>NW_020455866.1:1564584-1584584 GCF_003342845.1 Nothoprocta perdicaria | reverse complement strand
AGTGTGTACCCAGCTGTCTGGGCACAGCTAAACACCAGGGAGGAAATATCAGCAGTGCTGGAGTCACAGCTGATGCTGCCTGTAATCTGACGACCAGTGCAATTCTTTTGGTAAATGAAACTGCTCAGATGGCTTTTGCTTCAGTCAAGGGAAGAAGCTCTGTGTTCCTCTTTGCCAGTCACCATCACTAGCACATGCAGTCCAAGAGGAAGGGAACTAACACACAAACCTGCAGCAAGATTTGTTTTCTATTAGTCTCTAACTGAATGCTGCTTTTTAGAAGTATTTAGAAGGTCAGACTTAACAGAAGCAACTGTATTATGCCTATTTATTATATCTATCTACATATAATATATACTGAGTTTAGGGCACATAATACTGGTCTGTGCCCAGTAGTCTCTGTTATGAACTATGTTGGCAGTAGTGTCTTAGTAGTGTCTTGTAGAGTCCCTAAAGTGCTGCCTGGTGGGTGCTCTCCAAGCCAAGGGTGGAAAGAGAAGGTGGATCTGCTGTGTGCAGGCTTCTGCATCTAAGTTAACATCCAGTTTATGTTCGCCTTTATTTTTTTCATTTTCAGCTGATAAGGCCTGATGATTTTGAACTCAAAGGAGTCAGTGGGGTTCTTACTTCCTCTTATAACCTACAAGCCTTCTTTTGCCACGGAGTCACAAAAGCTTTTTAGCAAGAAAATTTTATTTCAGAGCTGAGAAAATGTTGCCTTTTCCAATATGGCATCTGCAGTAAATTAGCATAGATGGACTGAGATATAAAGACCATAATCGGTAAAAAGGTCATGTTTGAAGTTTTTCCTGTCCTTCTGCCAAGTCTAAAAATATTTTCTTGGTTTTTATAAAAGTAACTGGAATCTTAAGCCATTGCTATCTTTTCTGCAAACTAACAACCTGGGAGGCAAATGCTTCTAGCAGGACACACAGAAAGAAAGAAGAAATCACAGCTTAGTGAACTGAGACAGGTATCCAGCTGTGACCTTGCTAAGGGAAAGAATATGAAAAGGTGTTTTCTTTTATTACATTCCACAGACAAAGAATATATTGTGATTCATTCATTGGTGTATGGCAGGACTTGAACTTTTTCTGGGCTGCAGCAGCCACTTAGGKCTTTGAAGAAGGAACTTAATCCACCGGAGGAGGTGAGGAAAAAAGAAGAAATTGTAAGGATTTGCTGCAGGATGCTGAGTCTGAGCTCAGTCACCATCGCAAGTGAGTAGYTAGAGGATATATGGGCAGGTTGCTGATGGTCAGGGAGAGAAGATGATATCAGAGTGTCACAAATGTTTAGGAGGGTGAGGAAAAAAGAGATTGGGAAGTGAGAATGGGAGCTGGGGACTTTATGGAGTAGATGCCTCCATAGTTCCAGCACTATTTCTGTGCTATTGTTGTACCCGTGAGCTGAGAAAGCCCTGGAAAATGATGTGGTGGGCACTGGGTCAGTGAGGACATCAGGACTGCCATGTGCCCGGGTATGCGGCCCCTGCCTCCTCTGCCCACACAACAGCAGGGTGAAAAGCAGACCTGCTGATAGCATGTAGCTCCATCGTTAGGGAAGTGACTCCCTTTGGGGTCAGGATCCTCTCCACAGGCAGCATGGCAGCCAMTTTGCTGCCATTTGCAAACTTAATTTCTTGTCTGCTTGGTTGGCTGCTCCCTAATAAAGTTATTTTTATTGCTTTCTAAACATTTTTACTTGCTCTAATAAACATCCCCACTGGCAGATAAGTACTGAGGAAACATAACAGGAAGGCTCATCCWAACTTTCAGTAGATTTCAAAATTACATAAAGCAGCAGGCAGTTGCCAGTTGGCATGGACATGGCAACGTAATGCAGCATCACATTTCCTCACGCTATTTCCCTGGGCACTGCTGCTTGCCACACGAAGCTCCAGCACACAAAGTGCTTTCAATGCCTGCCTCGTTTGGACTGCTCCCAATAATGACAGATGAGCTTCTGAGTTGCCTGTGCCAGGCCTGCAAACTAATGGTGTCCTACACCCACTCTGGTGATAGCTTTTCACATTTTGCTTGCAAATGTTGTGCCATTTACCTCCTACCCCCCCTATCTCAAAGAATGTTGGGCATGTTGGCACCTAACCTCGCTTATGGACTGTACCATTTTGCTTTCAATTTGTCTAATACGGGTTCCATTTCCACTGAGCAAAAAAGCTCAGTGCACAACTGAGCTTGCTCTTACCAGGTGCTCTCATAGCAGGGAATGGCCTCCTAAGCCAACATAGTTGAGGGCACCCAGAACTCTCCTGAAATAATAGCAGGTGCACATATTTTTTACGGAGGAAAAGATGCTTTCATATTCAAATAGATATGGGTCATATAACTCTCTATTACCATGCAAATGACAAGGTGCCCCGTGGTGGTGTTCACAAAGGATATGTCTATAATACCAAATCAGATGTGCCCAGGAACATTCCCAGGTACTGTGGCCAACTGGCACTGAGTAGCTTACATCTAGGCTAATAAATTGTCTCATGCTTCAAAACAGGGTTGCTGCATGCAAACCACCTACGCCACTCTGACTGTGCCCAGGAATTAGTCAGGAAGTGTGTTAGCTGCCACGGGCCAGGCGGGCGCCGTGGAACAGTCCAACAGCTTCCTAGGATAGGGATATGTTCGGCAAGCTTGAGTCTGCTAGCATAGAAACAGCCAGATCTGCCTTCCTGGTCAACCAAGGTTGATAGTATTTTGGTGGTTTGATAGTATTCTTTCCTATTGGCATGTCCACGGGGTCTCTAGAGCACAAAAGAGAGCATATGATTTCTATCATACACCTCTATGGAGATAAACATTTAGGAATGCTTTTAGTGACACTCTGAAACACTGTTCTGCTAGAGCCCAATATCTCTGCAGAGGTGATAGGAACATCGACCATTTTGCAGACATTGCGCACCCATTATAAGCTCACAGATTCCCACCACAACTATATCAGCTATTTTCTGGTTGGGATCAGTCTAATCCATCGCTGGTTTCTAGCAGAGTAGCCCCTTGTCAGATCTTGACTTCAATCTATCTGGGCTGGTACTGCCTTCTCTGCACAGCTCCATGAAGATAACGATAACACTCTGTGTGCAGATGCTCTTCAGACAGGACCTCTCATCTCAGGTCTGCACTGCTGTGCAGACAAAAAACAGAGTAGTGTCAACTGCAAAATACGAAGATGTAAGAAGTGGAAGAGGAAATTCCTCAATCTTAAGACCCATCTTATTGATACTTCTATTAACAAAAGTGTACAATAAAATAAAAGGCTATATATTTGATAATAACAAATAACCCTGTAAATTAGAACAGCATTGGTACAAGTAAACATTTGTGTGTAACAAATACAGGTAGGTTGGAAATTAGGAATATTGCTGTTTTCTAAAACTGTTTCTTTTTTCTGTTTTCTAAGACTGTTTTCTGGAACAGTCATTTAAGCATGCTAAAAAGGGTACAAGGCATGACTTTTTAAGGTGATGTGCATTAAATTTATGAGAATTGCATGCCGTGTTTGCCTGTGAGGGCAGGGAACAGGGCCCAGCTGCAATCTTTTCCTTCTACAACAAGGAGAGAGCATCTGTGCGTATGGGCCTGTCCCCCCAAACTGGCAAGCACAGACCATGCACAGAGGCTGCAGCCTTCATTAGCTGTCTCCATTCCCTCTCCTCAATGTTCTCCAGGGCATGGCCTGCCTCAGCTGCTTTGTCCTTTAAGAATCTTATCCCACACCTTGTTATATTTTTATCCAAGTTTCATCCCCCTTGTTTGAATCTTTTTTGTGTGTGTGCTAGCTATGCAGTCTGAAAAGAAAACAAATTTACTGCACTTTATCATTAAAGCCAGGGCTGGTAATTGCTGCAAGTGCCAGATGTGAAGGGACTGTGTGGTCAAAGCTCACTAGTTCACAGGGCTAAGAAGCAAAAGTAAAGATTAAGACAAGCTGTGCAGATTGTAACACCCACCTCTGTACCACAAGTGCCAAAATTTGACCCCTAAAACCTGAAGTGTCTGGTCTGGGTCAGTGTAACACCAGTGTGGATGTGAATGGCTGGGTATTTTCAGTGCTGGAGGAGGCTCCTGGAGGTGGTTTGGCTAACCTGGACACCAGGATTGGGGTAGGTCCTGCACTGCGTTCATGGTCGATCAAAGGGGGCTGCTGGCATTCGTGCTGATTCTGCCCTGTGGCAGAAGGAGTGCAAGAAAGGCAAATGAGAGAAATGCCTATCCCGGTGGTCATTTCTTCCCATCAGAGAGACTGAATATACCCAGAGGCATAATTAAAAATACCACAAAGCTGGTGGAGACCTGAGGCCTGTCAGTATGAAGTGAAGCATCGTTAATTGATACAAATTGTTTGTTAAAAAGTGACTCATTTGTCACGGCTCGCACAGTGCCTTGGATGAAGAAAATCCTTCAAGACGGAGTAAAGCCACGTGTTGTCTTTGTGGAGGAGTCTTTGGCACAAGCTGCACATACACTTTCGAGCAAAGCTCGATGTCTGCCAGAGCAAGACTTTTAGCATTCGCTTTGCGGTACGAGTAAGTACCGATCTTAAATGAGCAACCATAGCAGTTGGCAGCGATGCCAATTCTGGCTGCGAGGGAGGCGAGGAGCTCCAGCGACAGAATCGGCACTGGATTTACTGAAGTGCTCAACTATGGAGAGCAATAGTTGCCTTTTGGAGCGCGACATCCAAAGCAGTTGTGCAAGGGAAGGGAGGGAGCCCTCTCCACAAGGGCGATGCTGGGCTGGTAGGATGAGGACCTCGGGGTCAGTGAAAGTGCCCAGGTTCAGCCTCAGACCTGGCATCACCAGAAAGGTCACAGGTTCCCAACGGAGCTGTTTTGCTGCAGTCGGATGCAGACAATGCAGTCTGGAGCATGGCTGCAGACTCCGCGGAGCAGGAAGGGGCCGCAGAGCCTGCGGTGATGGCAGGCAGGGCCCCAAAAGCCATCAGCACCACCGCTTTCCTGCGGAAGGTCGCACCTCCTGCCCAAGGGAGAAGTCCTGCTTCTATAACAGGGAAGCAGCAGCAGTAGTTTATTTCAGCACTTTTTGACACAGTTTCGTTATTTCCTCTCTCTAGGGCACTGTTTCCCTGCAGATTGGTTTCACAAGAGTGAAGAATGCTGAGAAGGGGCTAAGAAGTGCAGTGACACGGGGTGACACAGCTTCTGCAATGGGGAGTGTTGGAATCCAAAACAATGGTGCTCCAGAGATAATAACATAAAAATAAGCATGCTGCAAAGAGGTGAGACAAGTACTTGCTAAGTAAGGAGGAATAGGGATTAAAGGTCAGCTTGGGAATTCACTCACTGGGCTCTGGCAGAAGACGTGACAGATTTGGATGCAGTCAGCTCAAAGAGCACTAGTTGTGGCTGTCTATTCACAGGACACATTCACCTCACTCTGTCCTCAGTGTAAGAGGCAAATCTGATGCTGAATACCTCAAATTTCCTCCTTCGCTCCAGCTTCAACTTACTCATTTGACAGTTAGATATGCATCTTGTAGAACATCATTAATGAGCAATCTTTTATGATTTTTGTGCTATACTTGACATGTTTTGCACATGACTCAAGTCTTGAATCTCTCTTCCTGCAGCCAGTTTTATGTTTTGCAAATATGGGTAGTTTTTTTCAATAGCTGTGGGTCTGATTAATCACTTCTTTCTATTGGAAGCAGACAATTTTATTTTTAAGATATCTCCAAGCACATAAAAGTTGTGAACTAATATAAAACTGAATATTTTAAAATTTCTCTTGACTGTATGCAGGGATATGGTTTTACTGTATGGAAGCTACTCCAAATGGAAGTTTTGTAATTAACTTAAAGAAGAGCAAGAACAGGTAGTTACTTGGGCCTCTGCTCTATTATTACCAGCTTGTCCCAGTCACGGTCTTGCACGCATTTTTCATTTCTCTGAAAAATGTGCTGCTGCCCTTCTTTAGCGGCTGGAATGATTTCCAGAGTGTGTTTTCCCAGCAACAGTTCTCTATGCAGCAGTTGTCTCTTTTTCTGCCTACTGAGCTTTTGCAACATGATTAGCTAACCCTGGAGAATGAGAAAGAGTAAGATGACCGAGGGCACGGTGTCACGTACCATTTTCTCAGTTGCAGGCCTGTCTTGGGCAGTTCCCCTCTCAGTTTTAGCTGCTTGTTCTGCCCTCCTCACTGTCCCTGCAGCAGTGTCACCACGGCCCAGGTGGAGCAGGTGGCTGGGCTGAGGAACCCATTAGAACTAAAAATAAGCCTTTTTTAATGCAAACATTTCTGCCAGATTGGCTCATGCAGTCCTGCAGACAACTTGCCAACAGGACCATGGTCACTTTTGCAATCAGAGCAAACCAACGCGTGCCCAACCTGCCGTCATGAGAAGTTGTTCCCCTCAGGACCCAGCCATGCCATTGTCTTTCTCAGATTTGTGCTTTGATAGTTATAGGAAATCAGACATACTGTATAAGGACTCGATATATTCACTTCATCATGTGTGAAGAAGGTCAAGCTACCATTATTGATCTGAAAGAATCACTGTGTGAAGATAAAACTTGTTTCTACCTATGAGTGCTTTGTATTTTTGTAAATTGAGATAGTGGTTTGGAGTTTAATTGAACTTACCAGTTACTCTTTATGAGTCAAATACAAATTATCAGAGCAGTCATTAATGTAACTGAGAGAAGGAAAATATTACAGCTACCAAAACGCATGTTGTAATTACTACTGTTATCTCAGTGTTTCATATTAAAGGTTCTCTGTTCTGAATGCTATTAATGAATATTGATTTGGAGAACAGAAAAAGAACTTCTCAATATTAAAAGCAGTTTAGCTTTATTTAAACCAAGACAGTTCCTTTTTTTTTCTGCCTTGGCTGTATCTTTAGACCCCCATCTAACAGCAGCTGTGATTTATTTTTAGCTTTTCTTCTTTGCATATTTAAAAGGGTGTTTCCGTATGGTGTGAAGCATGAGCTAGTATAGCAATTAACTGGCAAAAAGAAAGAGCTTTACTATTCCAAACAACTCTGAAATTAATTTCTGGTATAAATCAAAGGCAACTACACAAAGTGAATAGTATGCCTCCAGTATATATGCACAATAGATTTTTCCATTTTAGGGACTTGGTAGAGTATGCACACTGACTTCAAAATAATACATGTARCAGTGAGTTTAAATGCCCAGGACATCACAAGACTGGCTGAAGTGTTGTGGAGTTGCCTTTTTAATTCATATTATATGAATTCAATATTGAAGAAATACTCGCTAATCAGCAATATCCTTTCAGAAGCACTACTATGTATGTCTAATGGAGCATGATCCAAAGGCTACATTTGCATCTAAATACAATGATCCATGCAGAAAATGTCTGGCTTTTATTTATAAATTATGATGAGCTTTTCTTTTTCTCCTAGAATGGTTCCCTATAAAGAAAAGGAAGCTCCATCTTCCAAAGGATGATGAGCAACTGATTTCATATTGTTTGGTTAAGGTACAATGATCTTGCCAGTCAAGGCAGGTTACATATCAGGAATTATAAAACTGTGACTATATAAAAGGGTTTGCTATATCCTTTTTAACTAGTCAAACAGCCTTTAATAAATAAATGATGCGGGTAGAGAGAAAAATCATTTTACATTGCATCTTAATTAAGAATTAGATTAACAAGTATTCATAAAGAAATAATGAATTTCAGGATCTTCTTTGATTTCCTGTTTTCTAATTCTAAACGAATCTCTGGAGGGGTTTTTTTTCCTGGAGTTTTTTTTTGTCCTAAAAGACAATAAGGACCTTCACTAGAGAGCATCCTGTTTTAGCATTCGTGCATATTAGAATTGTAATGATATAAATCAGTGTATTATTTTCCTTAAATATAAATAATAAAATGTTCCTGGATTTTSTCTGCTCAGTGCAGTGTTCTTTCAGAGACAAGGCAGTTTGTTTCTGACCTGTATGTCCTCATCAGCAGTGATGGGGAGGAAGGGCTGGGAAGAGCCTTCCTTCACCGTTCTGTTTCGGTGATTTATGCTGGTTTGCAAGGCAGGCACTTTACATGAGCTGAAGCATCCTCTCAAGACTAAAATCACCCTAGGTCTGCTTCTCAAGACCAAGATCACCCTCGGTCTGCTTCAAGCCTTCCCAGAAAGGCACTCCTCTATCCACCCAATGAAAGAAACAGCAGTGCCACCTGCAGAGAGAGGTCCAGCCAGATGCAAAGATCTGCTCATCCCATGGCTCTCTTTCCACCCAAGTGCCCTGAGCCTGTAGTTGGTGCTTCCACTTGGCCCCTTTCCAGTTGGATTAGATGTACCCAGCAGGTACAAGCTGTCCCCGGCTGTCCCAACCTAGAGCCCCTTTTTAGCTCATAAGGAGACAGAAAATCTAGCTGCCAACAGTACAAATGAGGATGTTCACGAGTCACCCTGGAAAATACTGTTTTTAAACAATTTCCTATCATCATAGCAAATTGCTGGGGTCTGTGACAGTCTAACCCCTCTTCATCCTGCAGAGCCATTCATTCTTTCCCTAGCACCTTTTAAATGTGTCTGCATTGCAGTCACTGCCAGACTGGGTTAAGCTTGCTCAACTTCTGCTGAACTGCTGTAGCAGCATAAAGCCCTGCTACAAATTCTGCTTCAGCAGAATTATGTGTTGCTTTGTTTTCAAACTATCTGGAGTACAATTAGTCCAAACTGTATAAAAAGACAGTCCATAGGTCAGCCAATGGGCTGGCTGCCAAAAGAAGTGAGTAGCCAGAAATTCTGAGAATCAGGCATTTATTTAGATGCATAAATTCAGACACCCACTTTTAGAAAAATTTGCCATCCTGTTTTTGTGTATGTCTGCCTCTGAAAAGGTAACAATCGTATTTGGTAGTTATATTCCCAAGGGAAAAAAAAAAGAAGGAAAAAAAAGGACTAGATTTCTGCTATCTCCCTTCAAATGAATATTTTTAAATGAAACAAAACTTGCCAATCTTTCACTTCTCAGTGGTCAGCACTTTGCAGTGTCCAACTTAAAGGATAAAACATGCAAATTTGTACAGTTTTTCAAGGGCTTATTTTTCCTGATTGGGTGAAAGGCCAGGACACTAAATCTGTGTTTATTCCAGGCCATTTTGACACCCGTTGCCTATTTTACTCTCTGCGATGGTTCTCTAACAGAGGCAGGAATGGGAGAAACTTGAAAGAGGGGAGCAGCATTTGCTAACACCCATGGCCTGGACAAGTTTTGTCAAGGTTAGAAGAGCCTGGAGCCAAACTTCTGTGCTCTGGCTACAGTACTAGAGACTTCCCTTGTCACAGCAAAACGACTCCTACATAGTAGTCTAAATTCAGCAGAAAATCAGGTTCATACACACTGCTCTACTTCTCTGACAGGTTTACTAGGAGTGGTAATCCCTCCACTAACACTGCCCAGAGCTGTAGCCCTGTTGTAGGATGTACGACGGAGGGAGTGACTGTGCAGCCTCCATCCACACTGCATTGCTGTCTTCACTTGTGTACACAAATCACTTTGTGTGAAAAACTTGCCCTCCATCGCTCTTTCTCATCTCATGTGGCCTTGAGAGAAGTGGACTCACAGAAGTGACCACTGCTTATGACAGTTTGAAAGGGCCATTGCTTTACCTGTGTGTGTGCGTGTGTGTGTGATAATGAAATGTTCAGGGCCCAATGAAGCCTTGGAGGATGATGCCCAGAGCAGAGTGAACAGGAGGGTTTGGAGAATGGAGGGAGCTGATTTCCCGCAGCCCTTTATCAACCATAGCTTCCCACACACTGTGTATACTACCGGTACTAACACCACTGCTGCTGTCTACTGATGTGCTTGCTAGGGAAATGAAACCTTTGGRCTGTTAGAAGAGCTTTCATTGTTCATTCATACATGATTAATTGTTTACATGGCCATCAAATTGCCCTCTGAGGGTATGATGGGAAAATAAGTCCCAATGATAAAGTATACTGTCAAAAAATGTTCTCATGCAGTTTTAATTACATAGGGTGTTAGGCATAAACTCCACTCCAGAAGCCTATTATTCCCCACATATTTTATAGTGGGTCTAGATGTACACATAAAATTAAACGATTTGAAATGGAATACACTGTTTTGACAGCCAGCTTTTGTTAAGGACTGTGCTTCTCTCATTAAAGCRGGGAGCACAGCCGAAGTAATTTATGAATGATGGCCAGAACACAGTATTGAATATCAATGTGTAGACTATGGTACATTCTGAAAATCAAAAGATTTTTTTGATCACCCCTATGCATATAGGTGGTGACACTGTCAGGAGTTATTCTTTCATCCCTCAAGCCACCAACTGAACGGATGAGAAATWCATCAACACATTGCTATACAATTTCATCCATGAGAGAACTATGCCACTGCTACTATAGGAGGAGAAGTAGATCTTTCGGTGCTTCCATCCAAGGCTGAGCCTAGGTGAAAGATGAAAATGATAGTAGCTTTGTGAGCTACTCAAAAATAAATTCGTAACACACAGATGCCAAAATACAGCTCCTTGTCAGAGGAAATATGTCCTGCCTATTCAAAATGCTACCAGGCACCGGAGCACGGCTTCTTCCTGATGAAGTGAAGTTGGGCTCAATCCATCCTCTCTTCCTTGGGTTTGTCATCACTAAGATTTGAAAGGGAAATGTGAATGTTAATATCCCCCCCACACCACCCAAGGACACAAGAATGTCCATGTTGGGTTGAAGGCCTTTCTAACCTGGTTTCTTCTCTAACACAGACACCAATATCAGATCACAAAGAAAAGGCACAAGAAAACAACAGGCAAGTGATGATATTTTCCTGCTAGTTTCTCACATCTTCCTGCATACTGTGGCTCAGGGACTTCCTTCATTAGAGATGCTATTTAATAGTCTATTAAATGCACTCAATGGTAGGTGCTTAATATGCAGCATATATTTAACAGCCCTCAACAGATTTAAATTCTATTAGTTTATCCCAGTTGCTTTTTAAACCCATGTAATTTTTACCATCCCACATACCCTATGACAAAGCATTTTACAGTTTAACTATACACTGTGTGAGGGAAAAGTTTTCTTTTGCTTGTTTTGTATTTCCTGCCTGCTAGTTGCCTTTGTTGCTTTCTAGTTCTAATATTAAGAGAAGTAGGGAACAACAATTCCCTATTCACTTTCCGTGTTGCTTATGATTTTATAGACTCCATTATGTTTCTCCTCATTTATTTCTTTCTGGGCTGAAGAATTCTGGTCTTTTTATTCATTATTATATGGAAGTAGCTGCATATTTTTATCTTCCTTTTCTCCCTTCTGTACACCTTTTTCAGTTCTACTTTATAGTTATTGAGATAGGGATACTAGAAAGGCATACAATATTCAAAATGTGGATTTATATTCTGCATAACAATAACCAATTTGTTCTTCATTCCTCTCCCTATTATTAGTCCTTTCTTTAATCATAGACTTGCTTTTTTGATCACTACTGAATACTGAGTTGACATTTTTAAATAATTATTTCCTCTAAAATCTTATTCATATGTGGTTCAACTCATTCAGAACTCATCATTGTGTATATAGAAGTGGTTTTTTTCTTCTGTTCATCACTTTACATTTACCTATGTTGAATTTCATCTTCCATTTCACTATCCATCTCACTTTCATGAAATCCTTCCGTATCTATTCACAATGGACCTTTCTGTACATGAATACRTTAGCATCATCACTGAATGTTATCTGACAATTCATCAGTCTCTTTAGATCAATTATGAATATTTTGAACAGCACAAACTCTCACAGAGATCTCTTCAGGCTCTATCTAGCCACAGTGACCTTTCTCTTCTGTAAGAACAGACTCTTTATCCTACCCCTTGTTTGATATCTTTAATATAGTCACTTATTAATGTGCAAACCACATGTTTTCTCCAATATATTAAGCTTATATATGCATCCAATGATTTTATTCTTCAGAACAGCTTCTGCTGATTCACTTTGTTGACTTCTTGTGCAGTCTCCTCCACAGGTCCAGCAGTGCCATCAGTGTGACCTCCCTTCCAACAGCGAGTATCTGTGATTCCCCTTTGAGTCTCTTGCATAAGGTAATAGCAAGGTTGTCAGAGCTGTTATTTTAATATTGACCTGGATATCTGGACATCAAATTGAGCTATTGGCTATGAATAGTCATATCTCAGAGTTATTTTTTCCTGGTTTACTGCAGGATGTGCAAGAATCTCTGCAGAGATTGCAGTCACTTGACCTTAGGATTTGTCTATAGCTGTACTAGGCAATTTCCCCTCGCACACACTWTCACAGTACACAAACTACCATATTCACACTGGGCCTGATTTTTAGCGTTTCCTTCTTCACCACATTCTGTGGGTGGGAGTGCTAGTGGTGAAGGGCCTTCCTTTGTAAGAGCCTACTTCCTTTGTAAGAAGCAGCAGAAGAGCATTTTGAGCACATCTCTGCAAAATAACAGTAGCTTAAAGAAWCAGGTTCAGAGCAGTGTAGTGGGGTCATCGGTCTTTTTTTTTTATTTTTCAACTGTTCCAAGATTTTGGAACGGCAGCTTATTTACTATTGGGTCACTAAATTCTATCCCAAATATAAGAAAAGGAAGAACTGCTTTCTGACTGCTCTTTTTTTTTTTTTTTTTTATTAACAAGTGATAGGTGGGTCCCTGGAAATCCTGAGAGAATGAACTCGAGGAACTGTGAATTCAGGTGTTATGCTTGCTGGAATTACCACTCCATTTAAATCAAAAATCAATAGATCAAGTACTGTTCCCTCTTTATTAGTATAACTAAAGATTTTTTTAGACTCAAAAGGAGAGTCTGAATAAAATAAATAAATAAATAAATAAATAAATAAATAAATAAATGAAAAGAAAAATTTTTATTAATTTATTTTAAATTTATTTCTGCACAGCTCTACTAGAGAGATCAATATTTTAGAAATGTTGGTGTTTGTAGGTGCATCTACATTAGCACTTCAATTCGGATCAGGAGTGTGCGTTTGAAGTGAATCTCCCAATCATGCATTCACCTACCATGGTTCCAGTTGTCATTCTGGAGAGGTCTTGGAGGGCTTGAGCTGGGTTCTTTCCAGACTAAAAGACACGTTGCAGGAACACACCTCTATGAATGCACATTCAATCCAGGGACCCAGACCTGGTCCAGAAAACCTCTGAAAGATGCAAACATCTGATGCCAGAACACAATCATATTGAAAGCCTTGTGGAAATACAGCCTCTTCAGCATCAACTGCTTTGCTCTAGAAATCACTCTTACTGATCAACATTAYTTGCTCAAGTCAGGGGCAAATCACTAAGATCTGCTGTGTTCAAATGACTGAGATGAGAAGGAAAAAGAGATTAGAAAGAGCCCTTGCCTCCCAAATACTGAGAAAAAAGGACAGGCACCGTGCTCTGAGGTGCAAAGTTACCCACTGTCACTCACYGGCGGCTGCCCACCTTGATGAAACAGCCTGTTAAGACCATTTCTGTTGCTTCACTGGAGATGTTTGTTTGTGGTTAGAGCCACCTGTGTCTCTGGTGTGACAGTCATACCAAATGCATGTAAAGGATGGAGGGCAGAAGCAACGTTGCTACTTCTAGAATGGGAATTCTAGTAACAGAGATCAGAACAATATGCTGCAAATAAATTTGACTGATAGTTTCTCAAGATGAGGAATCAGCCCAGAAAGCTCAACAACAAATGAATTTAGCTAAGAWATAATTCCATTTGCATGATGAAATTATTGGTATATTCCTGTTCAGTAATCCGTTTTTGGCATTATAATTTCAAATTCTTTTGTAACCAAACTCATAAGAGCAAGTCAGTATATTAAGCCTTTCCTATACACTTAGGATATTGATTTGCATATAAACATAGACATCCAGTTCCCTTGCTATTTATTCTCAATTTCAAATCTTTGTAAAATTACAGCTTGCTTAACTGCATTTTGAAGTAGCTGCAGCTGCGTAACTCAAATATACGACACATTAGGAAAAAGAAAAAGCAGCTTTAAAATAYTTCATTCATTTTAAAAATGTTGTGCATCTTATTTCAAGCTTTCCAATAGGTCTTAGAAAAGCCGTGTGCCAGATCCTTAGGTATAACAAATGAAGTCTTTATTGCCTTCTATAAAACCGAGTGGATTTATTTAGCTGTGAATCTCAGCTATTAGTACCTACTCCTATGCTATGAGCCAACCACTTCCTATGCAAATATCTGAAGACAGAACCGAATCATGTAACAGGCAGTGTAGCTTCCTCATACTGCATGTTGGTTTGTGGCAGTTACACAGAACATGTTTAACCTGCATTAGGTTTAATAAAGGTGAATTACCACTGACACAGCCTGGTGGTTTCCATTCGCACACTGTGATCTGATGAAACTGTTAAAAAAAGGRGAAGTTCAGGCTTGAAATCTATACTGGTGAGCATGGAGTCATGGTAAAAGGGACTTTGTAAAACACCAAGGCAAGGTAAGGACTGGCCCCATCAGCTTCCTAGAGACAAAAGTAGACTGCCTTTTTTTTTTTTTGTATTGCTGCAACGTTTGCTAACTGGGAAGAAATGTGAAGAAAATCTCCCGTGTGGCACACACTTTCTCACTGATTGCTATTATATGCAGATGCATGCAGATTCTGGCTTGTTACCTCAGAGACAGATGGAGCAGCAAGAGCATTCACACATATTGAACAACCCTTTCAGACCTTCCGGAGAAGAATCCCACATCCTAACCTAAAGCCAGTGATGCTGCTTGACTGCTTGCTGCTTCTCCCAAACTGCACCCAACAGATGACGGGACGACTGTACAGGAAAAAAATCCACCCCCTGAGGCAGAAAACCCTCTCGTCTGGGGCCAMTCACTCTGCTGCTCTCCCCAGTCAGCCAGACTGGTGTCAGTCAAAGTGGTTCGTCCCAGCACAAAGCCATTCTGCCTGTGGTGGCAGGGCTTGAGCCAATTTGATTTAATTTATTAGAGCTGAAAGGAACCTTTGCCTCTGTGACAACGGGTGAGACAGTTTTGCAATGATTCTCATTGAATTGATAAATGTGGACTTGACGCTTGACAATTAACCAGACGCATTAAGGCACGAGAGGTGAAATCCCACAAGGACTTCACAAGTGTCTTCATGAGTCTGCGATTTAGCTTCCTACGTCAAGTCCATTTGCAGCCTTTCTCGGCTGGACATAACTAGAGCCATTCGGCTGCACCTCACAAACTCCAATCCCAACAGAAATCCACCTTTYCCGTCGCTGGTTGGGCCTAAGTCACATCTCTGCTTTCAGTGTGAGATGCTCTGCAGCCAAACTACATACCCCATGGGCAATACTGGAACTCTACAGAGTCTTGTGCTCACTAGAGCTTTTGTAAATTAACTAGCACCTGTGCACAGGTGAGGAACATTTAAGCATGCATCAACCATAAAAAGACTACAAAAAATTAAATGTTTGCAAGGSAGTTCTGAAGGAAAAATTTTACACTCTGCAAACACTTTTCTTTCCTGCGTATTTTCCTAGCATTGAAACTTAGCTTGTTTTTATGTTTTGTCCTTTATGGTTGTCTGATTTAGCACCCCGCTTTGATTAGCTTTTCAGTATTAATTAATTCACATTTTCAGCCCTTCTAATCACATGGCTCAAGGGCCATTCTTCACAGAGTAGTATACTTAACGCCTAGGGTGCATCATTAAAGGCACCTGCAAAATTGCCCCAGTTTTACCCATTATTTACTCCGGGAATGCCTGCTGAACACCTATCTGCTGCCTAAAGGAGAGATATTTTTTTAAGAACAGAAATTTAATCCTGATTTAAAGATTTAAAGAGAGCAAGAGAGCCTAACTGGAACCTCTCACAAGCTGTTTCACTGGTCAAGATCTGCCTTTTATTTTCAGTCTGAAGTTTAGCCCCAGCTTCCATGCCCTGAGTGGTTGCTAGGACTTCATTTTCTGAACTCTGAAGAGAGGTTGCTTCCTGAAGCACAGCCCTTGAGCCTGGGTATGATTCAAGCAATGGATCCATCATCTGTATGTCTTCTCCTGCTTCAAGGCTCCCATCAGTGCCACGATATGAAGGAGCTCGTGTTCACTGGTGACCCAGCAGGCTGCCTGAGGAGTTGATGAAACTCCTCCCCAGCAAYCCCCATTTTAGGCAACCTATAGCTACACGGACATTTCATTTTTTTTTTATTTTAATTACTGAGAGGCAGATGATTTATCTTTTTCATCACATTAGTCCCAGAATCTATAATTCAATAGTGTTTGCTCTGAGAGCTACTCTATGCAATATTTGTAAATTTAATCACTGAGCGCCTTTCACTGCCCTGACTGCTTACCGGCTGCTTCATTCAGAAATGCTCTTAGATTGTTTTTAAAGTAATGTTCATATTATTTTTATAATACTTCAGATTTGCTTTACTATCTTTCCTCCTTTTCCTTACCCTTTTCTCTGTCTGCAGCCTACGCATTCTGCCTGCCAGCTAAAAAGAGAATTTTCAGAATTTTAAAAATAGCTATTAAAAGCAACAAACCAAGGCTGAAATGAAGTATACTGGGGAAGAAATATTTCAGGGAAGCTCAGTAAGTACAAATACGCCAGGGCTTTCCTGCAGGGTTTTTTACGGTGTCTTTGTGTATTGCAGCTGCACAGACCTAAACTTACACACTTTTATAAAGCTGAACCATTCCCTTGAGAAGTTTATCTTTTACCTGAATATAGTTAATTGCAGGTTTACTTTGTGAAGAGAAATTCTAGATAGAAATTAATGTAAAAGTGAAGCTGTATTACACGTTCTTCCATCTCCRTGAAATCTTACTCTCCCATCCTGATTCAATAATAATTTACTATAAAATCTCCTTATGTGAAATTGCTACAACCTGCATACTCAGGCAACTGAATTAAAATGTTTAGCCACAGAATGCTGTATTATCTGCAGTGAGAGTTTACAGGCTAAATCTGGATTTAGATGTCTCCATTTGAGCAAACAAACTCAACAGATTTTGCCCCATGGTATTTTATGAAACAGAAAATGTCATGATGCTTTCCCCCTAGAAATAATCAGTTGAGGAAAGATTAGTGAAGATATATTTATATTCAGACTGTCCCCTGCAGTGAGGTTAAGGGGTATTTTAGTATATACATCACGGTAACTCAGTTTCTGTTGCAGCTCTGCAGTTCCCTTTAAAATGTACAGCCACTGACCTACTTTTCAGGTGGCTTGGTGAAAGTCACTCCAAATCCTTCTGGCATGTGAGCACCATAAAATCACAATGTTTTACTAGAATAAAACATCTTCCTGAGACAGCAAATAAGACAAAGGTAAGTCACAAAACTCAATGTGGAAACTTAATGTTGGAAAACCAACTGCCGTTTTTGTAACAAGAACACAGAAACACACATCTGACATTGAAGGCTCTGACTAAAATTCCCTTCAGGAATGTGCTTCAAAGGGCAGGTGGGGTCCCCAGAGATCTTATAGTCTCCATCTTCTCCTTTTGCTAGTAAAGTTATTGGAAGAGTTTGCTTGGGTTATTTATTTATTTACTTACCTATTTTTGCATGCAAAGTGGTAGCTTCATTAAAACCATGGTTATGCTCGTGTGGAACCAGCTACACAATCTATACAGAATACATCACAATCTCTCTCAGCTGAATCTACTCATTCCTGAGGTTAAAATAACACCAGGCATTGTCATAATCTTACTGMTAACACAGTTTTCCAGTGAGCGCAATGTTGGAATATTTATCAGACTCGGGATAAGGGATGGAAAACCTAGGACAAATCTCTGCTGYACCTTGCACTGGTGTTGGCATCGGTGCTCCTGGAGCTGAGCACTACGGCCAGCAAATGCAGCAGGCTAGAGAAAGGCTCAGACACATTTCCAGCCTGAAACAAAGACAAGAGAATAGCCACCCCGACGTCTGCAGACAGAAAAATATGAGCTTATACGGAGCAAATCCTTAATCTTTATTTTGAACACAAGGAGGACTTCTCATAAATTAAAACCAACCAGATTATTCTCCTAAGCTCTTTAAGGATTTGCTTTTGAGTTGACAGCCTCGGCCTTAGTGAATATTGAAGCAACATTTTCCGTAGTTACACAGGAACCCCCAAAATATGTCATTTTGTAGCAGCAGTTGTGACAGTCACTGTAGTGCCATGTCACTAGCATCGTAATGGCAAAACGATCTGTTGCACTGCCCCAGTCCTTTGAAGAGCCTCCCGAGGTCATTTGAGATGGTGTTTCTGCTTTTCTGTGCCAGCTGCGGGGAGGCTGCCCTGGAAAGGAGGGCACAGACAGGACACCCAGGCAGTGCAAAATCTGCATTGATTTCCCTGATCCAGTAATCACGCCGAGGTCTCTGGGCTTATGCAGCAGAGCCGGAGCAGAAGGGCAGAAAAAGCAGCTGGGGGAAGGAGGAAAGGGCACAAGTCAGCAAATTAACCCCCGCGCTGTAGCGTGACGGATCGGTCGTGAGCAGCGCGTGATTTCTCCACCAGCTTGTTCGGATGCAGTCCCCAAGAAAGGAGAACAAAACTTAAAGTACTCTGTATTGTTACAGGTAACTGTAGGTCAAAAAGTGGTCACACCAGGGCAGCACTGGATGAAGCCAAGCACACGAGTGTTTCTCCATGACTCTGAGAGGCTCTCCAGCCTCTGCCAAGCAAATGGGCTCTGTGCCTTGTACTGGCTGGTCAAGGCTGGGAAGGTGGCACCGGGACCATCGGGTTTCAGGGGCACGGAGAACATTCCCCCTATTGCACACACCTTGGAGGCAGGAGAAGCTTTTAGCAATGTTCTGCCCTACACTGCAGGAGACTAGTGTGGGTAACAGKGGGGAGGGCAAGGGAGCAAAGCAGGGAATGGATTCTGCAACCCAAAGCTTGCAAAATCTGCAATATAAGAGGGGCCCAAAGATAGCACCAAATATCCTGTATTCTAGGATGGCTGCAGCCAAAGTGGGACAACCGGCCCCTCTGACATTTGGAAGTGCGGAAATGCTTCCAATCAAGCATTCTGACTGGATCAATAATTCTGCTTATTTTTCTTCTATGCAKGCTGCTTAGGAAGAAACAGTAACAGACACTTTTATGAGTTTATATTGCATAGGAATATAGGGTGGTATCTGCCAACAGTTTAAATGGGCTTCAGAAAATTGCGGATTAAATGTCTTTCCTAACATTAACACTGCATTAAATCAAAAGCTTTGCTCTCCCTGAATTTCAAATAGATTTGGCTATATGACTGAAAGAATATCCTTTGAAACAAAAAAGCCTTTTTACAAAGATGGACATATTCTGTGAGTTTGCCTGGGGCACGTTTCTTTCCACACGATTTGAGAAAGGTTGTCAAAGAAAGTGGAGAATCTTTCATCTAACTTATTTTAAAACACATGTATTAAAATTTTTGCATTTCAAATTATGACTTAATTTTATTCAGTCTGCAATTTTCCTCTGTGTAATGGATTTTGTTTGTTTCTCATTTCAAATACATCCCTGTCTTGGGGCACCTGAAGTACGCATTTAGCTCAGAATTAATCTCTGCTGTTTAATTATGATGGCTGCATTAAAAATGAACTTCAAGGTTATTTGTCAAATCCTTTTGTCTTATTTGTAAGACATCATCAGAGAGGGGTGATACATGTGGCCCTAGAAATCACTCCTGAGGTTTGAAATACATGGCTCATTTTTTTTCAGGTCTTCCAGGCTACTCTTCTGGTTGCATGACAAGTCAACATGCGGAGGAGCCCTCAGAAAGGCCAGGGCTTTAGGCTGTGGCCAAGGCCGCGGCGCCGGCGTGGGGCTCACGCGTCCCCGACGAGGCTCTTCCTGCCCGCTGTGGCTTTCTGGGAGTGTTGGGAGCAATAATTCATCACGCCTTGCCTGGAGGCAGGCGCAGGTTTTGAGCCTTCACAAGAACCAACTCTTTCCCTGGGTGTGCGACAGAATGGCAATGCTGCTGCTTCAACTTTCAATAATATTTCTTTTTTTTTTTTTTTTTTTTTTTTTTTT
>NW_020455866.1:1558905-1564564 GCF_003342845.1 Nothoprocta perdicaria | reverse complement strand
CATTAATGGCCACAATATGTTCAGGTTCATTACACACGGCAGGTGGGCTATTAATTGAAATGTGCATTAGTGAATTCAGAAAATCTTTTTTACTCAGTTCCTCAGGCAGGTTTTGATTTGCTTCCAAATGCTTGCTCCATGTTCTGGCTAAGCGTTTGTAACGGGCTCTTCTATAGCAGTGGTTTGGTGGGTTTCTGTTATTTTTTTAATGTCTTTTTAATGGTTATTGCAGCTTCTTCACTTATGATGCAGTAGCATCTCTGTATTTAACATTAAGAAACTGGTCTTTTAATTCAGCAAAGCCAGGCGTGTGTCTCACTTTGCTGCAGCAAACTGAAGTTACGCAGTTAACCATATTTTTGATACAGGAGTGGGAAGTCAGGTGGAGAAAGTAATTTACAGATTCAAGTGTGAAGCTTGTACCTGTCACTAGGCATCTGGCTGCCACCCTAGTAACTACCTTCAAATAGGTTTTGGTCAAACTCATTTGCTGTTCTGTTTCTCCCAGAAAATGTACACTATGCTCCCACATGTTCTTGAATGGCAGTTTCAAAATTATTGATGAAAAACATTATCACAGYAGTCCTAAAGACTTTGTATAAGTTAATTATACAAAGCAAAACATCCTCCCCCCAAAAAAGAGTATTAAAAATAGTTTGTAATTCTCAAAGTAGAGTGTCATTATTTTTACTAATGACTGAATAAGTCAGACATAGGTTTCTCAAACTCCAGAAAAATTGATTTTGACATGATTTTCTAAACCAAATACTCTCTCAATCAGTTATAGATAGCCATAAGTCATTATTTAGTATTTTGTTTGTTTTTCCCAATCACCATCTGCAGTCACGGTTGTTGATGATTCATTAGCACAACTTCTCTGGGCATCTATCAACATAGTAAAAGTCTGAAATATGAAGTCAGTTTAAGGGTGCCAGTGTTTCCCTTACTCTCGTTCAGGCCATTCCCAAAGCCAAAAATAAGTAAAGTATCAGAAACAACAGACTTTGCCAGTGCTGAAATAAGGTATGAAGGACAATCAATTGATCCTGAATAGCAACGTTGAAGTCCTGTCAGCTAAAATACTGCCATGTTCACCATCTCACTCTGTCTAGAAATAGACCATTGGATTGTGTCACCAAAGTCAATGAGCCTAAAAATCCCCCATCTCTTGACGACAAGATTCCTGAGTGGAAATGTGTCTCTGTGGACATGTGCCTCAGCCTTTGCTCTGAGCTCCGGCAGAGGAATGATGGCAGAGTGGGGACACAGAGGCATCAGAGCCTCKCCAGGCGACAGAGAAGTCCCAGATGGATTCTTGGAGCTCACCCTGCAGAKGGGGAAGACTCTGCTGATTTCCTAAGTCTGATCTCCGGTCCAGACACCGCTTGGCAGCTACTTAGCCCTTTTCCTTGTGTGTTTGAGTGTTTTTCACTGAAGAAAAAAGAAACCTCTCACCAAACGGGCTGCGCCAATGCTAGGATCAATGAGGAATGGCTGTGTTGGTCTAATAAATTTCTCCCCTTTGGAGGAAACCCAGACCTAATGATTTTGCCCGGAAAATTGCTTAGTTATCCGCAAAGCCGCAGCATTAGCCAGGGTCCAGAGCTAACAGTCGCTGTTTCAGGTAAATTGGCTGTGCTAGCAGCCATCACTTTGACGGAGCTATTTTACACCCCTTGAGCTTAATGCAATTTGTTACCCATTTAAGAGATGCAGCACAGAGTCAGCCAGGCTCTCTCAGAAATCAGGGGGTTGTAAGGAAGTTCTGCTTGATTATTTAAGCTGTCCCCTGGCTAGTGGCATTTTCTTTGTGAGGTCCTCCAGTGCTTTCCTACCACTCCATCCTTTGCATATGCCCTCTGTATCCATAATGGCTTGTTTTCTGGAATTCAGGATATCCTCAGGTTCCTTGGCTCCTAAACGAACTGGGACTGCTCAGACCTTTTGAAAACCAGGCCAGCAATTCAGATATAGATGGGTAATTGCTATCCTCATGGACAGATCAGGGCAATTTCATGATACGCTCTGCTTGGTAATTACAAAGTCCACATTAGGTGGAGAGGGTAGATGAGAGGTGAGGAGTAGGGCAGATCTGGGTGAAGAAAGAACACASATCAGCCTATTCAGGACACTTCTTATAGAAGTGAATATAGCCATGGGCTGGAAGTGGCTCTAATGTAGACAGCGGAGAATGGATTTGAGCAAGGAGGAGTCTCTGCCCTGTCTTAAGACATTATATCACATGAAGTAGCACTGATATGGGCCACTGGAAGGGCTCCTTTAAAATCACACTCTTTCATCTCCAATAGTTACCTACRGGAGAATCACACGTAGCTTAAAATTGCATCCTCTTTACAATACATTTGCCTCTACTATACACATACAATAACCAAAGGAAATATCTCAATGTATCTTCAGAAGACATATCGGTTACAGGAACAAATAGAAGAGCCCTGCAGGCTGCAAGCTCAGTTCTCCCTGTTTACTTATTAAAACTGCTTTAACAAATGTTTCCGCATGAACAAGAAATATGGAATTAGGACCACGATAATATTATTACATAAAATGGGAATATTCATTATTCATATTATTGACTGCAGCAAACCACAAAGCAGCCYGTTCCTGCAGCGTTTCAGTTAACACTCTTGGGCTAACGCTTGCCAATTGACCCCCGATGCTGCGAGCTGTGAGCAGCAAAGTGCATCTAGTGGCTGACTCCAGCCGTCAGGGGGAAGTCTTGTTCCTTTTACACCCTTCCTCCCTTCCCAAGCCCAGGCCTGCTCCCAGCACTGAGTCCTACCTTCCTTCTCTCTGGTGCTGGCTCTGGAGCTGAGGTGATTTACTTGRGAGCTGATTCAGCTCACAAACCCAGCATAAATCTAGGCTTTTTTTTTTCCAGGGTTATGTTTCTGCTTGGCAGTGAACACAACCAGATTCAGTCCCAGATGCAGGAGCAGGTGCTCCTCACCCTGCCCCTCTTCCTGCCCCACTGCTCATCACCTGCTGCAACCCACCAAAAATGTCCAAAAACGGATTCAGGTCAGAGCTAAGGTTTGTTACCCAGCTGTGGCACAGGTACAATGCAGGAGAGGGGAGAGGTTCGACAAGTGCCAGAGCCACCTCAGCTCGTGCAAGCAGAGGAGGCAGCACACGTCCCACTGCATTACGCTGCCRTTCTCTCAAAACGGGACGTGTCCAGGGCAGCCCGCTGGCCTGGCCGGCTGCTTCGGCTGCTGCAGCTACTGCTGTGCTAGGCCGCGCCAGGCCCCCCTAGCACCAGCCTCTAAGGATAAAGGTTAAACCAGGTACTTGAGTTTCCCCGGTTTGTGAATGGGGAAAAAAAGCACTGAAGCATCTGGAGATGCAGACTGGGTCACGGCGACAAATGCATTATTTGTGTATTATGTAGCTATGGTTTTAACTGTGAAGTGGTGTCATAGCTGCTGTAATTTAGGCTTGTTATTGCTCCATATTTTCTTCCTTTCCTGTTTCCTTATGCTATTTTTATTGTCTTTTGGGTGCACTTTGGCCCGTGCTGAACCGTAAGGCCGTGTGGCAGGGGCCACATCATTCCTGCATCGGTGCAATGCCTTGCGTGACGGCGCTCTCGCAGCAACGGGKCCTGTGGGAGCACAGGAATGACAGGAGGGAAGAACTCCACTCTGGGGGAGTGCAGAATCAAACACCTCTAAAAGTGCCTAATTGCTGCTGCCTTTCTGAAGGACTGTACCTCCTCCTCTTGCCCATGCACTTCCTATATGAGTACTGGTTATCCTGAAAGCATAAACTACCTTCTATACCCTTTTTATATCTCATGTAGGGACTCTTGCTCAACAGCTATGGATTTTGATTTGGCCTATGTTGCTGGAAGGGTTTTAAACTAATTAAATCCAAATAAACTGAATAGCTGGAGGACTGGGGGTGTCCAAAGTGGGTTACAGAAGTGCAAAATTTCTACTATTTTCAGGATACTCAGGATACTCAGGATACTCAGGATATTTTCAGTCTTATGCATCCCCAACAAGGCTTGAGCAAAGTGGCTTTTTGCTGACACCATCATGCTGTGCCAAGAGATAAAACTGAAGCACCTTTATATATTTGAATATTCCCAGTTCCCAGTCATTCTGGCCTCTCCTTCACTTTTAGSCTCTCAAATTTCCCACTAATCACAAGCTGAGTATTGCAACCACATTATCATACTTTGCACTGAAAATACTACAAAATGGCTATGATGGCCAACCAGGGCTTCACGGGACCTCCATGATCTTTGAASAGAGTTTGGGAATGACCCATTGATCTGGCATGACAGAGGACTGAACTAGAACAAAAGCACTTAACCAAGTAGCTGATTTAAAGAGCACGTATGTGCAAATTTCATTGCCTAGGAGAGCCCATTTGGATGGGAAAGAGTTAAAGGCATTCAGATACTTGGATTCATCGCAGAGGCACCATGTGGGATGGGGATGCAGATGTTAATGTTCCACAAAGAGTGAAACATTCACTAATGGAAGGATTAGATGGGAATTCTATGCAAGACAGACAGGCGGGGAAACTAGAGAACAAAGTCTAAAACACCATCATTAGGCTACAATGAGCTGGCTAGTTGAGTGGCCTGCAAGGAGCAGAGAAGAAACACTACACCAGACTGCTGGAATGACAATAAACAGCTGGATCCCATCCGAGCTGACAGTCTACATAACAGAATAATATGCATTTCTTTGCAGCAGGGTTGCAGACAACAGAGATGGGCAACATACTGCAAGATTAGACATGGACCATGTTGCCTAGTGAGCAAAGGCGGCTCAGGGAAGATGAAAACAAATCAACAAAAGATCCCAACTGCCAGAAGGGCTGAAAGATGATGGGAAGGATCAGCTCTGAGCACAGATTTGGATGGATGTGCATGGAAGCAATAAACTGGGCTATAATCTTGCTGAAGATTAGGCAGGGCTGAAAATGATGTTGGGACTGCTGTACCACRTTTAAAACAAGACACAGGAAAACAAAATACAGAGCATTTTCCTACATGGACAAGTCCTTGTTCCATGAGCGTGAAACTCAAATTCAGGCTCAGACCTTGAGCCAGCTGCATAGGTGACACATACCTTACTGTAAAAGAAAACACAGCCTTGAATTTGTACTGAGGAAAGTTAATAGGAAACTCACTGGGTGTTATGTCAGTCCTTGCAGGCGGGTTGAAACTTACAGCAATTGTGCAATTTCCAAAAAAAATAAAAACCCCCGAGATCTATGCGAGGCATTTTGCCTTTGCAGCCTCTGCTCTTGTGGTACTTCTCACTCAAATAGTCCATGCTGTGAAACACGGTTATTTCCTCCACTTAAAGCCATCGTTACAACATTTAAAAAAGCCTCCAGTCGCTATCCTGGGGTTCCTTTTGTCATAATATCTGTCCTTAGTAGTTTGGTTCATTTAAGAAGAGGGAAGAAAAAAAAAAAAAAAGAAAGAGGGGGGGAAAAAAAAGGAAAAAATAAGGGAGGATTTTCCTCATTTTGCAGCCTGGCCGCCGAGGCGCACTGCAGCTCACCCGGCCCGCCCGGGCGCGCAGCCCATGGGCCGGCACCAGCACTAGCAGCGCAGCGCAGCGCAGCTCCGCGGGCAGCCCGAGCGCGGCCGCGCATCCGCACAGCCGCCGGGGAC
>NW_020455866.1:1440144-1558631 GCF_003342845.1 Nothoprocta perdicaria | reverse complement strand
TGCTCCCGCTGCTCCCGCTGCTGCTCCCGCTGCTGCTCCCGCGCCGCTGCGGGCTGCGCTCCGCGGGAGGGCGCGCACCGGGCGGCGGCGGCGGCGGCGGCAGCAGCATCCCCGGACGGCGCCTCCGCGCCGGGGGCTCCGCGGTGAGTTGGGGGCGGCGCGCGAAGTTGGTGGCGCGGGGTGTGTGTCGTGGTGCTCTGTGTATGCGTGTAAAGATATATATATGTATACACACATATGTGYGTGTATATATGTGCACTGCACTTGCCCCCCGCCGCGGGCGCGCAGCGCTGCGGGGCGGCGCGGGAGGGCGCAGCCCGGCGGCCATTTGACCATTTCAGAGGGTTTTTTTTTTAATTTTTTTTTTTTTTTTTTGGGGGGGGGGGGAAGCGGGGGAATTGTATCCCCCTGAGGTGCGGGCAGGGATCGGGCCCCGCTCCCAAATTCCGGCGCGCGGCGGCCCCGCTTTGCCTTTCCCTCGGCGCGGCATCCGCGCCGCGGCTCGGCGCTCCTCGGCAGGAAGGGATGTGCGGCGGGAAGAGCAGGGTCCGCATCCCAGAGCGCGGCAGGAGGGCTGCGGGCGCAGCCCGCGGAGCGGCTGCCTGCGGAGCGCGCCGCGGAGCACTCATTCCTCCTAGTGCTTCCAAGAGTAAAAAAAAAAAAAAAAAAAAAGACAAACTGTCATAGCAAAAAGTTGTGCAGCGAGAATGTTGCGTACGCTAATGGACCCAATTATCGGAATAAACAAACGTGGTGATTTATAGGTGTCTGGGCTATAATGCTTTGAATGATGGAGCTCTTTAACCTTCCTTTCTAATCTGTCCCTCAGAGATTCAGGTTTGAGCAGAGAAATATATCATCTGTGATGCTGAATACTTGAGTTGATTACAGTTGTAAAAGGAATGGGCTTAGAAATAATACTGAGCCATTAAGCAACAAATGCAAAAGAGAGAAAGAGCAAAGAGAATTTTGGCAGAAAAGATTTTTTTCCCTTTGCAGCAGCTTTGCTTCATTAACTTTTATCCAGACTATCTCATTTTATTAAATTAAACTTCAAACAAAATAAGGGTTTTCTGTGTGAAACCAGAGGCTAATCCTCCTTAGTCCTGTTGAAGTCTGTCTCTGTTGCAGTTAAATGATGCTTTGAGCGGTGCCTGCTAAGAGAATTTGCAGAGGCAAACACAGCTCAAGATTCCCAGTATGGAAATGCAAGCACTTGGGTACTGTGATTGTATTGTGGATTCTCATAGACAATACAGAAACATACTCTAAGAACTCTAAGAGGTTTTATTTTACATTTTTTAAAAAATCAGTCCAGATAAGTATAGCTCTATGTGAAATGCATAGCTTTATTATAACAAAGTGGCCTGCTCTTACTGGGAAAGTGATAACTTAGTTCATTTTGCAGGGGCCAAATATTGCTGCCTGTGGAGCATCTCCTGTTAGGACTGAGTGTCTTTTACTCCCATTGAAAAAATTCCCCAGCTCAATATGAATAGTGTCCTGCAGGCTGGCAGTACAGGCACAATTCTGCCTTTCACCAGTGTTGCAACACAAGACTGTATTAACATGTAATCAATATTCAGCAATCATATTGCTTGTATGAGTAAAGGTTGTGAGATAAGACACTCAAGCATCTCAAGTGTCTTTTGTTCAGTGAAATGCCACTTAATGAGGGAAAAAAATGAAATCCACAAAATCTGCTGTATTTTAAGGCAGAGTGCTCCTCATGAACCTCATTGCCAGGCATATGACTGTGAACGTTGACAGGCATGAAGATTCAAATGCAAACCTACCCCAGGTAGTTGAGGTACCTTCAGTGCTGTCCCTCCGGCACATCTCTACCTGCGCAGCACTGGGTCCTCCTGAGGTCCCTTGGGACCTCTGCATCCCACTTGCCTTCTCCTCTAGGTGACTATGGGCAGCATCAGTGAAATAAGCCGTGTTTAAGAGCAGTAATGCCCTGCTTTTGGTGGGACAGCAGGCTGAGCGTGGCCTCCTTGGGCKCTGGTGGCTGCAGGGTAGCTCCTATAAGGGCCCCAGACATCAACACGGGGGCAAGCAAGCGAAGGGCCTCGCTCCTTCCCCTCTCTCTGTGTGTGGGGCAGACAAGTTTTAACTCAAGTAGCCGCAGTGGATTCTTAGAACGGATAAATAGTGCCTTGTTGCGGCCCTCCTGAGTCATATGGAGGCAGTGCTCATTTTAGACAGGATGAATGAACAGGCAGCGTGAAGGATGAAGATGGGCTTTGTTAATCACTCTGCAAGTTTTCTATGGGAAAGAATGAACTCAAAAGAAGGATATCCATAAATGCCATTTAAATATTTGCAAAACCTGAGAAAAATTTCATACTGGAGGCAGGGCAAGGACCTAGTCCTGTGTAGGTTGCTGCCAGAGATACCAAGGACCCATACAGCAGCRTTGGCCCGTTAGCAGTGTGCTACTTTCCAAGTACTTTGTTAGCAGTAACAACAAGCTCTTCTTCAGCACAACCTGTGGAAAAAGACTGTTTTTGCTCAAGTGATGATGAAACATTAGGGAACCATGTTTGCTTAAACTCTTGTGCTTCAGGTGTGATTCACTTTTAACTTGTTCCTGGGGAAGTTTGCCAGCCTTTGTTGCCTGCTGATTTGCGTGGTGATTCACGCATTCATCCGCTTTCGGTTTGTGGCTGTTCAGGTCTCCAGGGTGAGGAGGAATTACTCCAGGTGGGAAAGTCCTCCCCTCTGCCCCATAAATCACTAGGAATGGTAGGAATTGTTCTGTGCTCATCACTGATTTCAGAATTCTCACAAAATTTTCCCTTGGCCTCTTCCGGTTCTCAGAACRTGATGCAAACCTCTTCTGAAGAGAAAAAAAAAAATCTGTGTTGCTTTCATGTAAGTATGATGAGGGCAAGTCTTTGAAAATATAGCTTGGCTAATATTGATAAATAAACTAGCTTGACCAGAATAAATCTTTTCATCTCACTTCAAGAGCCCCACTGTAATGAAGCAAATGTAGGATGTGCTTTATGTGCTCCTTTCATCTGAGTGCAGAGCAAACCTTCTAAAGTATTGCAAACAAATCTGAAAAGGATTGCCAAGTGGCTTTTCTTTTTTCATCCTGCATTGGGGAGATTTAATCTTTTCAGGATTCAGGGGGGATAGTGTGTCCTGCTGGTGGCGGCTCTGTTGAGGTGAGCACTAGTGGGAGCAGGAAGGGGCAGAGAGCACTTCAAGAGCTTCCTGCAGCTTCTTCCTCCAGAGTAGCCCAATTCAGAGACCTTTTGCTCAGTGCAGGTTGCGTGAAGAGAGCGTATATGACCCCAAATAACTTCCCTCTGATCTACATTGGGGCCTCTTGGCTGCCGTTTTGGGTCCTGCACTGATCTGGCAGCGCATTGGGAGCCTTGCTCTGCAGCCTTCGTCCTGGCTCTGCCCATAGCCCCCTCCAAGGACTCATAGAGTGGTTAAGTCTGGTCTGAAAGGTGGCTCTGGGACCACCTCGACAGCCAGCGCAGATCCAGTCCTGGATGTGCAATTGTGTAAAGACAAGTATCGTTCATTTAAMAGATAGAAGAGTAATAAGTGCCTTGCTTGGAAAAGGAGGCCTCCAGAACTCTTGGTTCTGGAGAAGAAGCACTTTAGCAGGTGTTTTTTGTTTGTTTTTTAAACAAGAAATTTTCAGAAATTKTATTCAAAAGAGGGTGATAGAATATGTTTAGAATATCTTGAAAATAAAAATATTTAGACAAACATGTTAGCATAATTACAGAATTTCTACAGAATAAGCTCTTCTTTGCTGAGATTGTAAGTAGTGGGAAATAATATGAAGACTGATTTCTTTGAGTATTAAAAGAATTTGAGGAAATAGCTTTTAATCCAGCAGAATACTGTACTTTAAAAACATGGTTGTRATTGACTAACACCCGCATTCAGCCCAGTACCTGACACGGCGAGAAGCCAGAGATCCAATTTAGCTCGTGGCTGGTGCGTTGCGCCATGCGCGCGGAAGTGAAACGTATTGAAAACSGTTCAGCTTTGGACGTGCTCATCTGGGGATTTACTCATAAATAATTGATAACACAGGGAAACCAAATCTCTTCATTACTTCTTGGAAGCTTCACCTCTCGCCTCCCGCRTGCGTTGCTCTTGCGGGCGCCTGGGGAGGTGATGGCTCTTCCTTAATGAAGGTGTCGGGCAGCCCCCATCGCTCCCTTCAGCAGGTCACCCACCTAAGCATCAGAAATAAAATGCCTGGTGAAAGATCAGCATTTTATTGCCCTGTGGGGAAAGGTGGCATGGCAGTGTTTTGGAGGGAACCGCTTAGCCACTGTGTTGAAGGTTTCCTTCCATCCTGTTGCAGAGACGGCGTGTGTGATGAATCACTAAATCAATGCAATGCCTGCACCTAGTGCGCTGTGGGATAGCGTGTCAAATTAACTGTTATTTGACATGCAGTACCAATTACAACTGGGATATTTGGGCTTGATCCTTCCAAATTTTACTGCCGCTCAGTATCCTTTCTTAGCCTGTTGAGTGCAGTGGAACAAGTGCTCACTTTATGAGCACTGGTTTCTCACCTGAGCAAGGCTGTGCATGGTTGAGCACCAGTTTACCAGACGCTGAAGCATAATGATGAATTTCTTTTCTTGGGGGGAAAAAAAAGGCATTATGCTACACACAGACCTACTAAAATGGATTGATTTGATCCAGAAAAATCTTATTTTAAAGGAAAATTTGTTAATGTAACAGAAAAAGTTCATCTTTTTTGATGACTTGATTCCTTTAGAATTATTTGCCAAGTTAAGTAACAGACTTGTAAGGTGCTAATATTTGCTTCCAGTTTAATAGCCCGAACTGTTGCTAATGTATGGGAAGTGTTCAAATGGCATCATTAAGGGAGAAACCTAACAAATCTTACAGCTATTTTAATGTCAGCTTTCAGATGTTACTCTTATTTAATTGAAAGGTAAATGCTATAAAGGCTTTGTGAGTCTGCTCTTTTCAGGTGACAGTGGTTGGTGGGAGTAAATCTAAGTCCCAGTGTGCTGATCCCAGATGTCAGCTTCAGGCTTCGTTGTTTGAGGCCTTCCRTTTTCATCTGGCAGAAATGTGCATCTGTTGGGTCATGGAAGTTTGCAGCTTTCAAAAAACACTGGTTTTGAAGAAAGGAAAAAAAAGTGAGAAAAATCTTTTAAAATAATAGCCACATTCTGCCAGATGTTGGAGAAAACATGTTCCTTCCTCTATAAACCAAAAGATTAAGCTTGCATATGAAGGATTAGCAGAGTTCTCCTCTGTTAATTCATACTGGTATAACCAAAATGCCTGATTTTACTTTAGTGGAAAATACATTATCAGTCAATGGGAATTGTACGGCTGAAGCCAAAGGGATTAGAAGCTCATGGTTTGAAAGTGACTGAAGAAGAGAAAGAGCTGGATGTGCCTGTTGGCCCATGGCTGTGAGCCACCACTGGGGTATGGCTGTGCAAAACGGCCGAGGAGCAGCTCAGGATGCTCCAGGGAGACGATTTCCAGGGATGGACTCCAGGACAGGCACCATTGTTGAGGCTGCTGAGAAACCTTGTCTGGGAGACAGCTTCCAGCCCTGCTTGCTGGAGTCCAAGGATTTCAGCCTGGAGGTGGTGGATGGGGAAAGGTGACCTCAAGCTCCGGGATGGTGAGGAGGGAATGGATTGGCCTGAGATCAGAGTTGCAGTCTGGGGAGATGAGACGTGCAATGGGAGCGGGATTTGGGAAGAGCAGTGGAAGAGAGGCACTGACTGGAGACAGTGCCTTCTGCTGCAGCATTTTCTGTCTACTTTTCTAAGGATGGAAACCAATACAACACAAAAAGCTCTTCAAAGAAAAAGTACACTTTTTACTATGATTTGGTGAACATAAATGCATTGTTTTGATCTGTTTTAATAGGCAATATTGTGTCATTTCATTTGGCAATTATACCGAGATTAAATTAATTTTATTTTCCTTTATTCTTGTTAAATGCAAAATAATTGAGCTCGCATCATGAAAGGTTGGGGCTCTGTTGTTCATAGCTTCATCATTTATTAATAAAACACATTAGATGAGAGGCTTTATAGATTTGCTTGCCTAAGGAAAAAGGAGAGGAAAATACATAGGGGCGAAACTGGATGTGCAAATCCCATCCCACATGTGGAGGCACTGTCACACCATTGCCTCTTTTCGCGTATATTTGCTAAGAAAAGTGTTTTCTTTTGTTGTGCTTTCCGTGGGAGTGTGAGCTAGCACTTCGGCGGTGGGGATGGGCTCGTGCTTGGTGCGGGCAGGTTGCTCGCACAGGGCTGGCCCCTCGTGCTGTTTGCGGAGGGATGTCACACTGATCACAGAATCACAGAATGCTTAAGGTTGGAAGGAACCTCAGAGGTCATCTAGTCCAACCCCCCTGCACACGCAGGGTCACCTAGAGCACGTGGCACAGGACTGCATCCAAGCAGGTTTTAAATATCACCAAAGAAGGAGACTCCACAACCTCTCTGGGCAGCCTGTTCCAGGGCTCTGGCACCCTCACTGTCAAGAAATGTTTTCTCAAGTTCCTGTGGAACTTTTGGTGCCTCAGCTTGTGGCCGTTTCCTCTAGTCCTATCGCTGTCCACCACTGAAAAGAGGCCGGCCCCCTCCTCCTCACTGCCTCCCTTGAGGTATTTATAGACACTGATCAGGTCCCCCCTCAGCCTCCTCTTGTCCAGGCTGAACAGGCCCAGCTCTCTCAGCCTTTGCTCATAGGGCAGATGTTCCAGGCCCCTGATCATCCTGGTAGCCCTGTGCTGGACTCTCTCCAGCAGCTCCACATCCGTCTTGTACTRGGGAGCCCAGAACTGGACGCAGTACTCCAGATGTGGCCTCACCAGGGCTGAGTAGAGGGGAACGATCACCTCCCTCGACCTGCTGGAGACGCTCTTCTTAATGCACCCCAGGATCCCGTTGGCCTTCTTGGCCACCAGGGCACACTGCTGCCTCCTGACAACGCAGGGCCAAGCGCCGTGGGACGGTGCCCGTCGTGCCTCTATCTCAGCCTCTGTCTTAATTGACTGTCCTAGTTACAGGGTAAGCCACTTGTGACGTGCGCGGCTCTGGAGCCACCACCTCGGACTAATTTAGCCTTTTCAGAAAATAGCTCTGGCCTCATCCTGGCTGTGTTATAATCACGCGTTTGGCAGGGACAAAAGCGCGCTCCTTTCCTACCTTTATGTGGCTGGAGGCTATTGGAAAATTGGTTATTTCTTGTTGTCTCTGCAGCTCCAAATAGCGCAGGCGCTGCCAGTTGTGGATTAGTAAAACAAATACCTCCCATTTGCTGTTAAGTGGGAAGTAGAAGAGGCATTTTGTGACTTACTTTTCTGCTATTTTTTGCCCCAGTGTCATTTGTGAGCTGGTGCTGTGACCACCATTGCTTGACTCTTGTGAAGTGACTTGTCACCGAGCTCTGCTGCACAGATTAGTTCATCACTCAAGGGAGTTCTAACGTCACGTTGTGCATATGGGCCCTAGGTAAATAGTTGTCTCTAGAGCACCTCTAATGAATCTGTACTCTAGCTATTAGCTTTTAATGTAGTTTGCTTCTTGTGATGTGATTTTCTTTTTTTTTTTTTTAAACTATGATGCCTTTGTTTGTCAAGTGGGATGCATACCTATAATGACTTTTAAATGTTCCCAGGCATAATAGTCAGTTTGGAAAAAAAATATTCATAGCAATTTAATACATGAAATGTACCCAAGTGTTGGAAAATATTTGTCGTTTTAATTATGTAGAAGTATAATACAATAGTTCAGTCTTTCAGGGTATCTTGGTGGACAGTCTGTCATCTCCTTTAAAGTGCTGCTGCAGTCAATTTTATTGACTGAGGTAAAAGCAAGAATTAATTTTTCAGTTCTTTCCCTTCGCAAGAAGAAGATTTAATTTCTTGCTCTTGATTTACATTTTGGTATCAATTGTGCATTTTAATTTTTGGGTGTGAAACCCTAATTACTCAGTTGCGGCTCCATCCTTAATTCTGTTTAACAAGTCCATCTCATTCTGAAAATCCCGTACGGCAGGAACTGCTCGGTGTTGGCAGCCGGGTATATGGTGGGGAAATCAGTGTCTTTCATCCTTTCTACCTGGGAAATTTGGAGGCGTCAGTCCAGGTTGGGAATGAGGAGCCCTGAGGTTAAGGAGCTCCTGTTCTGCTGTCTGGAAAACCTTGTTTTTTTTTGTTTTTTCTTTTTTGTCAGTTTTTTTTTGCTTCTCCTCGTGGGGTGAATTGCTAAGGTATTTGTCCTCGGACAGTGGTAATGGTAGCAAGACTTGTTACACTTAATCAGCAGTCAGGAAGGAATATTTTATTCAGGAAATATGGTTATCAACTTCTTTTTTAAACTTCTTTCCATTTGGTTCTTGCTCTCCCCAGGAGTAAGAATGTCAAAGACTGCATTTCTGTGCTCCATAAAGCAAGATGCATGCTCTGCTTGATGGAGCAATGGTACTTTCTATATAAACTTGTGTACTTAATTACACTGCCAGTTAGAAAGAGCCAGAGCTTTAAGCAGGAAAAGCTTCCTTTCACTAGAGCCTAGAGGAATGCAAAACCCTCCGCTCCTTGTGCGCTTCAGCTGTCTGCAGATACCTATCAGTCTGGCGCGGGGTAGCTCTGAAATATTAGTGTTCCTCATTTAATAAAAGTCATGCTCTTAAGACTAAACTTGCCTTTTCTTGCTTTTATACACAGTCCTTTTAAACAGATTTTTGTCACTCTGCACCAGCATTGCTGGGTGTTTGGTGCAGTTACCTAGTTTTGAATTTGAATTTCTACCTTCAGGGCTTAAAGGGATAAATCCCTATATTTTTATTGGATCAAGGAAGCGGTGTCTGTTATTTCATGTGACTCCTATGGGACAGGTACGAGAGGGCAGTTATTTCACCTCTGTTATGACCTCATGTATGAAACATATTAAAACCCCCTTCTTAGGAGTGTTTGGGCCTGCAGGTGCTGGACATCATAATGATGTTTACTGTGCAAGTCTCTTGTATTGCATTTCCTTTTGCTATAAAGCCCGGGTCTTGGCAGCCGCTTTTGAGGCGCTTGTCGCTAGCGTTGGGTTCCTTCTGCCTTCGTGGAGTTGCAGACTCGATGTTGAGCGTGGCTCGCTATCGCAGCCGCGGTTTGGGGCATGAGACCGTTATCAACACGAACCTCCAAAGAGCAGTTTTTGCTGTAAAACACAAAGCTGTGCCCCTGTGCTTGTCTCTTAGCTCTGCCAAACTCAACAGCCTTTGAGAAACGGCACGTGCAAAGCGCGCTGCTTTATATGCAAGGGGGAGCAGTGTGGCTCTTATCAGTGACCTCAGCTTTCTCTCTTTGTTTTGCAAGCTAATTTTGCGTTTATCACAGGCGAAGCTTTAATCTTTGTCGTAGGGCAAATACAGTAGAGTTACCTTTGGACTAATGACACCCAATTTATTTTTCTTCCCCTGGCTCTCTATTCAGAGTAAAGGTAGAAGCATTTTTCATATTAATTTATTCCCTATTCATGATTTTTAAAAATTGCAAAGACATTGGTCTTAGATACACCAGTGCTGTCTTCTCCATGTGAGTGTTATTGCTCAGGTGTGATCCTTGGAGACTGTAGGACGCCTTGCAGGTCACGGAAAAAACGTCTCAAGGTGAGAGAGGAACAGTCTTACTAAAACCCGTTTGATGTTAGTGAAGGAGAAGAGTTGCCTTTTTGAAAAAGGATACAATCTAAGCTTTTACACAACCTGTCCCCAAAGTAAGGGCACAGAGCTAGATACTGTTTAAATTCTGGGTATATTTCAAAATCAGAGTCTTCAAAAAAGAAACAGATGCTTAAGTGTTAGAGTGGATCAGAACTTGGTGAGTTGCAAAACGGGTAGAAGTGTCTTTTTTGGAGATCAGAACTGGTAAGTGGATGTAGACTTCGGTCAGAACAAGTATAACCAAAGGAGAACAAGAGAGTTCTGTCCCATGGAAAACAGTTGTTTTTTTTTTTTTTTAAATTCAGTTTTGATAAATAAAGTAGGTGTGGTGGGAAGAAAAAAAATGCTTAGTTGGACTGATATTCACATGGAACTTTAATTCTTTTTTATGTTTAGGAAGGCTAAGAAATAAGGCTCATTTTTAATGAAAACCCTGCAAAGGTTGGCAGGCCAAAGTGCCCAGGCATAATAGCTATTGAAAAGATTTCCATGAGGGTTGAAATGTAGATTTCTTAATACACTGGAATTTACATGTTCATATGCTGTGGTGCTTTCAAAAGGATAATGCGTACAGACCGCCTGTGCAAAAAGATTACAAGTATAAATGACATTTGGGGCTACATTTATTTATGTATTTATTTTTAATATATATTTTGTTATTTTTTCCTTTTTGCTCATCTGAAAAATGCTAAACTCCTGCAAGTGAGAGGGTGTATTTTGGTATTCAGCACTTTAAAGGTAGCTAATTGATAAGAAGCATTAATGAGATTATCCAAAGCTAACTGGAAAAATGAAACAGATTTATTCTTCTTCTGTGTATTACACTCATGTTACCTTTAAGGAAAACTAAACCGTTTGCTGTAGAATGAAACATATATATTTAGACTGAAGGTTTCTGATATTCTCGAGAGTTTCAGAAAAGGTCTGAATTGCAATGTGTACATATCTTTCATCTAACTTTTAGAGCTTTTTAGATGCTAAATTACCTTTCCCACATAAGAGTAACATTAAAAACAGGATAAATTAATATCCCCAGACTCCACATGGGAAGCTGCTTCAGCACATTGCAAAAGTCATGGAAAGCATCCTCATCTGTACATGAGCAGGCAGAAGCAGTGATGCTGAAAGCACAAACCTTAAACACTACCAGGGTATCCTGGGTATCCATGTGGAAATATACACCTACTGATCCACCAGAAAACAGCCAGGCTGTGCTGAATCAGATACAAGATGAACATGAAACCTTGAAAAGGGCTTGGAAGAGCCAAAGGTCTGCAACATAAAAGTAAATGAGAACTGAATGCCTACATCAGAAGGTGGGTGGATAGTTATAGGAGCACTTTTGGGTCACAAGGCAGCTGAGAGGACATTAGAAAAGTTGAAAGTCAGTTTAATTTTTAATTGTGGGTGGGGTTTTTTGTTGTTGTTGTTGTTTTTTGAGTAGCAAAGACAAGACAGTGGGGTACAAAACCAGAAGCACTGGAAGAACCTGGCAAGTTTAACCTGGTGTGTTTGCTCAGAGCGCAGAGCAGAGCCCAGTGCTTTGAGAGCCAGGGTTGCTGACAGGGAGAYTGCAACCCCCAGGGTGCTACAGCTGGACTTAAACATCTGAAACCTTCCATTTCTGGATTTCATTGGGAAAAAAACCCTCAAACCTCTGGCAGAAGAAAGCAGGGATTCTGAACAGATTAGTGGTGATCCTCAAGGGAAGGTCAGAGCTTCCTGGTGAAGGATTTCTCTCCTCAGCATGCTCCAGCTTAGGTCCTTTGGCTTCTTCTTCCTTCCTCCTGCCTGGGTGGGCATCAAGCAGTCCTGTCTGGAACACTGTGACTAACTTCATTGAGTAAGTCCATCCATGCCAGAAACTTGCTGCTTCTTTGCAGATATCTGTCTTCAGAAACTCCTCCCAAGGTCAGCTYCTCCGATATGGGAAATTAGATAATAATGTGAGTTGTCTGTTTGGAGAGTTCATAAGATGGCTGCATTATTTATAAATTATTTATGATTTTGAAGCTACGTACTATCTCCCCAGGTTTTATGTCTGTATGATTTACCTTAAATTGCCCATCTGACATGCATCAGGAATCTCCGTACAGCACCGCTGTTTCTCTTCTCTTGTATGGCCATCACTTGTGGAAAAGGGATTTGCATAACATGATTTCTTCATGTAAATGTGCTCAGGCTGAAGCTCCAGAGCATCTTGTTATAACATATGTACCAATAGCGTTGAATTGGGTTAGTGTCTGGCACAGTAATTGAATCTATTTGTTTGTCAATGCTGGTTTTGGAATGAGGGCTGAGCAGTATGTGGGTATTTATGTTTTTACTGTGGTCTTCATATCCTTACCTTATTCTGAGGTTTCCTTAGGGGGGAAAAAAAGTGTTGTGTTTTGTTTTGTTTTCCCATTGTTGGAGTGTATTTCTTTGTAAGGGTTATATCCTTTCACCAGAAAAAGATGGAAAAGGTATTTCAGTCAAATTGCCACCTCTTGGGCCTCTCTTTCTGTACATGCAAACAAACAACAACAAAAACCTCTTCAATTAATAATGAGGCATCTGAAGGGCTGTCGGGTTTTCCTTTTTTTTTTTTTTTTTTTTTGGTAATACAGGGATATGGCAACTTGCACATTGTCCTGTGGATATGTTTCTAAATTTTAGGCTGCCTTTTAAGAAAGCTCAAGATGTAGCTAGGGATCAGTAATGGGATGCATTGGAGGCTGCATTTGGTTCCTAGGAGATAATGCAGCACCAAACAATATGGCTTTGAGCTGAATTCTGGCCTTTTTAAAACTTCCATTGAGTCGGTAAGTTAAGTTGGGGTGTAACACTTTGCAAAAGTGAAATCACTGGTAAAACTACTGGTCAACAGCAGGAATGAGGAAAATACAGCTGATCTTGAGAGGAAAGCAGCCACGGGCTGTCCCGTGGYACCTGGTGCAACAAAACTGCAGTAATTTGGCCCAGGATGCTGCTGCCTGCAGGTTTCTGGTGCTGTGTTTGGGGTGTCCCAACGCATCGGCCCCAGAGCTGCCCTGTGCAGCCCGGAGCCTGCACAAGGAGACYGGGTCCCGGGGCTTTTAGCCATGTGTTGGTACACACGGCACATTTTTTACCTCTTAGTTTCTGGTTTTATCTGAACCTCTTTGTTTAACGTCTCCCCTCTGTGCCCTTACTTTCCTTGTCCTGTTTGGTTTTCATTTCATGCTTCCGTCTCTTTTTATTGCCTTCATCTCCCAGCTTCTGTGATCTCYCTGTTACCTCCTTGTCTCTCTTTTACCTGATAATAAGCGTGAATAAATGAGATAATGAGGCTCAGGCCAGTCATCCCAATTACTTTTATATGCATGCATATGCATGTCCTAACCCTCCTCTCTGTCTCTCATCTTTCTGTCTTTTCATACAGCAGTCTCTGGAGGATGGAATTATCTTTTGGTGTGTATTTAGCATGTTCTTGACACGGCTGCAGTATGACTAGCAGAGATTAATGGCATATATATTTTGAAAAACTGGAGCTATATGACAGAGCTTGTTTGGGCTAGTAATGCCCAACAAATTAACACGTAGCCTGGCTTGTCACCGCTGTCACTGAAATGTTCTGCTGCACTCAGATTTTCATTGCTCATAGCTTTTATTTTTGAAGTTGGAAGGACTGGTAAAATATAGTGTGGCCTCTAATAATTATCTAATGCATTTTATACAGTTGTTAATGGGTTCTGAATATGGGAGAGGTGTGCTAATTTAAGTTATGATGACAGTATTTTGATCAGGTGCGTAGCAAATGTAGAAGTTGGAGGGTATTTTTTGAAGGCTTCTCCATCTTTCTGTAATTACCAGATAGATAATACGAACTTGCCACATCCAACATGCTAATGATTGCCTTCCAGCTTTTAGCAAGACTGAAATTATACAGTAGCTGCATTGGAACAGGAATCTGCTGTGGTAGTGTAATAAAACATACAATATTGCACTCCCTTGCCATTGCATAAACATCTGTGAATATGGCCCAGGTCTTTCAATACAGAGAAGAATAGAGATGAAGCTAAATGTACTTTAGGAGTATTCAAATGGCTATTGATGGCTTGGAAATGCTGGGTTATCAATAGCAGATGAACTGCTCTGCTGTTGCCTGACACTTTGTAGGGGTGTCTCATGAATCATTCTCAGATAAAAGGTAAATGTTCTTAGTGTCCAATTTTGCTCCCCTTACACGGCTGCGTTTTTCAGCTTTGTCTGCAGATCTCCCGGCACGAGCTCTCTGTGGCTGAGATGCAGGGTGTTTGCTTCCTGAGATGCCTTTTTGTCTGAACTGCCTCTGAACTGTGCTGCTTGATTAAACTCATGTCTGCTAAGATTGCAGYGCGCGATGTCAATCTGCCGCGCTCTGTATTGCAGAGGCAGCTTAGCTCTGGTCGGTGCCAGGCCATTAGGAAGAAGGGAGGGAGAATTGGGCTTGGAAAATGTTCTTAAATACATCACGTACGCTTGGTACCCTGCAGCTGGGCCCAGGCTAATGGGAAGAGAGCACTGGCYGTTTTATTAGATATGCCTTGCTGTATCTCACTTTTAGAAGAATTATTTGCAGCCCGTGGATTCCTCTTTGATGGAGAGAGCTTTTCTCCTGTGTTTATTTCCTTCTAAAATGCAGTGGCTAYGGGAGATATCTGCAGAGGAACACAGAGAGCTTTAGTCTTTTATCCTTATTACCAACCAATCAGGACTGTGTGGGCAAAGGAGCAGTGTGAAGGTAGCAAGCGTCAGCCTTTGGATAAACATGGGAAGAAAGGCAGAAAGTGCCAGAGGCTGCAGCGGCAGTGATCCAACCTGTGGCAGAGCATCTAATCCCTCATTAATACAAAGCACTCYGAAAATTACCAGTGCTTTTGAAACCCGTTCCTCTGTTTCAGATAAAGCAGCACAACCTCTAGGTAAGGAGTAGAGTGAATTTCTCAGGATGTTGTAAAGAAAAGCCCTTTGGAGATACAAGGCTGTAACATTGCTGCTTTGTTTGGCTCAAGAGCTGGGAACATCGTTAGTGCCAAAGACTTGTCAGGATGTGGGGGGAATTCTCGGAGAAGGCTTTGCTAAGCTTATTCTGTTCTGCCTAAAGTAGACATTGAGATTAATCGTGTACATTTTATACTGGGCAGTGCTCTGAGTGAGAGGGGAGGCTTAAGTGCTCCCACACGTTTTTTGTCTGACTAGCAGATTTCTGCATGTTCTCTTGTCTTTCCTATCTCCTTTCTTCCTCCCATGATCATCTCTTGAATTTGCTCTAACTTGCTGTATGATATTGGACTTTATTGGAAAGACTGTATGCAGCAGTGGTGAAATCCCCTGCACTCCTGTTTCCAGGAGCTGAAGAGGCCGCTCTTGTCCTCTGACCCAGTACTTCCCAGTGACTTCAAAAACTGCTTCCGTCCTGGGTCAAGCAGAAGGTTTCAGCACAGTACTGTACACTGATGCACCCACAACTCCACGAGCAGCCATCAGCAGCACCACTTCGTCAGCTTTTCCAACCAACAAATAAATCTCACAGTCATTTTTCTTGGGCTCCGTACGCCAGTTCCACGTATTAAAATCAAAATGCACCAAGAGAATACAGTGTGGAGGGGGTGGTTGTGTATTTAGGAATTACCAGGGAAATAATCAGGGCCACATCTGCATGCACAAACCCGGGAGCTCAGGCACTGAGTGCRGGTGAGGTGGGGTAGGTGCCTCTTACAGTCTCTCTCCCACTGCAGGGCCCTGTTTCTGCAGGGGGATCTCCCAGGTGTGGGGTTAGGAGGGAGCTCCTGCACCTCCAGCTTCCAGAAGCCAGGGAGATGCGAAGGGAATAGAGCTACACAGCATTTCTTACTAATACTCTTCTTACTAATGCTCACCTTACTGCCTTGGAGTAAAAAGCATCTCTGACGTGAAGCATCTTCCTGGGTCATGCCAGGTCCCTTCTTCAGAGCACAGAGATACCAGGGTTTTTCAATAGAAGAGCATGACAGTGCATTTTAACCTGGACAGTGCAGTTTGGAAATGTATTAATCCTTTTAATGGAGATATGCAAAATGAAATTCAGCATGAGGTCGTGTATTATAAAACAGTTGAAAATGTTTCTGAAAAAGGGAAGTGCCAGACAGCTTTAATAAACAGTGCTGCTGCCAGCCTCATCTCGGGTTGTTATCCTCAGGAAATGCCAGTACAGTTTTTCAAGTCCTTTTTTTCAGCATGTTGGCAACTGCTTACTCTTGGGAAGATTTAATACGGCATTGCAAATTTTACAGGGCTCCCAGGAGAGTCAGTGGTCCCAGGAGAAGGAGCTGTGTGAGCAGCTTGCTGCCGGCCTACGGGAGTGCGGGAGCGAAAGGTTGCTTTGGAGTGGGGCACTGACCGGGAATCTCTTGATGGAAGGGCTGTAACACCGTTTTTTGTTGTTTTCTCTCTATTTTTGTTGATTTGTTGTTTTTTATTTTTGTTTGTTTGTTTTGCTTCCTTAGTACAAGGAAGAGATGAGTCCTAGTGATTAAAAGAATTATTCTAAGTCAGGAAAAACATTATAAAAAACTGCATAAGGTTTTATGGAGACTTCAAATGACACAGCAAAACACAGAGTCTAAAATCTGAGTTTGTTTGAGTAATTTCTCTCTGGAAATGTGCAGGAGAATATGAATCTCCCAGTGCACCTCCATCATGGCTGAGCTTACTGGAAGCTGAAGAGAATATTTGGTGACTGCATCTGGCTGGAAGGTTTCTCTGTGTGATCTTTTCCCCAACAGATGGAAAATAACATGAGGAGGGGYCTTCTGATTATCAAAGTACAGGAATTACTACAGGGCAGTATCACCCAGAGACACCCATCTCTTTCCCAGTGACAGGTGACGCTTCAGGGATGTGTGAGACTGCTGAATTCCCTCTCTGCTCTGAACTCGGATATGCCAGATTTTCTTGGCAATATTATCCACTTATCTACCTTCCCTCCAGTTTCCATTGTTGCTGAGAAAAGAAATGAAAATATAGAGTGTGAGCATAGTGAGTACAAAGGAACTGAAGGAAGAGAATGTGTTTATCATCACCTTCATTCATGTATAGCAATGTCTTCTACAAAAGTGCTCAGATTTTCATAGCTTTTATGAAGTGCTTTCTGAACCACGCAAAAGGTGATTAGACAAAGATTAATTGAAGTCCTTCCTGAATGTAGAGGTTCTGTCTGAAAGAGCAGAGTGATTTTATTTTCCACTCTTGCCCCGCTTCTGCTTGCACATGTGTTCACAGCATCCCACTGAGGAATCTCCTGCTTATGTCAAGGCTGCTCTTTGCACCGGGCAGTGTTGCAAGTGGACCTAGCAGCACTCTTGCATCCAGAAATCTCTTTAATTTTAGGAATGACATTCAGCTAATTCCTGTGAGAGTCCATGGTGAGCCAGTGGAGCCAAGTCAGCTAATTGCATAGCACTCCAGTGAGCGACACGCGTGTAGCTGGCAGATGGCAGCTACGGGTTTTGGTCCTTGCTGCTCAGAGGGAGAAGGAGAAAGGACCACGCGGTGCTGGGAGTCTGGGCTCAGTGAGGTTTCCTCTGATGCCCTAGGGAAATATATGATGGGGAAAGCAGCTCTTTCCTTTTCTGCTCTGGGGCATGTTCAGGTCTTGATGTAGCTCGAGTGATGCAAGGCTGATGAGTATTTGGGGGAGGGAGTCCTAATCTCCCTGCAGTATCACCCCCTGGTGATTCCTGTATTGCCAATAGGCTAGATGGAGACCGGTATTTATGGAAGGCTGGTATTTATGGGAGGTGAGTATTTATGGTTTGGCCTGTGCTTGTTTCTCCTCTCCTTTTCCTCGCARTCCAACATCCCTTTAGAGTCACTTCAAGTGTAATTGATATTTCACAGCCCAGGAACTGGCTGTGTCATTATGGAATTACATGTGCTAGTGATACACAGAAGGCCATGGGGTTACACAGAGCCACGCCGAGAGCATATTTGCCTCGGCTGCAATCCCCTTTGCTTGAGGTTAGGTTAGGAAGAATCATTTAGGCTAGCCTTTTTTTGCCACGCAGAAAGTGCTTTTCCCAGCTTATCCATGCCAGTCATTACAAYGTTGGGTAGAGAAGCAGTTAATAAAGGTAAGAGCAATGGGTGCAAAGGCAGACAYGCTCCATGCCTGGCCCAGTCGTAGGGAAATGCTGTGGAAGGAGCCGAAGTGAAGAACCTGCCCTACATAAGTCACAGCTGCACCTCAATATGCACCTCGATATTCACCATTTCATCTTTTTCAATCTGTTTTTTTAAACAGGAAATGCTTAATCAAACTTTGTCATATCTTTGAGAAATGCTGTTACAGTAATCTCACTGTCTTTTGCTGTCTTTCTTGTCTTGCTAAAGCTGAACAATTTGACTTTAAATTGTGAACTTTTGAGGTTTGAAATGTCCAGTGTCATGATACTGTTAGAAAGTAGTTTGGACATGAACTAAATTATCCTACAAACTTCAACTGAAGTGAGAACAATCAGAAAACCAGTAGATATTTTCTTTGTTTCATGCCAACATTTGTAAAACGTTTCCTGCCTTACTTTTGTAAACTCACTTTTCTACTGTATTTCTACCATGGATGCATATAACAGGGCACGTGATTAATGCCATTAATGGAATTCCCGTGTACAATGTGATTCCTTCAGCAGTTGTTCTGGTTTTTTTTTCTTTTTTTTTTCTTTTTTTGCTATTCTTATTGGCCACCTGAGACACTCCTTGGGCTTTTTGGTATAACATGTGCTTGATTTCACAGTTGATAGCGTTATTATTCTATCAAATAATCTGATAAATTGTTACAGCTCTGCTGCAGAAGCAGCCACAGCTACAGTGCTGCCTAATTGCCTCCTTTGCCTCCGCTGTATTATCACTGCCCATTTCATTATTTACAAGTTGATTGCAGCTGTGCTTCTCAGAGGCTATGAAATATTCAGGAGTGAAGAGTAGCCTATGTGCAATCACAGCCCTTGCAGAGCAGCACCTGCCTGCAGAGGAAAAGGAGAACCCAAAACTTCTCATGTTCAAAGCCCGTGTGGAAATTCCTTCCTTGCTTTGGCTTTTCCCCCAACGCTGATCAGGGAATGCACACTTCTTAAAAATAGCCACTTTGCTTATGCCTGTGGTGGGATGAGATAAGAAGATGAGTGAATGGTCCAGTAATAAATCTCTGCTGTGCTTACAGGGCTGTTGGAAAGGAGGATAGAAATCTTAGCTGCCCAAGTGTCACTGGGAGGCAGCCAGTATTACAGGTGGAGCAAGGAAAAAAGCTGTACAGTAAAGATACAAATTAATGCTGCGGGCCATTTTCTCACACTTTGCCTCTCTGCAGTGCTTGCCAGCAATGACTGACTGAGCTATGCAATATTTTACCAAGTCGGAAGCAGATAACATTTTCATAAACAGGATACTTCATCATGGAAGTAAAGAAACAATTGCTTTGACCTTGACACCGAGCGCGCGAGGGCAGCTCTGTAATAGCAGGGCATGTGASCAAGCACCAGCCCTGGAGGAGCTTGCGCCGTGTTGGTTGTGACAGAAAGCACCGTGGTGGGGGGCCCGAGCTGGCAAAACAGCTGCCCAGTACCTCCCTGCAAGCAAGAAACTGCATTTGCGCAGAAAGTTTTGGGTTGCCCTGTGGTCTAGTGTGCCCTGGCTGCAGTTTGGGCTGATACCAAAAGAAAGCAGTTGAGTCAATACCTGCTTTTGTGGGCTGGACAAGCACACGGGAGTCTGATGGTATCCCTGTTTTTTTTTTTTTTTTTTTTTTTTTTGCTTTGTTTTGGTGCTGTTTTAGAAACCTGATTCTTTTCCGAAAAGTGATGGAGGAGAAGAAATGGCACCTTCCGTCACAGCTAATACATTTTGCATCTATTTCTTCTTATTTTGGCAATAGCCATCTCTTCTAATTCTACTGGTTAGCCTTGCTTATTTGAAGAGCTGGAATGTATTTTTAACTGAATTAGTTTGGGAAGTGATTTAAATAAATCCATGTAATCACCTGCTGCTCTAACTTTTGTTTAAGCTCCTCTTAAATTAATGTAACAAAGCTGAAGGTGTGAAACCTCCTTAAGCTGGTATAAACATTCAGGGAGAGGAAAGCACTTTCTTCTAGCTAAGTCAATTTGCAAACCAAGTTAGTTAATTTTATCATGTAGGCCACGGAAAGGAAATGAGGCTGAGATGTCTGACATTTTTATTATGGAGGCATGGCAGAGCTGATTGCAACCAGATGGCCACTCCATTATCCCATAGCTGGAAGTATGCGCTGCAAAGCTGGTGCTAGTGGAAAGTTTGCAGCCTCTTTAGCTCTCTGTGTTCCTAGCGAATCTCCCCTGACTGATTTGGATTCTGTTTCTTTAGATACTGAACGTAGAATTACCAAGCAACAATGAATTTATGTGCAAAAGAAGCAAGAAGTGCTTGCTAAGTCTGCAGGCAGACACTGGTACTGCGTAGCTATAAACTACCCTAACTTTACCTATAGGAACCTCTAACTTGATCTCTGAAATTCACTGAGCACATTATGCCTGTGAAAGAATAAAAATTTAACACTTGTCAGACTGATCTCTGTATCAGATCTGTGAAAGCCAGAAGACAGTAAAGAATCAAAGATGGTAAAAGAGAGTAAAAACTGTGTTACCCTAAGATGTTTTAAATAAACAAGATGGAAAGCTTTTTTAAAATATATTTTTACTCTGCATCTGAGTTTAAATTTGAAGAAACAGGAAACAAGGTATATTGCCTGTTAGAGTTCTGTTAGTGCAGCATAATTGAACTCGTGCTCAGAATTTTTATTTTTTCTCTCTTTTTTTTTCAGCTAGGAGGAAAAGGATTTGTCAATACTACAATTCACTTGAACATCAAGCTCTACAGAGACAGTAAGGTAAGTATTTATGAGACTGCTTTTTGTTTCCTCTGGTGGTCAGCTTGGCTTTACTTCCAATTTATGAAGACACTTGCAATTTATGAAGGCGCCAGTTCTGAGCAATTGAACTGGGGARCAACATTACATTAGGCTTTTACAGAAGCTGTTGCTTACAGCTTCATGATCCATGAACCGCAGTGTAAGATGCAAGTGTGTGTGTGTATAGATATAAATAGATATGCTTGGTAGGGGAGACCAGAGAGTTCCTCATCTGAATCTATCATCTTTTYTTATTTTGCCATGCTCTTAAAAGCTAGCTCTTGTCTTAGGCTTGCTGGTGAGGCCACGTGCCTATAGACTGTATTTGCTCATTTCAAAGCCTGTTTTGAACACACAGCAAAACGGTTTTCATGTATACACACAGAAAATCTGTAATAAAATTGGCAAACAGGGGCTCATTTTGGAAGGACAAAGCTGTCCCCCAGTGGGAGGCACTGTAGCAGAACRGGGTGGTTAGGAAACTAGCCCAGGCGCCTAGTCTGCAGAGCATATCYGAGACCTTTGCATGGAGACTGCAAGATCCAGTCCTTAATGGGTAGGGTGTATGAAGCTGGTACTGCTTTCATTCATTTGCTGGAGTTGTGATTAGATCTGAGCAAAGGTTTGAGCAGCATCAGGTTTATATTGGGTTGCCATTAAGATAATTAACACCTCCCAACAGCTAGCAGATGGTAATTTTTCGAGTACCGCAGTCATTTTTTTTTTTTTTTATTCCATGTATCCCAGCCCTTGTTGTATGGCTATTTCTGGTAAGTGATCATATGGTACCAGTACAAAACATAAGTCTAGTGGCCTGAAAGTTAAAGCTCTGTCTCTGGTTCTGCGTAGTTGCGAGGAAAGGAATAGATCTGAAGAGTATGATCTGGTCTCCTCAGCTTTGCACTCATTTGCTCTTTCACTACTTTTTTTTTTTTTTTTTTTTTTTAATTTTTGGAACTGAATGGAATTCTGAAAAAAAAATGGGACTCTTATTTTGGGGAGCTATAATGGCATAGGGCAGCTTAGTGATCTGCAGGCTTATTGCTAAGTCACGGGAGTTACCCCCTTCAACACTGTAGGAGCTTTTCTTGGTGCTGTGTGTTGTCCTTAAGGTAGTGAACTGTGTTTGTAAAAATGGTGCTCCTACTTCAACTTCACCAGAGCAGAGAGATTTCCTGTGTTTGCAATTTGAGAGATTTTTCTCAACTAGATCTATTAGAGTAAAATAGTAAGGAATGCAGAGTTTAGTCCTTTCTCAATAGGAGGTGTTGACTTGTGTAGTTTATTTAGCTGTAGATAATACATTTAATCTGTGGCTTGTTTGAGAAATACTGGGAAGATTTCAAATTTCTTTCAAGCACAGTAATAGCCTTGAAATTTTCTGGGGAGTCTATGCTTTTCTAATGCATACCAAACACTTGTTCTTTACTTAGAGTATGTTGATAAGACCACAAGTGATCTACTTTTAAGATAACCACCTGATGATAACTGACCTTGTGAATGTTCTTGTTTTTTCCTGAGAGAAAATACATAATCACAGAATGGCTGAGGTTGGAAGGGGCCTCTAGAGATTATCTAGTCCAATTCCCCTGCTCCAGCAGGAACACCCAGAGCATGGGGCACATCCAGGTGGGTTTGGAAGATCTCCAGAGAAGGAGACTCCACAACCTCTCTAGGCCTCCATACATTTGTTCAGACAAGCTAACGGGCTTAATTTTGATTTTGCAAAACCTGAGAGCATATGTAYGATAATGTACTCAGTTACCACAACTTGTCTGACTGGGTTCATCGTAAGCTACCGTGACCAGCTGGTTGAGTTTGTGTGAGTATACTGCTGATCCCTCTCTCAACAAGCTTTTTTGTTACTAGTACATAAGTACAGCAATGCCTCAATCCTAAGATGTTGACCCCGTGAGAAGTATATAAATATAACGCATCTGTAATTCATGGAACATATTCCTTCTTGGTAGTAATTGCCTTTAAAATGAAAGTATAAATTAGTGAGCTTGACCAGACACATTTTGATTTGGAAATGAAATATATCCAAAAGATGTGAGGGATTTTTTTTCCCCTTTCCTGTGGAATAAATCATCATTTTGAAAATTCTTTGGCAGTAAAAATGGGCTGATGTTTCTGCCAAGCACACTAAGGGACCTGGGTGCCCTGAACTCTTGCACAGAAAAATCAGGAGTGAACAGTTGTCTGTTGCTCTATGCAAAACTATGTGTTAGCATTAGAAAATGAGCACCATCTGAGGACGGCTATGCACAGGTCAAGTGAATTTTCCTTCCTATTCAAAAATGTAGTTAACTCTTTGAACTGGGGGAAAAAAACCCAAACCCTTCCCCCTCTTCTCCCATACCCTCCCCCTCCAGAAAAGAGAGAAGGTTGTTTAGTTGGTGTTTTAGTGTTTTTTAAAAATCTGGATTTACTTCTCTGATCCCACATATAGCACAACCCCTGAAACAGCTGGTTTGCCTCAAGTCAGGCTGAGAGGTGAAGACAGGATCCTTTCAACCAGCTTTGCTGCTGGAGCAGTCATGTCAAACTCTACCCCCGGCAGTGTRGGATTTTTGAGTGTGTTTACTAAAAAAAAAAAAAAAGGCAAAACAACCCCTGGGTCACTGGACAGAAGTGGTTTAGAGAGTGGCTGAAAGAAGTAACTTCTGGCTGGGGCTAGGAGGGGAGCCGAGTGGGGCTAGTGACAGAAGCGGTTGGCAGAAGAGGGTGGAGGCGTTTAACCAGTTAGGYTGCTGAGGATTTCTTCATGTGAAATCACGTCTCGAGACACTGCAGGTTCCGGGTATTTAGCTGAGGAGTTCCCCCACCCAGCTTAGTGCCTCTCTTGCAGCAAGGTTGAGGTCGCAGAGGCAGGTTCATCCCAGGTACATAATTACATGACTACATCTAGGTTCCAGTTTGAATTCTCTTTTTCTTTCCCCTGTCCTGTCAAGTCTCCAATTACAGCTGTGGTCACTTTTGGGAAGCATAATTATTCATTTAAAACAGCATACAAACATTTCTGACACTATGCATCAGATATTATATGTCTTCAAAACTGTGCATAGCCAAACAGCAAAGCTGTATCCTTGCTGTACACCCTGTATTTGATTGYCTGATGATGCTGTCTTAATGTGAAGTCCAAAACAGAAAGGAAAGGTAGAGGGATATCTGACAACAGTTTTCATATATCATTTATTATACACAAGAGGACTTCTAAAAACAAGGCCYGGGTTTATAGTTTAATATTTCCTTAATAGAATCAAATACATTAGGATCTTGAATTTAGGGTTTTCCAGGTGCCTCTGGGACCTTCTTAACTTTGATTCACTGTGCTGCTTAAATTGCTGTGCTGGAAAACAGCAGTTTTCCCATCATCTCAGGGAGACATTAACGACTTCAGAAACCTCTGTACTTATTCATGAAAAGATGCATTTAACCTTTTTTTGCTGGCATAGTTAGTGGTAAATAATTGCACCATCTACAACTTTTAACACTGAAAGAGGAAATGTACTTTTTCTCTTAGAGTTGTCAGAAGTGACAGACAACTRTGTCCTACAATTTAAACCACTTTTTTGTTTTGTTTTAATGTGCTGCTTATGTTTGTGCTGTTTATGTTGTATTCCGTGACATAAACCACAAGTGAGCTGGTGGTGTCGTACCTCACAGCTCACTGAATGCTGCCGCTGTGTGAGCTGCAATTGCCTTGCGTGACCTCGTTATTCTTTCGTGAGATTAGCTAGAATCTGAGCACAAATCTGCGATCACGAGTCCTGATTAGTTTGCAGCTATCACCAAAAGGATGCTGTTTCCTTTGAGGAGAGGGAAAGCTYTTGTGCATTAGAAAGCTTCAGGTCAAGTGTTTCATCTGAGGGTTGACAGAAATATGTGATGTGCAATCGTGTTGCAAGATGGACAGCAGTTTCTTGTGATTATATGTGCTGGGTTAAGGGGCGTGTAGAGGGTGAGGAGCAGGGCAGTGGAAGAGGAACCTTTTAAGTGAGTAAATAGCAAAGCTTCAGAGGTATTTGGAGGCCCTCCCCTGTGAAACTATGCAGAACACGAAAGTCTGGTTTCACATGCAGGGTGGAAACTGCTCTTTCGTAGTGGTTTGCCACAGTCTTGGTCTCTCTGCATTGGGTTTGCTTAGCTAAAGCTGGCATGACAGATGCACGAGGCATCTACAAGAAGGTAGCGACATGCAAGCCAGAGAGTCCTGCTAAAGAAAGGCCTCTCCAGCRCTGGGGACTCTGCCCAGGCTGCTCCCCTCTGGACAAGAGCCACGAGCCGTTGGGCCCTGCTGGCCACCACAAGGGCAGTGAGAAGAGGTGAACAGACTCAGCTTTGGGGCACTGCAAGCATGTGAGAGCTGCTGGTTGCGTGGTCAAAGTTCAGGGCTGCTTTATGGAGTAACTCAGGAACAGCTGCTCTGCTTTCTGTCTTCATCCTATTTCCCTAATAACTTTCACATGCAAATAAGTTCACCACCATTCTCAGCGTTTTGGTGGTTTATCTTTTATTATTTAGAAAAAGTTTTCTCCTTTCTGCTTGTTTTTCTGAAAAGCCATAGCTCCCTGTTTTCAGCATTTTGGTTTCTCTGAGTTGGAAGAGGTCAGGTACATCTGTGCTGATGCTAATGGGCTCCACCGTGCTGCCTTCTGGCGAAAGCCACAAAACATCCTCTTCCTCATCAGATGTCACTTCGGCGTGTCTGTAGGTTCCTTTGCCCAAGTCATCAGAATTTCCCTCTGCTTCTTTCACTTCCAGATGGCCAGTTCTTGCGCAGTACTAAGCACCCCCGGGCAAGGGCACTCAGCCGCATGCTTCTAAGTCTGCAGGAGCCATAAATACATAAAAAACGTTATTTTTGTTATGTTGAAAGTAACTAGAGGAGTCTTCCTGTCGGCATGCTCACAAGATGAGGAGYTCCACTCAAAGATCTTCGTGAGGACGAAAGAAAAGCTCTCTGCAAGYGATACTGATACACTGAGTGTGTGATCCCAGGGCTGGACATGGGTGATTCAGAACTGGTGATTTCGGAGACCATTTGTGTGTCTTCTTCTGGACTTACTTATTTCTTTTCTTCTTTGCTGCTTTGAGTCACCCTGCTCCGAAGCCCAGAAATGCATGACTATGCTGGGAATTTCTCATACTCTGGAGATTTGGTGCCATTTCACAAAATACTGCAGCCATATCTTCACATGCTTCATGCTTGAGGACTACCCACTGGTTGTGAGAAACACAGTCGGAGAAGTTTTTGTGAAGATAAGGTTGTATTGAGGTACTTTGGCTCAGTTTCTCATGGGGTTGAGCATGAGACTTTTACATGGAGCTGTGGCGCCTTGGTGAGCAGAAAACCCAACTTCTGTGAAGCTTTTCGGCTACAGGAGAGCTTATTTGTAGGTAKAAGGTAGGAGAGGCAGGAGCTAAGGTTGAATTTGCTCAGAGACATATTGCATGCAACTGCTTGCTTGCTAAGGCACGGAGAAATAACCGAGTAATGATTCCTACTGATACTCTTTAAAGTGTAATCAAAACCACTTAAAAATCAAAATCAATCCTTGTCAGTTGTAGTGTAAAAGAATTAAAGAACCTCATTGCAACAGAAGCTAAGGTCATTTTATTTGGACCTGTTCTGAAAAAGTAGAGAGGTTCAAATATTCCAACGATGGATCTGCATTTTGGGGGCTTACTGCCATGAATGTCAAAAATGCAAACTGTGTTGACTGTGGAAAATAGGCTTACGTTGCAAGAATGACTAAGGCGATTACAGAGCTGCATGAATGATTAATTTACCCTGCTTTTGTTTCACTTGTGATCCTGGGCCCTCCACTGAAAAAAGGCAATTTTGGAAGAAGATATTTTTAAAATAAAAATTAACTCAGTTGTAATAGCAGGCATCTTATTACACAGATGTGCACCAAAGCTACTCCGAGAAGAGCAGTGTGAGAGATTGGTTGCTGCCATATCACTGTAACATGAATATTAGAAATTTGTAGATAAGTAATTGCTGAACACTTTGCAATCAGAATATCTATTCACATTTTAAAAAGAAAATATTATTATTCTTTCAAATAGGATGTACAATGAAATAGTGGTAGTGCTTTCCTAATAACCCTCCTTTAAGCTCTGTGTAGAGCATTTGTTTTGTTATTAAAATCACTCTGTATATTTCAAACAGACTTCAGCTGAACTACTGCCTAGCACGTGCTAGACACATATTGATTTTTGTCTTAGACCAGCATTTCCCCTGAGCATCATATTATTTATTCATAAAGCAGGAATGATGTCTGACAGGCAGTTACAGGGGTGTATATCTGTAGTTCAGAAACAATGTGAAAAGCTTTGCAAGGACCCCAAGAAATCGATGTGTTGATGCTAAAGAACAGTCTTTTAATTCTGAGCACACACTCTGGCCATCGTTCACTGTGGAAAAGGACATTTAAATAACAAATAGTTGCTATTAAAACCGCAGGCCTAAATTTTCATTCATCGTTATTCCAATTATCCAAGCCAAGGTAGAATTGGGCAGAGAAGGCAGATATCCAAGCTCAGGCATTCCCTAAGTGATACAGCAGTCCTGCTACTGTCCTAATCCGCACATTTATATGGGCATTTCTTTTGAGAAAGGATATTTTTTCTTGATAAAGATTTAAAAGCCAAGTGTTGGTCAGAAACCCAGGTATTTCTAAACTGCCTAAATGCTTAAAATACCTAAAATTCATAACCATTAATTCTATCTGACTATTAGACTATGTTTGTATAACATATTAAAATAAATAGTTGGTACATTTAAACATATGTTTTGTAATGTATACGTTTTGTAACATATATATTATTAGCTTATCAATATATTGATAATGAACTAATTATTTTGATAGGCAAAAAGAGGTTCTGGTTTTGTTCATCTCAAATTGGATCTCTGCATTGAGCAGGATTTGCTGATGAAAGATCTTTTTTTTTAACTTGAAAACAAATAAAATTTGAATCTACAGTTGTTATTAGGAAAATATTTATCTACTCTTAATATATCTCRTAGATAAGTGAATGTGTAACTTTGATTATTGAAGTAACATATTTACRTGGAGATAAATGTCTTATCTTGCCGAAGCAGGCCATTATGGAGCTTGTTATGATTTTATTTAAAACAGGTAATGTAGTGGAAAAATTGCACATGATCAAGTAATTAAATATAGCATCTTAATGTGTAAGCACAAGGGAGCTGAACTGAGTTTATTCTGGCATTTCTTGGCTTTCTAGTACTTGACTTTGAACCTGAACATTCTTTGATATATAGAGCTGGKGGATCAAAATTTCCTTTGAGTGCCTGGTGGGGGAAGGGAAATGTAAGGTATGAATTAATTTCTGCTCTCTGGACCTTAAAGTTACTGTCTTTCTCTTAATTAACAAAAAGTAATGCTTATTTACAATGAAACCAAGAAAAACATTAATGTCACGAAGCTACAAAATTAGCATGTGTTTCCTAAATTGCTATGCAGAACACCTTTTAGTTGCTTTCCTCAGGGGAGGCTTTGACCTCTTCAATCATGAAGCATCACAATAAATGCAATTTTAAATCACTCAACTGGGACAGCATAATCTCTGTCCATCCAGAATATGTGAGAGTGCCTGAAGCATGTAGGGTTGTTCTGCAGCAAGTGGCCTGGCTTTAAAAACCAAGAGAAGAAAAAGTATTCCTCATTGGTGTATATTTTAGAATATTGAATGAAAGAACTTTCATATTTAGTGGTTTGACATACAAAGACAATGTTAGGAAAAAGCTACATTTTTTTTTACAGCTGTTTTTGCTGGATTTGAAATCTGATCTCATGTGATGTGATCTGGAGGAAGTATAACAAAAATGACATTCTTCTTGCATGTGTTTCATTGGGGATATTTCTTTCWGTTGCTCTCTGATAAAAATCTGAAGTCGCAAAAATACTTTGTCCCTCAGAAATGCGTGCATTTTGATTTTTGCTTGCCAATGCTTTTGAATGCTGCTGTTAGCTCACAAGAATTACCATGAATTTTAGAGAAAGGATTTTTAAATAACAATTTTACTTGTTATATAACGTTAGAGTGTCTGAATGCTAAGTGACAACTTCAAATGTCAGTTTTCCAAACTGCTAAACTAGACACATAACAAAAATCCATTTAATCTATTTAGATAGCTGATAGTCAGTCATTTAMTAAGATCTGTTCGTTGAAAACCGAACTGCATCCATCTTCCTTGCTAAACTCTAATTTAGTTCAGTTGTTGTTGGTGGCAACATAACTCTTTGCTTTTGACAGATGAGGAATACACAAATGCAAATAAAGCCCTAAAACCTGAGTACGCACATTTTCCACCTTACCACTCTGGAGTGCTCTTCAGGACACTCATGCAAAAAAAGATCTAGCCAGCGAGATAAGTAGGTCCATCTAACCCCTTTTGGTCCATTTAACCACTTCTGGGAGCTCAATTTATTGTAAGATAAATTTAATTTGTAAAGTCTTCATAGGATGCTGTTGGCTGGTTGTGTCAATTGTGTCATCCTTTCAATTTCGAGTGTGATTCAACGTGAGAGGAAAACACAGACATTTAGTCATTTATGTGTGGACGCAGTGTCTCCATCTGAGTCTGATTCTGAGGCCAGGGCAGCCTGGAGGTGGTTGAACTCTCCTCTCCTTGGCCTCGATGAGCTCCTTGCCCTCTTGCTGGTGTGCTCTGGTCAGTGCACTGCTCCAGAGCTTGCTCGCTTGGCCATGGGGTGGYAGGGCGATGATATGCTGCTTCCCAACTTTCCATTAACTGTGCATTCTAATTAGGGCTCAATGGATGTTGTAGCAATCCTATGGGGGGAAAAAAAAACACTACGCCAAAATATAAAAGAAAAAGTTAAAGGTGACTCGTATGTTAAATGGACGTTTTGTTGGTAAGTTTTATCTGTTTGGAGTACAGTGAAARGAGCTTCCCTAATTTATTTTGGCACTTTGTTCTATTTCTGAAATTGCTTTTTTTCTGATGCTTTGTTGGAGCTTTAGATGAAAAGTGGTTGGTTTGGAAATTATCATTTGGAGGGTTCATATATATTTTCAAATGRATATTTCAGACATCAGGAAATGATGGCATCTTAGGAAAACAAGCAGATTCGCTAATGCTGACTTGGGCTTAAAAAATCAACTATGGAAGATACTGAGGTACATTTGCTGCTGCAGAGAAGTTTGTGGATGGAGAGATGTTCAGGAAGTAGCCAGAAGATGAGCTATGGGAAGACATCAAGGCACAGACCTCATTTTCTTCTTTTAAATCCCTTCTTATGATCTCCTCTGCTGTAACTCTTGAAATAAAAAAAAAAAAAAAGAGGAAGAAAAAGAAAAGTTAAGAAAATAAAAGTAGGTTAGTGGTGTGTTTACTGATGTGCCTCGTGTTTACTGATGCTTTCTCTTTATTTACTTCTGCTTCCTTGTCTACCAACCATGTACGTTTACTGACTTTTATTTTAGATGTGTGACCCTGACAGCCACATTTTTGATCTCCTGGGCATAGCCTCCAGCTTGCTTGTGGCCTGGCCCGTGATAAGACCTCCTGGATGCCTCCATAATATAAATAGCTAATAGCCATGAGGACTCAGAGCCTCATGGGTTTCATAGGCTCGCTTTAAGCAGTGCAACGTGAGGAAATGAATGTTGTTCCCATACGGCACAGATGCAAAATGAAGGTGTAGGAGAATGTCCGCTATTAATTCTGAATGTCTGAGTAGAAATTTTGGTTATTCTTCTGAGGGCCTGCAGCTTTCTGTAGTATTAAATGTTAAGTGTTTACCCAAGTATGTGTAGGAACTCTTTGCCAGGGAGGAGAACTGAACGTGTCMCCAACGTGGTCGCTGGCAGTTTGGTCATAACCCTCCTTTCCGCTGCCTCAGCTCACCTGCCCTGTTTGCTGCTGGCCTCCCAGGTCTTAACCTCCRCTTGCTGGAGGCTGAGTGACTGGCCACAAGGACCTGCAAAGCGAGATCCCAGAGTTTCAGCATGATTAACATTTTAGAATGGGTGAAACCATGTATTTTTCCTTAGATTTTTTTTCTGTACCRGTATCTTGCTAGCCCTTTTGTTCATAGCCATTACAAGGTGAATGTGCATAAATCCATTTTTTCTCTTTTGTAAATATTTGTTATTTTTTTTGACACATCCATTGCACATTTATAAGATTTTGCACCTGTAATGATAAAGCAGGATTTTTAAACCAGYGTTACTGAAAAATAAGTGACATTTAGTCAACAAATATTTATTGAGGGACGATAGATCTTAAAATCATATCTTATAAATCACATATAAAAACTCTCAAGTGCTGTTAAAAGYGTTTGCTTCCTTTTATTGAAATGTGAGACCCACTCACAATACATTCCCTTTGTGAAASCATGCCAAGGCTAAATATATGGCTTTTTGGTTCATGGGAATGTCATAATTTTAAATGCCACTTGTCTCTGAGACTTCTAAGAAAAGCAGCATGTACTGATGAGAAACAGGAAGCTTCCTTTTCCGTGGTGTAAATCTTTGTCACAAAATGTGTCATTATTCTCTACATAAAACAGGTACTGTTTTAGACCTGTGCATACTTTGCGTATTTGATGCAGAGCATATCTCCATTTTGCAACCTAGAAAATGAGGATGTGTTTATGACATGTTGACTCATTTGAAGATGATGGTGGATTGGGGTTGTTTCCAAAAAAGTTTGTGAGTAGAAGAAAAAGTACAAAAAAAAAATTGCATGACAGCTGTTTATCATTATGCATTTTTTTCTGGATTTCATGGGGTATTTCTCTATGTGGGCATGCAGAGTGCATTTCTAATTGGTGCTTTAACAGATGCAGATGGGGGCTACACTAAAACACGTTGCATTGGTTAGACAGAAGTCATTCCATGCAAAGTCAAATGTGCAAAGTGCAGTTTCTATGTGGAATAATGTGTTTCTGTGTGGGAAGTTGCTGGTACTCCCTGGGCCAGGAGCAAGGCTGCTGAGAACATTTGGGGCAGGCAGATCAGGACATAGTCCTGGGGCAGGGGGGAGAGCCACTGGCCCATCTCCTTGGGTGCTCCGGCCTTGCTCTGCAATRAGATGGACCCAGCCAGCACCTTGRGTGATAGAGTCCTGAAACAGGCTGCCCAGGCTGGTTGTGTTCTCTGGARGTCTTCAAAACCTGCCTGGATGTGGCCTTGTGCCCCGTGCTCTGGGTGTCCCTCCTGGAGCAGGGGGATTGGACTAGATGATCTCTACTGGTCCCTCCAACCTCAACCATCCAGGGATTCTGTGATTTTGTGCTTATCGAGGAAGAACGCCAAGAGATACATACATACAGGGAACCTAGAAATACAAATAATTTAATACCACAAATTTAGCTTATCTGAGGCATTTCCAAAATGAATTCAATTGCCTTTGAAAGGGAGCTCTCCAAGATGCAAGAAAGTCAGTTTATTTTTCTCCAGAGAGTCCCAACAGGGCATCCACGTCTGGAGTCAGCAGGAGTTCAGTACCTGAGGGACATCTTCAAGACTGAACCTTCAGGGCCTTGGCTGTCTGTGGAGACTGTCCACAAAATTGCCAATTATGCGGACATTTTCTGTAGTATGAGCACTAAGCCACCCTCACCTGTACTCGGCTCCTTGAATCACGGTCAAATGGTAGCAAATGTCCCACTTAGTAACCTGAGCCTTCAGTTATATAGCCACTTCTCTGACTCAAAACTTTTTAGATGCTCTTCCAAGGTATTTTATGTATTGTATAATTTGACCACCTTCTGTGGTGTTTATATTGGCTATTGGTAGTCAGTTTCAACAATGGAAATTCCATGTATCACTTTCCTCTTTTTGCTAAAGAAGGTAGTGCTCGCTGCCTTTGTACCAGGAATGAACATGGGTTTGGACTTTCAACATTACCTATGTATTTACTTTTGTTTGAATATTAAAATGATTATATCTTCTCTGAACCCATTCCAGCTTTTTAACATACTTCACTATCCTTTCGGTGCCATCCAGAGATAAAGAAATCTGCAAACATCTTGTTGAAACTTTGTTCTGAGCTCCTGGTGGATGCCAGAAGCTGTAGATGATATCTTGTTTCGAGGCAACTGAAAAAAAGAATGGGGAAGAATCAGACCTATCAAAATGCCATCACTTATGTAGAGGGCTTTTAAGCATGCTTTTGCAAATGTTTGTTTTAAGGCTTTTGATATGTTGAGAGAAGGTGAACAACATCCTCCATGCATATTCACAGCATCTCCTCTTGGCACCTGATCCTGCAGTCCACATGGGGCAGAAATCCCCATTTGAATTAGATGGGCTTTTTGCCTGACACACTCTCCCTATTGCTAAGTAAATTAGTAATAATAGACTTGAATTATAAATTATTTTTTTGCCCTGGGCTCATCCCTTAATAATTACCCACCGCTAATAAATGTTTTGCCATGTCAGCAAGATACAAGGGATTTTCATTCTTAAAATTTAGCAATTACTTCAGGTTGGCTCTACTAGAAGAGGAGATTGGTTTGATTTCATGACATGAGGAATTATTATTAAAAATAAACCTAGGGCTGTAATTAGGACATTTCTTTATGATACCTTATAATATGTGGAATTTGAAGGTTTGTCCATTAAGCCTTATCACTTCCTTCATCACAGGTAAAGGTAGCCAGTTCTGGCAGGGTTCAGTTCATTTTTTTTAGTGTTTCTGTTTTCTAGGTATGCATTAATATTGACAAGAGGCTGATTCATGCTAGACTACATTTTTAATATGGATTTAATTCCACCAGGAGTTGGAGTAGTGAAACGTGCTGTATGGCAGCTGGCACAACAGCATTTTTAATCAAATAATAGAATCCAGCTGGTGGGGAGTCAAGTGAGTTCTGAAGCAGACGTGACTTAATGCAGATCTTCCTGATTTCTTTAATAAAATGCATTACCTTTGCATATTAACCAAATGTAAGCGGGGGAAGGGAAGCCAAGGCAAAGCTGATCTGTGGGTTTGCTAGGACTAAAACCGAGTATTATAACAGAGAGAAGACAGGGTTTGTGTTATGTATAGTACATTAACTTGGGCTTTTTTCACATCTTGCCAAATTAGGTCTGGTTTGCAGGCATACTGATGATTACAAGGTTCAGTTTCTGTGCCGTGTCCTTGCCTCCTGCATTTGTTGCTCTTTAATTACATGCTACTGTCACTGTCAATAGGAGTCCTCTTCGAGTAAGATGCGAGTCTCCCCTGTGCTCCACTTAACTGGCTAAACTCGAGCGCTGTGGTTTAACAGTTAACCCTCGCAGAGGAGAGYAGGTCGTCTTTGTGGTCACTGAATTGAATATTGTTTCAGCTGGTCCTTTTTCCCTAGTGCCCTTTTCTGCTACACTTAGTAAAATCAYGGAGACTTTGATAGGTTTCAGGTTCTTGCTGACATGCGGAGTTGGAGCAATGATGAAGCCAGCACCTACTGAAAATACCAGCATTTTGTAATGAATTTTGKTTTTTTCAATCCCGTGATCTGGGCTAAGCACTTGGTCAGGACAAGCAACTCATTCAGTGCTTGATGCTCCTTTATGCTCAGCTTTATGCTGAGGGCTTAGTTCAAGCTGTTRAAAGAACCAGCAAATGCCACGGGAAAGAGCTGTACGTACATGGGCTAAAGCTTTTTCTACTCTCAGTCTTATTCATGTCCAGAAGCAGTAAGCAGTACACTGGCTGGTTACCATTGTGTTATTTTGCTGCTGAGTGTTTCAAGGTGGAGCAGAATCAGGAGGACCTTGGGGGTGAGTGTCCCCATGGGTGTCCCCGTGTCCTGCGCAGGGCTGGGGAGCCTCATCCTCTGAGGAGCTGATGGCTCCTGTTGCATAATAGCAAAATTAATTAAAATTGAAAATAATCAGGCCTCTCCAAGATGTATGCTAAAATACATTAAAATGTATGTTGCCTTTTTAAAAATCATATATTTATATATTCAGAGCTTTATCATCAGCAAAGTCCTATAGAAGAATACTAAGGATTTTTATGTAGATGGTTGTGATTAATCTTGTCTAGCAAAAGAGTATTGATTGCAGTGTTATTGCTCTATTTTCCGATGAGATTTAAAAGTAAATATAAATGGAAAATAAAACCAAATGGATCTAATAATGTCAGGAAGTGTCTTGAAAATAAAAAGAGCTATTTGTAGCTTCAATTTATTGTTTTTATTATTCCCATGATGTTTCCTTGGTCTTTGTTTCTTTTGACAATATTACAATGTATATTAGAGGGTTTTATTAGGTTTAGTTTTACCATGTCAGTTGTTCTGTTCTTTTTTAACTTATTGATGCTGTAGGTAGGTTAAAAATGCACCCAAATGTGGAAAATGCATGTTATTAATTTTATCAACAAAATTTTATTAATTCATTTTAATGAAACAATAGAGATACAGATTCAATTCATAGAAACCAAGTGCTTTCCTATAGCACCAGGAGCCCAGTCTCAAGTCTCGTGTCTGCTGCAGTCAGACTATTAGTGGTATTTGGTCAGGAACAAATYTCTTTCTCTGGTCCTGTATATTCATCCAGGATTCTCAGCCTATAATTGGGAAAAATTCCTAATCTTATCCATCATAGAAAATTGTAATATTGCAGCAAAATAGCTCGGTTTTCATGAATTTCATCCAATACTTGTCAAATTTATGAGCAGATTTTCTTAAGCAAACCTGGGTGAGCACTGGTCCTGTTTCTCTTTTGAGATGGATGCCTTGAACGACTAGGCAGCACTTGCCTCATTTCTAAACTATCGAGCAGTGTGCATCAAGCAGTCGAGATTGCAGTGACCAAGTTAAAAGTATGGATTTGTCTACAGCCTTATTGATTGGAATAGCAATACCCTGGTTTTCATTGAGAGGTGTTGAATTCAATATAGCACGTGCAAAGATTTGGCCAGCAGTCTGTTGGTTTTAATGAAGCTGTGTCAGATTCACAGGATCTATTTCAAAGAAAACCAGTAAGTGAAGGGTAACGGATCACGTATGGTGTGTAGTTTAAGATAGCAGCTATTTCCAGACTAATTAGACTGTTTATGAAATAATCTAATAAATATTTAATGATATGTTCCCTTCTTATAAACAAATACTTGTGCTTATTGATRCTAATTACTTGAGCAGAGTTCTTCACTTTGCACGGGCAGAGTTATATTTGCGTGGAAGGTTTGTTGTATTCCTGCCAAAAAAAAACGAAACAAAATTCATTAAGGCCTGATCCTTAAGATATGCCCACACTGAACTTTACTGCTCATGGTGTCAATCATGGTGTTTCAGCAGAGCTGATTTCAGTACTTTGCACTGCAGCTCACAGCAAAGTAGAACTTTGTATGTTAGATACCAGTAAATACTGAGCTCAGGTCTTAGGGAATACAGGGCTAAGACTGGGCTAAGGGAGAAGTAGGAGAATAAAAACAGCAAAAGGAACTTTGCAGAGGGTGAGGAAAGGAGATCAGCAGCAAGAAGACGACAGAGGGCAAGTTAGCGATCACTGGTCCTGAAGGATGACCACAAACGCTCCCAGCAGACAACRTTTCGCACAGGTTTCCTGCTGGCCCAGGTCTCATTTGTAATTATAACAAAGTGTTTGAAGGTCTTCTGCATTCCTCTGGTGTGGGGATCTTTCCACGTTGGTTTTCATGTTTGTTTTCTCACAGAACAAAAAACTTGCAGACTCCCGAAATATTCTAAGAGGAAAACCCAGCAGTTTATTTAAGTTTACTTTCAATAAGCAGAAAGTTGACTCCAAAAGCAAATGCTAATGTTTGGCTTTAGGCTTTCCTGGGAATACGAATAAACTGGTGGGATTTTTTATTGATGTTGTTTTTTTCTCTCTCTCTTTGGAGATTTTTAGGTGTTTTTATTTCCCCTCATTCTTCCCTCATTCTTTTAAGCTTTTTTTCTACTTATCTAACATCTTGCATAACTTTGATATTTATCTTTGTGGCAAGGTAATTTGCATGACGATACGTAGGATTTTGAGAAYGTTTTCTGTACGGGTAGACAGAATAAGGAGTTTAAAATCACCTGTTCTCCGTTCAGTCCTGGTTTGGCAGTGTGTGTCGTGAGGTGCACGTGCTGCCTGTGCAACGAGCCTAATCCTGCCTTTGCCTTAACGGAGCTGTTCATGCCGAGCTCGCGTGAGGGGGGATGCAGGTTCAGAACGGGGCTCTCCTGAGACAATTTCTTGGCCCAGCCTCCCCTTGCTCCGAGCCCTGCGAAACGTACCCAGCTCCAGGCTCATCCCAGCCTGCTGCTGACACGCTGCTGTCATTTTAAGTCATTTCTGATACAAATGCTTTGCTGGCAAGTAAGACCTTAGGTCTGCAGTAATTTGGGTCTCATCTGAATTTCCATTTCTGCTAGTGCAGCTGATCCAAGTGCTGATTCTTCTGTGTACTGTGGTAGTCAGTACTTTACAGTAAATCATTCTGATGATGATGGTGAGTGCATCTGCATAGCAAAACCCACTGTACGTTATTAAGTAAAAAGAAGTATGCCTGCTGTCACCACCTTATACCTAACACCCCAATGTAGTTGGCTGTTATTCTCGTGCACTGCAAGGGGAATCCTCCTTAAAAAAGTACATATGTCAAAGMTTCCTGTGGGGACTTTCAGTGCAGCATATAGCATCACTACTGTGTAGCTGAAAATATGACAAAAATTGTAGATGGCAGAATAATGAAAAATAGGATGAATGAGCAAAAAATCTAAGTTGACATAAAAGAAAAGAAAGCGAAACTTAGAATAAAAAACCTCCATCATGAGGCATGTYATACTTTGTGGCAATCACAGTGTATAAAATATTCCAGCAATTTTTTCTGATTCAAATAGCTCACTGGTATTTTCACAAGGGTACTTGTCCCAGATTTACCAAAGTAAGGACAATGAAGCTCTTAGAGAACCTGAATGCATTGTGCAGGGCAAGTAGAAATGTTTGTTGTGAGACTGCCTTGCATTTAGATTCATGATGACCTGTCTTCTCTTCTTTCTTTGATTTTTTCCCCGACTTGTAGTTACTGAAGTCCCTGAAGATTACAAGGGCAGAATGCCTAAAAATGCCCTTTAATGCTTGACAGCAAGACTCTTACAGTGCTATACTCACATTTTAAGCAAGGTAACAGTTGAAGGATAATGCTGAACACAATACTGAGGGTTTACAGAAGAGGTGAATGGGGATTTTTGTGGCTTATGATGGAGAGTCTTTGATATAAGTGTTTCAAAAATTAGATTAGGGTGTATATCACTTGAAACTCTTTTCCAGTTGTACTGCAAATTTCATGGCAAGGTTTTGTTGAAATGAGCTCTTGTGGTCTGCGAGCAAGAAAATCAATCAGCATGTGCCGTATCACTTTTTTATATACGTGGTAGGGATGCAATTAAATTCAGTCAGAAAGGTCACRGTGTGGAGTATACATTAACCTCGCACTAACTCTGTATATGATACTGCCACTGAGTGTGAGTTAATAAAGGTATCAGTTGGAACTGTGCATTTGGTCCCTCTTTTCTTTATAGGTAACTGTAGCCAGGCAGGCGTGCTTCTAATTATGCCTCCGTGCGTAATGTTAGTAGATATCTATATCTAGAATACTTGGAGCACTGTTAAATTATATTGTGACCTGGTGTACAAAAGAGTATTACAGCTGAAGTCCACAGTTGGTGGCTAAAGATGCTTCAACACATTTGTTGAAGTTAATGTTTATACAGGAATATGTCAGTGAGACAAGACTTTGTTTCATTTCCAAGCTCTGATGATGTTTAAAACAGCAGCTGCAAAAACTGGGTTTAATTCCAAAATGCAGTAGAGTTTCTGAATACCATTTACATTATGCACATTTGCTCCAGAGGAGAAAAATGAAGTTTCTTATTAAGAACTGGAAGAGTACTTTAGTGGTGAAAAGAATCTTGACCTGTTTAACCTTTTTGATTAAGTTATGGGGAAATATTTGACTTCAGATTTGATTTGGGAGGCCCCTTTARAGAGGAACCATATGTTTGCAATTTTATCTATAAAAAACAGTACAGTGTGGCATTAAGAACACTCACACAGTGTCAAGGACGAGTTAAAGAATCATAATATCCAACAGCTCTTTTCCAGAAATCTGCAGTATTTCAGGATGGATCATCAAATTTTACTTTTAAAGACATTTCTCCCCTTTTATGAACAATGGGCAATGAGAACGAGAAATATAAAATTTATATTTCAGATTATGAGCTAGAACCAGGGAAAGTGAATTTGGACAAATGGGAACCTGTTAAGCCATCCTCTAGATAATGCAAGATTTTTACAGCAAATTTTGAACAGAAGAGTAATTAGTCATGGAAGCAAATAGGGTAAATTAAGAAGTGACAAGCAGATACATTGTGCCAAGGGTAGCTAGTTTATATTGTCTTTGGTTCTGTGGAAAGGAGGTAGATGAAATACATCTCAGCTCTGATAAGGAGAATTTGATATGGTGCTCACATTGGGGAATCACCAGTATGGTAGGAGATCTATAAGAGATTTCTTAAAGTAGGTAGAGAAGGGAATAAAGAGGAGGTGGCAACATTAGTCTCGAACACGGAGGTGCTGGGCCAGAGGGAGGCTACTAATAAAGGTCCTCAAGGGAGATGAAGCATGTTTATTATCTTCTCATCATAATAAGCCGTGGTGTGCTTATGGATCTGCGGATGACTCAAAGTTAAGAGGCACTGACATTTCAGAAGAGGATCATCGCATCATACGAGATGGATCGAATTATCTTCTGAGCTGGAGCAATACTTACGGGATAAAATTTAATTGTGCAAAGTGCAAGGTCGTGCTTTCAGGGAATAATCGGAATTTAACCTGTGAGCTGGGAAACGTGTGAGTTGAAAAAGAGGAAAAGATAAACGTAGCTATATTAGATGATGTGGAACTGCAAGCCACCAGGATAGTGCTGTTGTTAATAAGCTAAATGTATTCCAAAAGCGTAGCGGGTGATGTATTTCTAACAGGGACAGGGAAGTATTAACAACATATTTTAAAGTATTGACAGAGCGCCGTGAGACGCGCGTGTTCCCTTCACATAAGGAAAGGAGGGTTCAGGCTGAAATGTCTTCCCAGACGGGCTGTCGGGAGCATCAGGGGGACGGATCCCATGGTGTGCCAGAAGGCACTCTTAAAAACTTGGCTTGTGCACATACTAAAACAAAGGCTGAGATACTGCTCTCTCCAGGGGAGTAAATACACGGCAGGAGGGAGATGCYAGGGAGCAAAAAGGAGCTATTTAAGGTGAATAAGAACAGCTGTGGAAGGCAAGTGGGTGAAGCTGGGCCAGGATTTAGAGGACRCTCCCGGGTTGTCCCTGAGGTTCCTGGACAGGTGTTTTCCTGGYGTCGTGGAGGTGAGAATGAGCAGCAGCTCCGAGATGCAGTTGTGTCAGTTGGAGAGAGGGACTCGGGAGGCTTCTTGCAGTCCGTTCTTCTGTATTTATTTAAGGTGTCGCTCTTGAGGAACAGGATGTCCGTGTGCTTCTGTGTGTGTGAATGTTTTAATTAAATTCCTAGCTCTTTCTGCGTGTTCAGAGCGTTCCCCAGGGGTGAATGTGTCCCAGTGATGCAGGCAGTGTACACGAAGACATATCCTGTTCACTCTGCTGCAGAGCACCAGGGAGGGGAAGCCTCCAGGATCCCCAGTTTCTGCATTTCCTGAAGGGAAGGTCCTTAATCAGCTCCACTTTTCCCATCTCCTTTCCTGCTGTGGCAATGTGAGACATTTCTGATCCTTTTTTGATAATCAGCGATAACCACCCAGCCCTTCAGAGACGTTAAACGGAAAGTTTGAGTTCAYGAGCAGGATGTCGAGGGGTTTTTGCTTAGAGCTAAGGTCACCCTGAATAGGACTCCTCGGCCTGGGCAACTGCAGTTCTGCACCAGTGCCACGTTTTTAATATCCAGATCAAATACCTTTTGTTTTCTGTTCTTACCATGGCTCACAYTGCTGACTATAGACGGCCCTTTGAGACTCACATTGCTCTGTGGGTTTCAGGAGAAAGAATCTGTCATAATTTGTATTCTCGCTAATCTTGAAAAAACAGAACTTTGGATTTCGCAGGAAATCCAGCAATTTGTTTTGTCCATTCATATGTTAATGCCCATGTTTCTGTAGCTGCCAAGCTGAAGAAGAATAGAGATGACAATTTATTCCACTTGCGGCATGCGAGGCTTGCTTCTTGGATCAACCCTAACAATGGTTATCGTTAGGGAGGTTGTATCCTGTGAAATAAGCAGCAGAAGCATCTGTTTCATTTATTTTTTTTTTAAGATTATTCCCACCCGGTTTCCTTGCTTACATTGTTTACCCCTGACATGACTATTTATTCAAAATATGTTAAATACGTTAATTAAGATTTTATGGCTGAACCACATTTACTATTCATTTTTAGGAAACTGTTGGACAGATTTGACTGGTGTTATTCCAAGAATTTTACTTGCTGATTTGCTCTGTTTTGAGAGTAAAATCGTGGCTTTTGTGTCAGACATACGCAGAATGGGAAGCCAGCAAATGTGAGAACCAAGAATGACTTGATGCTGCAGACAAGAATGTGCAGTTTCCCCCTCCCTTTCCTTCATCTAGTTCTGCTGTAAAGCAAACAAATGCCATGTATTCCATCTTCTGTCTACAGCAAAGCCGTGAAAAAGTTTGATCAGGGCTTTCCAAGAAGGATGGAGGGAGCTGTGGCAGTGACAGCTGAATGCTCCATGTCCTTGGGGTAGATCTGCTTCAGAGCTCAGCTCAGATGAGCAGAAGTTACGTTCACGGCCAGGTACTCGGCATCATTTCCTTTGTCATTACCTTAAGGTGTATGAATATACACACTAACTGCCCATTTTTCTGCTAATTTTCTGGGTAATGAGGCCTTAAAACTGTATAAGGATTGTGTTATTTGGATTGTGTTGTTTTTTATATAGTAGTGTGGTGAAGGTTCAAGACTACTGCTTAAATAGTATTGAACCTCACATTGAGCACTGAGGTTCATGGGTTTATTCCTTTAATATTTCTTAAATTTAATAGAGATGGTAATCATGGGCATAAAATAAAATGGCAATATCCTGCTTGAGGAATAAAGCAAGTCCCAACCTCATCACTGCTTCTTCTTAAGGAGGGCAGGAAGAAATAAAAACAAGCTTATTCAAAGCCGAGTCGAAACGGAGATGTTTCTCTTAAACTCATTAACAAAATGAAGAAAGAAAATTCACATCCCAATTACTCCTGCAGTTGTAGTTTAGTRTGGGAACTATTCTTTTTATTGCAGGGAATAATGGAATACTTTCTGCTTCAGTCAGATGCCTTTTATGATTTTTATATTATTAATATAAGCATCAGCATTGCTAAATGAAAATAGTCTTTCCAGATATTATGGAGTCATCTGCTTTTCTAAAAATGTTTTTTTTTTGCTTTTGTTTGATGACTGAAAGTTGCTGCACCATATTCTGGARGTTCCTAATGGTATTATGAAAGGAATGTCCATTCCCACATGGTTAGAAGAGAAAYTCATAGCTTTTCCTGTGCTTTGGGGGAGAAAAAAAATAAGTCAATTATATTACAGAAAAAATGATTTCTAATCTTAATCTAAAAGTGAAATCTATATCTAATCTGTTTAGAGTTAAGAATTTATAATAACCACCTGTGTGAAAATTTTAAACATAGTAATTTAATTAAAAATAATCTAGCTCAAAATCTCAGCTTTTTAAAATTAKTATTATTTTGAATAGTATTTCCTGGTCTGTTTGACATCTCAGGGAAGAACATCTGCTTCAAAGACTTGGAGATTTAAGTTATGACTCTTTATGTTTTCAAATAAGCTCTTCCATGGTGCCACTTCATACAGCCAGTAATTCATCTCCAGCTGTGTGGGCAAGTTTGGTGTTATCAACATTGTCTGGTTTGGTCTGACTTCTTCATTAAAAGTAAGAAACAATACAAGACTTGCTTCTTAGTAGGAATGTCTGTGTTCATCTTGTTCCCRTAGAGGAAAAAAGGAAAAAAAGACATTGTGATTTTCCTTCATTGGTTATTCACATTTTTTTCAGATTCCTTCTATTTAAAATGGTCAAGTTTTGTGTCTCATACATTAAAAAGAAAATTCCTTAAAGCAGAATCAGCCACAGAGATAATAATGCTAAGAAGCCTCCAGTCTATTCTTGATTTTTTTTTCATTTATTTGATAACTGTTTTGGAAATGCTGCATTTGTAGAGTCCAGATTCGCGGTAGGTTTCTGTGAATACATTTATAAGAATTTGCAGATAATTGATACTTAGGCTGTGTTCTGTCCCCATGGAATTTTTTTTTCAGTGGACATTCAAGTAATTATCCTTTATTTACATAAATACTTATGCAAATGTTTATCGTTTGTATCCATTAAATGAATTACTTACATTTATATTTACATTAATGAAATTGTATTACATTCATGTAAAATGTTAATTGCCTGTAATTGCATATTCTCACTGCAGCAGTATGTTAGGGTAAGGACGCTACTGGGTATCAGGGGGACCAGGGCTCCCCACTCCTTGACCTGGTTCATTGCAAAGAAAAAGTAGTTAAAAGGATATGAGGATATGAAAATGTCTTTCACAGCTGTGACTGCACAACAGATGTTGATACTTTATGTGAATATAAATAGGGATAATTAAAATTCTTCATTTGGTTGATTAGTCTGATGGTGTCTTTTCTGTAACAGCAAAAAATGTCTTTGGCAAAACCTGCCTAAAAAGGGCAGAGTGGGTATTCCTGCAGAGGCTGCCCAGGACATTGAGAAGCTTCTGGCATACAGCTACCAGTAAAAGGTTCTGATAAGTAACATAATACATTGGAAAATGCAATGAACTTTCTTCAAGATCTCATATGTGAATGYTGATGTAGCACGATCCAGCTTATCCTGGAAGATCTTGGATCATCCCTGCTTGAGGAGGGAAAAAACCTGCAATTTGGCTAAAAAAACTTCAGGCTACATCCACATACAGGAAGGAATTCACAGGAGAGTTTTTGTGTCTTTTGCCTTGTGTTTGTTGACTTGCTTTCCTCTGGCGAGCTTTCACTGTCCCCTAGTCAATAGAGCCACATAGCAATGAGCTCCAGATCACTGTCCTAGAGCAAAAGCTTCATCATTAAATTTCCCTTTGAGTCCTTATTACTTTTTTCCCTACAGGTACATTTCTTTTCATACCTCTAGGTCAATCTAAACAATTTCAATCTAAATTTTAATAATTTCTATTTTGGTTTATTCTTTAGGGTACCAGTACTTTCACTAGTTCTGTGTGATTCTTTTCTCACAGKTTTCATGTAAGGTAGGGCTTTGGTCTGATGTCATCCAATTCTTCTTGCAGGCTTAAATTCTTATTTTAAATTTTTCAGCCTGTTGGTTAACTCCAGTTTTGGGCAATTGTTAGAAGCATCACAGGCATCTCTCGTTTTTATTTTTGTGCCATTCAGAAGTAAAAGCTCCAAATGACATTATCTGAACTCTCCGTGTTGGTAAGTCAGCAGCACAAACTCCTTGAGCGAATGCAGACAAGAGGCTTCAGCTCTGTGGAGCTCCTAGGCTCCTGTTCCGAGGAAACAAACGAACAAACAAAAACCACAACAGCTTTTTGTTTTGTTTTTGAGCATGGCTGGGACAGAGTGCAGTCAAGTAGTTGCTTGAAACACTTCATCTGAACAAGGTGATACCCAGAGAAGGCAGCGTAATAAACCAGTGCTCCAGGCCTGCGTGTTCCTGACATGAGGAACGTGGTGCTGATGCCGCTGGCTCCGGCTCTGCTCTTCCCAGCAGAGCAGCATTGCACTCAGGTTTATACGACAAAGTTATAAACACGATAGGAATGCAGTTGTTCACATTATTTGCAGTGGCTCCTGGCATACATTTTAACCACTTCCTGGCCAGTGGGGAGAAAGAGCAAAACCTGGGTTATCGGAAAGGATTTCCTCGTTGGTTTTAGAACTGGTCTTGCAGGGTAGATGAAGCAGTAATGCGGTGCTGCTTTGGCATGCCTGAGGCAGTTGGGTCGCATCGATTCGGTGGTGGATCACGTAGGCAAGATCCAGCGCTGCGAGAGGTGCTGTTACYACGCTCGGCGCTGGAGAGCTGAAGCAGCCGGCAGGGAGGAAGCCGGGATGCAGCTCGGGGATCAAAGGATGGCTGAGAGGCAGAGCAGGCAAAGTCAGAGATRGCAGGTCACGGCTAGCAGCAGTCCTTAGCATGGCACATCTCGTCCTTTCGTCTGTTRACAGCGAGCTTGTGTGTTCGGATATACTGGGTGAAAGACACATGCGGTCTGGAGGCGTGTAACCTCGCCTCCTTATTCTTTTATATCCTCCCCATGTTAAGTATTGGTGTAGAAACTGGTGTAGAAAATCAAATAGCACTGTGAGTGTTGAGCTTTTCTTTTTTTCTGAGCAACTATTTACATTTTTTTTTTTAGATAATCAGTAAGAAATAACATAAAGGCCAAAGARTGTGATACCTGCCCTGCTGACTGACAGCATTAAATTCATGCAAAGAATTTGCACGCTTGCTGTTTAGCTGAACAAACCTGCAGATGAGCAAACCAAAGAGCTTCCCTTGTTTTGCCTGCCATTTAATCCAATAGCTTTTATTGGTCATGAGACCTGAAACACAAGCAAAATATGTTTTATTTTATCAGGAAGTAATGGAAAGATTGAACTTCCAAAAAAAAAAAAAAGTTTGCTAAGAAAGAAGCATAGAGCATAGAGATTTCCTGAGAGTGTGCAAAAGATTTGTGATTTCTGCAAGTGTATCTTCTGCAAAGTCGCACCTCAGTGCTAATAGGATGTTTTAGAAAAGGTCTGTATATGGCTGCTATTTCACCTTCTTAATATCTATGTTTTAATGCTGCACACATCCAATAGCCCATTTTTATTTAAATTTTTCTCAATGCCCTATACAATTAAGAAAGTGAAAATTGATAGACGCTGCTCATTAATTTTTCTGGGCCTGATTAGCCATTTTGCATGGAACAAATTATGCTTTATGAAGGGGGTTATAAACTGTGGTGCTTCCTGTAGCAAGGGATAGGAACTAATTGTGCAGGGAATTCCATCTAATGTGGTATTCCTAAAAGATTTCTCTACTAAAGATTCAGACTTTGACTCAACGTGGCTTCTAGCATCCAGTGTGGAACAGATGCTAAGTCACCTTGAAAACATGATTTTTAAAGTGATTGGAAGAAAAAAAAAAGGAGAGAAAGAGAGAATATTTGTGTTTCATCAAATTAAAAAAAAAAAAAAAGCAAAGGCAGGAAGGGTGTAAGCACTATTTGTACTATTATTTCTGAAATGATTTAGGGCAGGGGACACTCTTCTAAACATACTGCATAATTAARCTGGCCTTTTATCTTCTGCCCCACTAATTTAAAATTAAATGTTTCTTCTGCTTGCCCTGCCTAAGACAAGCTCATCTCTCTGACTGTGAATTCAGCGGCGCTTTACTGCCGGGGTTCCCACAGCAGCAGCAAGCGCTCCCGTTTGAAGGGAAGTTAAGATTCTCTTCATCATCGTGGGACCATCGCTGCTTTATCAAAGGCAGCAGTTAGAGTCCCTGTGGGAAAGCTCACAGCTGGCTGCAGCTGCTCTAGTGTAAGCCTTTCCGAGGGAGGAACGCGCGCTCAAAATGAGAAAACCTGTAATGGGGAATTGTCATTACCATTAACAACTGTTAGCAGGGAAACTAGCTAGGGGAGATGAATTTTAGTAGAACAAAAACTATTTATATGAAGCCACCATTGCAATAACTTGACAGCTATAAAACAGTGCCTTCTGATTGTGTGCCCGTATTCAGTTTGCTGGAGTGATGGAGGCAAGAAGCCACGGCTTGCTCCCGGTTCAGACGGGTCCTGTAGCACTCCGGCCAGTCCTTCGGGACCTGTAGTACTCCAGCCGCTCCTTCCCAGCGCGTCGGAGGAGCTCGGCACCGTGTTGCCCCGCTGGGTCCCGGCTGCCTCTTCTTCCACTCGCAGGAAAAGGAGAAAAGGGAGCTCAGCAAAAGCCAGGCTCCGAGAGTACRGGCGTGCATGTACGTGGGGCTGCTTTACTTTCCCCTTTTCCCTCGGGCTTAACGGAAAATGTTTGTTTCTCACATCCCTATCTGTCCATCTGTCTATTTTGGTGTGGCAGAAAACATRCATCGAGGCCCCTGCAGTTCCCATGAACTCAATGTAAATGCTGAACGAGAATTTCAGGATTTGGTTAGGAGTATTTTTTTTTTTCCTAAAGGTAGGCTAATGTCATCCTCTGTGATCTGCAATTACATATTCTGGCAAAGCTTGCTCATTACTCGATTAAACAAGTCGCATCTTTGATCTTTGTTTTGGGATTTTATGCTAGCATCTACTGCATGCCGCTCCCAGTTGGTTAAATTATCATAGGCCATACTGCATACTGTTTTATCCAGTGTACTTTTTGCAAGACAGTCAAGGGGGTGATACATGGACTTCTGCTCTCCTGTTGTCTGTGTTAGCAATGTTATGTAGAACTGACAGAACTTGCRCTCAGAGATGAAAGAAATCTAATTGGAATTCACCATTAATGTTTGTCCAGGTCCCACTGGGTGGTTTAAAAGGTTATATGGAGGCATATAGGTGCTCTGCAAGTCCTCCTTCTTTGGGCATTGATTAGATACTTATTTAATAATAGCCACAGAAATCTTTATTGCAGACCCTGGCTTTCCTGTCTCTCAGGAGCAGATTGGAAGTGCAGTGATTGCCAGGCCTCTGCTTGCCTCCTATGACTGATGCTAGATAATCTTCATGACGTTGCCATTAAAAAAATAAATAAATAAATAAAAAGAAAAGGAAAAGCTGGTGGAATGGTCCTACCGTGTGCAAAATCTTTATGGGCAAATAAAGAAGGCAGAAATCGCTCTTGTTTTGTTTCAGTTTTTGCACTTTCCATTATAATTACTGCTTCTGGAAGCATGTGGAAAAGGGCTTCACTATTGCATTTCAGAGGCTTTTGCAAGCGTGGATGAGAGCTTCTGGACTGAAACATGACTAGATAGTTCCAAGTATTTTTAAAACAACTCCATTCAGCTTAACAAAGAAAAAAAAAAAAAAAGGAAATTTCAAACAGCTTTCCTTTTGGTTCAGCATCTCTGGTTTATTGGTCCACTAAAACATGAGAAATGCTTTTAAATTTAAAATGCTTTTGAAAATCAGAGCAAAGTACAATTTTTCAGTCTTTGCCTAAGCCTGGCCTTACCAGACCCTTGTGAAATTTGCTGGTTTTATGTTTTCTGTTTAATGGCTCTTCTATATTCCTCCAGTCCAGCCTGAACACAGGCTGAGTGAGGTGTCCATGYACATGACAATCTATCTGCAGTGATGTCAAAGGCAGTACACGGTATTTAAGGGCCGTATCTCAGTAATGTGTTCTCATATTACTGTTCTAAAGGACTGATMTCTTACAGGTCTAAATTAGGAACAATGTGGTCCAAATAAGCAGCATAAAATCCTAGAACACCAGTAGCAGGAAAATCCTACAAAGCTCAGTTGTTACTGAGAGGTTATCATATGCCTTGGAAGCCCTGCTTATTTGAGGTACCTTGAGCTTCCTTAGGCTTTAGCTTTTGTACATGTATTGAGATCGCATTTTGGGCAGTATTCCTAGATTTCAAGCTACTGTCACGTGAAGCATATGCACAGGCAGACAGCTCTACTTCATTCACATAGAGCAGACATATCTTCAATTTGACAAACACTTTGAATAACTTTGGTTGCATAAAAAGATACTTGACATAATTCATCAACTTCCTATTTGTATTCTGATGTGGTTTAAAGTAGCTCATCCGTTTTTTCTTGGTTTTTAAAGCAGTTTTCACCATCATGACTGTAGTGATGATAATCAAAGAGACAAAGGAGTGTTGGTTGACAGCCTGTAACCTATTCTGTTACTCCTGAACTTTTGTGTATTAAACAGTGTCTCAATTYGCTGCAGTTAAATCAAAATGAACAATTTCTCTGGGGACTCTTTTTTTCTTTTTATAGATCCCGTTTACTGTTATAGATGATCTTTTATAGATCCTGTTTACTGTTACAAATGATTGGTGTAGGCATTGTTAGCACTGCTTCAATATCTAAATGTGTTTCCAACAGTTTGTGTGTGGCAATAAGTTCCACTGGAAAGAGATTTGTATGGTTTGTGCAAATATTTGCTTGTAGGGATGAAATTACATTTTAATAATTACTTTTCATGTAACATGATTTTCTGAATACAAAGTTTTATCTGTTATGCTTTTGTCAATTGTGATGCCTCTGCTCCTAACAGAAAAACTGGGATAATTGAAAGTCGGGTGACAGCATCAGCCCTAGAAAAATACCAGTCAGCCTCAGGAGGCAGGATATAAGACAGTTGTGTCTGGTGATGCCGTAGTGACATGGATATCTTTTCTCTCAGCTGCTTTATCACAACTTGTCAGGGAATGACAGGAGTATGTCATTCTGTATCTCCCTATAGCATTTATAAGCTYAAAATTAAGTCTTAGAATAATACATAGATTGATTCTGTCTGGTGGCTATTTTGCTAATTACCATGGTGTCACTTCCACTTTTAAAACCTGTATCCACTAGTATCCTACAGTCTGATCCATTATGTCCAGCAGGCTTTAATCAGATTTGACATTAAAAAAATATATGATTCCTTTGTGCTTTTATAGTCTAGAAATTTGATTTAGATAATCAAATCTTGTCCATATTTCCAACTAATTCAAGAGTTTCTCCCGGTTAGCTGTGACTGTATGGGAAAATGGATGGTTCTGCACTATTTTTAACCAAATCTAAACACATTTGAATGTCATGAGTCAGAAAGAGCTTTGACCTGAAATGTAATTCAGAAGTAGAAAATAAGAAAACTGGGATGATCCAGGAGAGGATTAACCAAGCAGAAAAGAAAATTCCTAGTCTTTCAAGGCTTTGTTTCTGTTAAATGAGGTGATCTAAAAAGCTATTATCATAGAATAGTTGGGCCTAATACCTTTTGAAGATTAGGAAGAGTGGAAAATGAAATCTTAGTGATATGATTTTTTTTCTGCATTTTGAATCAAAATTAGCTAGCTGCAAGAAGGGATAGAAGGCAACCTGAAGTCAAGGGGAACCCATTTGTAGCCATCTGTGTCCTCCYGAGTTGCATTAGGAAACTTTTATGTAAGTATTTAGCCTTGACCATGGCAGACTGAATACACTTGATCTTGTCTGRTCTAAACAGTCTCAAACCTGTCAAGTGTTTGGGTGAATAGTTGGCAATTCTGGTTGCTACAAATGGAAACCACAGAGCCAGGATCAAATGCTTGACAAATACTAGCTTACTGGAATCAGGTGAGGGGAAAGTTTCAGTTCTATTGTCACTGCTAATCTGACAGGCGGAAAAAGAAGAAAGACATCTGAATATATTACCAGGTGTTCTTAAATGCTTCCCTGAATGTGTTGTAGTTCATAACTGCTATAATGTAAATCAGCATATGAACCTACATTAATAAGATTTAAGACAGTGATTTGCATTCTTTTGATTCAGAATCAAAATATTAAGCTCTCTAGGTACTGGTACACTTGAAATGTTCATACGGCCTTGACTTGACTCTTGAAAGAGGGGGCTTTCAACTCGTGCTTGATATCCCAAATTAAAACCCAAGTGAAGATAAATCTTGTGTGACTTGTATACATGCTGGTTTTCACTTTAGCTAGTCAGGAGCCTCCAGATAAAGAATTGATCATTGAGGCACGAATCGTACACACCCAAGTAAAATACTTCGTTCTACTGGATAGCCCAGTATGAAAAATTCACTTAACAGTGAACGCTGCCTAGGATGTGCAAGTTTTCAGTACATGCAGGAGATAAGAAACACTTTTGGGGGACCGACTGGCTCCATGCAGCAGTATGCCATAGCAAAAGGTGATGCACTCCCAGTTATGTTATTCCCATCCTTCTGATGATGTGCTTGTGTGCTGGATTTCCAGGGATGGAGAAGAGCTCGTGGAGAGCAGCCCACATTGGGCTCAGGAAAGCAGGAGGACCCAATGTGTGCTGGGAGCATACAGAGAGGTGGGAGGGTAGAGTAAGTCTTGAGTGGGGCACAGGAAGAGTCAACGTGTTATTTCATGCAGGGCCCAAGAAAATTTACCAGTTTTATCAATAAAACTCTCAATAACTTGCAAAAAAGTAAGATGAACAAATAGCGGTGATGAGTTTGACTGGAAAAAAATGTAATCTAGAAAAGTCTAGAAGCTGTGTTATCAAATTGGTTTTCATTAACAGCTGACTCCAAGTTTAACTAAGATCTCTAGGGCTATGTTTTCATTATCACCTGATCGCGGCTCTCCACCTCCTTGTTTGACTAGCTGAAGATTCAATGTAACACCTAATTACAGAAGCGATTTACAAGTGTGACTCTGATCTGTGTGGACAGAGATGTTTGGAATTTGCTTAAAGATGTTTGCTTTATATTTGTAAAGATCTAATTTGATATCAGCGTTTCAGAATGTGCTCAACTGCAGGGACTAAATATTTACATTACTGGAGAAAGAACTCTCGATCTCTTTTTCTTTAGTTGTAAGTATAAAGTTTGTGTATGTGTGTCTTTTAAAAGCCTGCGATCAGACCAGATTTATGAAAATAAGAATATACTGAAAATTCTGATAAGGACTCTAACTCCAGAGACCTGTACTGCACCTTATTGTCCCCCAGAAGGTTTGTATTTAGTGTTCTCTTCACATTTTTAAGGAAGCATCCACTTTAAAGATATTCTCTCAAACCTTAATTCTGCATTTTCTTAATGCATTCTGCCTTGGAAAGACAAAACTAACTTCTATGAGCCTTTTGCTTTTATACTCTTTGAAAGCTGAGAATGTGTGAGGTGGTATACATCCAAAGATGCTGGAAATTAATAGAATAGCTGTGGATTTACCTCAATGCAGCTGAGAAATTTATCTTCAGTTCTTTAAAGTAATTGTGAGAAGCACCTTCTATTTCTCTGAAAGTTCCTATTTCATTGGGGAAAAAAACAAACAAACAAAAAGAAAAAAAAAAAAAAAAAAAACACCAGTGTTCTGATCTTTGCAGTGCCCAGATAGGGAAGAAGTCAGTAAGGCTTGTTTAAAAAAACGAAGACTCACTAAATCAAGTAGGATCAAAAAGGAGCAGAAAGTGAATGCTCTCCAAGGGAAAAAACAATGATAAACTACCATATAAAACATATATATGAAAATGCTAACTCCAGCGCAAACACTGTGGCTTTCTGCTGTCCGTATCTGGATTTGTCCACACAGACAAATGCAGCCACTTCAACTAAAATGTAGGGGTACGGATAGCTAAACTCTTCAGGGATTAAATGAGATGCCACAGGCAACCTGTAGTCCTCTCTTCTGTTCCAGACTCACAACTGTGAAATCCAGTGACAGTCACTGCTGTTAGCTGCTTCCTATCCAAAATATACCCTGTGATGGGCAATATGCATTAAACAGCCTACTGATGCTGTGTTTCATTTCCCACACACTGCACAGAGAAGAGAGAAATAATATGAGAAGAGTAATGCCAAGATTTACTGATTCATGTGTCCTGAAAACCTTAAAGAAACAGAAAAAGGAGGAGAAATGAAGCTGGCCTACAGGACATTGCTCTTGATTATACTGGACGTGTTTAAGTTGAACTAATTCTGCTTGCCTCTGGCAACAAACATTTCCTAATGTACTTCAGCAATACACATTGCATGCCCAGCTGCCTATTGAATTGTGAATGTAGGCTGCTTTCCATACGGTTCTATGGTTTAGGGCATCTTTATGACCCTAAACAACTGCTTCAGCACTCTTTTTGTTAAGTGTAGAAGGTTATGAATTTCTGAGATCGCTTATATAATTCCATGGGGCAAAAGGAATCACATTTGAGATCCATTAGTTGTGATACTGGCCCTGGAAGCAAATGGCTGTGCTTCTCTGAAATATATTGTAGATATTTAAAATGTTCTGTCAAAGAACATCTGTTCTTTCATTGTCATAAAGTTCTCTGGCTCTGTTGGTATTAAGCAGTCCTGATCCTGCCCAAGTCCAATTGGAACGACATGCAGGAGAAATACCTTGATTTCTCTTTTTTTAATTCATTAATAGGTAAAAGGAGTAACTTTCTTTAAGATCTATCATTAAAGAATAGAATTAAAAGAGGTGGTTGCTCATTTACAGGTCTCCATTCTCAGCTTAATTCTGAGAAAGATGCAGAGCTTTACTTGGCTGTTAGTATCCCCTTGGCACCATCACTGAATTTTCCTGAAAAAGTATGTTGAAGTTTGGCCTCAGCGAAATGCTTCCAAGCATTCAAGTTATTTAAAAAAATGTTTATGAATTCTGTGTATAAATCTCCCTCTCTATGCTGCCTCATGTTAAAAATCTTATGCAAGGAATTGCAAGTTGTCTATCTGTGATTTTTGCTACTCAAGCTGGAGGTTGACAGTTTCCCAGAATTTAACAACAAAAATGAGTGACTGAAGTTTGGGCATCAAGGGATAGATGCTCATGAGCCTCAAGCCTGACCTGGTTGGACCTGCTAGAGGGTGAGAGAGGCCTCCCGTGAGACTCCAGCAAGTCACCAATTAATACTAATTGCATGGGAAATCATTGTAATGATGTGGTGGTTCATCTGGGACCTGGAACGAGTTCATAGTTGTGTTGCACCCTAGGACTGAGTGTCTCTCGTTAGTTGTTATTAGAAGAAAACATATTGTTGCTTGCCACTCTGTTCAGCTGCATTTTAAGTTCTGACTTATAATTAATGTGAAGAAATTTGAAGCAGCTACTGTGCGTTGTGTAGCTTGGTCTGGGAATATTTGAGTTAAACTGTAATCTTATTGGTTTCAGCAAGAATCACCATCAGCTTCTCTGGAGCCTGTATTGGATTATTTTTCATTTTCTGACAGAAAAGCAAACAAACATCAAGTTACAGGAGAGAAATCCCAAGTGCATGCTATAGTCCTTTTAGAACGAGAGAAATAAAAGCATTTAATTGTAGAAGTGGTTTCTGGCTTGCCTTTATCTTTGCCAAAGGGAGCTTGGGAGAAAACTGGGGTTTCAAATCCTGCCATCCTTCTCCCTCCGTATTGACAGCTGTAAACATCTGCTATAAGAATGTGATTCATTGTCTCCTCGAATAGTTGCTCGTTAAGATCATTAAGCACTGCGCCTTCTCGGAAATTAAAATGTGGAGGAAGTGAAGGGCCAACTTGTTTGGAGGCTGCCTGCAGTATGATTTCAGAGTCTTGTGACAGCAGCCACGGCATCAGTGCTCTGTTGCAGAAGTGAAACGCAGCAGAAAGTGCTGAATTCCCGGCGCGCTCCGCAGGGCCGGCCGCGAGCGGCAGGTGGGCGCTGCCGGGGCATCTTCGGAGATGTTGCCTCTCGCTGCTGATCTTTCCAAGGCAGGCGAGGCTTCCAGTCATAGACTGTACTTCATGAAACGCCTCCCTTATCTCAGTGCTTGCGCGGGCAGCCTCCCCGCACCCGAAATCCCGKCGCGCGGAGCAAGGCAGCGCCTAGCAAGGCAGCGCCTATCCCGCTGTCRGGCGTCTCATCTCGCCCCGAGATGCGAGAACGCCTCCAGCGTCTTGACACTCCTTCTGAATATAATGAAGCGCCAGCTAATCAAAAATACATAAGCATTTTTTCTCCCATCGGTTCTCCACAGGCTACTCCAAGACGAAGCCGGGAAAAGTGCAGGGCTGTGCATTAGAGTGTCTTTGTGATCCTGCGGGTGCTCGGCCCTCACAGAGCTCGCTTTGTTTGCTTGCTCTAATAGGCTTGGCAGCCAAATAAGGTAGAGGTCTGTGCCGCGCATACGGAATCGGGAGGAACGGAGGACACACATCCACAAATCCCTACAACCAGAGTAGCCGGGAGAAGGAGTTTCCAAATGTGCAGCTAATAGCTTTCCTCGGGGTCTCCTGTAGAATGGGAGCGTGGTCCTGGATTGAGAATCCTTGTTAATTGAAGGTAAAATGTTCCTTATCTTTTTGTGAGTGTGTTAGATTTGCTGCCGTTCTGTTATTAGTTATTATAGCGAGACCAGAAGTTCTGAAGTCTGCAGTGTTCTGGAGCAGAATAGAGACTCAGAACAAGTAGTGGCTTCATAGTGGGCATCTTGCTGCAGCTGAGGGTCACTGGAGCTTGGCTGCTCCCCTCTGTGTGTGTTTAGCTCACATTGCCGCTAAAGAGAAAATCTGTATGTGTTCCCATCAGAGGAGGAGAGGAGGRTTTACTCTGCTTCTCTAGCTTTCATGTTCTGTAAGCCAGAAGCTATTCCGTATATGCAATATTAAATGGATTTTGCTAATAGAAATACATTAGCATGTTGCCATTAGGCAAGGTAAATACCACTTCCTATTACCAGAGAGAGCTGCTCACCCCTGCAGGTACTCCATGTGCTCCAAAGCATTTTAAATTATGGGAAAACACATAATCCACATACCTCAGCAGAAAAAAATCATTGTTGCATTTATTAACCAATTTTTCAGCCTCTTTTTGTTTGCTTAGAATTCATAGACTGTGCTAAATGCATTTTTTTTTCTGTTATGCAGATATTTCTCCTGTTTTCTTATTCCTTCAATGGCTTTTTAATGGGACTTTTATAGCTATAATTTTCTACTTTTCAATTAAAGATAGATTTTGAGCAATTCTTTGGGTTTTTTTTTTTTTTTTTTTTTTTTTTTTTTTTTTTTTTGTTTTGATATCCTCATTGCTGTCTATCCCTTACAGTCCCTGAGTATATTTTTGAGAGTTCGTGCTGCCGCTTGGGGATGATTATAAACTTGGTCTCAAAAACGAATGCCTTGTAGCTGTGCAATTTTTTCACTTTGTGAAGGTTCACGTTTCATGCCGAGCTGCTGGGTGTTCAGGGAATGTGCTTTGCTCCAGCCAGATCCCTTTGCAGGTTGCATGTCCACAGTTTGGAGTACATCGAATCACACCTGTCCTCTCTTGAAAAAAAAATGTGGTGATTTTGGGGAAAGTTGTTTTATTTTTGACGGGGTCTTGCTCCTCCTGCCYGGCTTGCTGCGTGCCCTTCGGAAGCGCGCCGCTCGTGCCTCCTGCTTGCCCCRTGGCAGGTACCGATCCCAGCGGAGCCGTGCACGGCTTCTGTGCTGCTGCCTGCTTTTAATCTTCAGGGAGCAACTGTTTCCAAGCGTACACACGTGGCCTTAGACAAGGAACTCTGGAAAACATCCTGCTAGTGGCGGCGACAGGCTTGGCTCTGCCAAGAACGGCCGGAGCCCGCGCGCCGCAAGCTGTGAACCCGCCACACCATGGCAGAGCAGTGCAGCAAGTAGCAAAATCCAGAGGAAATGGCATTTTTTTTTTCCATGGGAAGCAGTGAGGTTGCAAATTCCTTGATCAAAGTGCAGCACCTTGGCTGCTCCTGGCTCCGATCGGTATCAYCCGCGTACCTAACTCTAGCGTCTGCATGTTAATCTCAGCCCAATGTAGGCCACAGCCCCACTTTTCCACTGTTTGTTATTAATAATAATAAGCATATTGAGGCTTACCTAGATWTTTATTTATCAAATGAGGGATATTTAAGGCCATTACCTCCAGAAGAGCAAGCAGTGAAGCCTGAGATTATGTTATGTGTATCTGAATGAGTTTCTTGGGTTTGTTAGGGACTAGCAAGTGTGGAAATCCCAAAATAGAGCTTGTCTGCACAAACCCCAGCGGAGGGAACCAGAAAAATTAAATAAATTGCAATTCACACACATTTTTTTCCATTGGAAAAGCTCTCTGTGGAAGCATCACAAGGGGCAATCATATCAGGAAATAAAAGCTTAAGTGGGTAAAGGTGGTTTTAAAGTTAAATCATAATTGGTCATTTATKGTTGCGAATGCACTGGCTTAGACTGGTGGAGAGCCCACGCTTTTACTGCTATGTTTTAATTGGCAAAGACTTGCATAGTTTCAGTCAGTCTGTTAGTTTAAAAAAGTGGAGCAAATACATCTCCCAYACATAAAACTGCTCTGCCTAAAGTTCATTCGCTAAATGCTGCGTGGCTGGTTTATACAGGGACTTTTACAGCCCATTTCCTCTGCAGTGTATGCCACTAGGCAGGGAGGGTTCATTTAAAATAGATAACTTTTGCTTACATAACCAACAGTCCTCTATTGTATATGTGCTTGTAAACAAAAAGATGCAGCCGAGTTTGTCATGCACGTAAGCAGAGGCATAAGGGTTGTGGGGACTTCCTAACTAGTGCTTCGTTTTTCAGCACAGAGGCTTTTGCTTCCCCTTTGGGAAACCCTGCATGAAGACCTTAGGCAGACGTTGCCGTGAGGTAAGAAACACATGTCCCGAGAGCCTGGATTTTTACATTCTTCTTTCTGATTTTTCATGGTTCTTGCATCTCCCTGTGAGACATTAGTTCATGTTGAATATGTTTGGTTTTCGGAAAGATTTGCATATTTGTTCTTTATTCTCCCATAGTAATGCCTGGATGACCAAAATGAACTGTTTACTGTTKGGCTGGTAATCACTCAGTCACGCTGGTATATGCTGTCAGATGAAGCTGTACATGCCTCCCTTTTTCCCTGTGGGCCCCAGGCTCTTAGGGAAGAGGGCCCTGCTGTGTGCTCTCCATACCACTGCATGTGGCAGGTCTCCCTGCAGCATCCATCACTGTAATATACTTAGCTTTTAAGTGTTAGCTTAAAACAAATGGTGTCCAATACGTTTTCTGATTTCCCAGGAAGTGTCCAATACATTTTCTGATTCCCAGGTGGCCTCTGCCTCCCCACTTCACCCTCACCTTTTCTTCCCTGCCGCTGCATTCCCTTCTTCTCCAGGTTTTCTGCTCTTTCCCAGCGTGCTGCCTGCCTTGCAGTAGAGCGGCTCTTTGTCCACTCGTGAGTATGAAGGAAATGAAGAATATGAAATGAGCAATTTGAAATACAGCAACTGGAAAATGTGCAGCTTTTTTACATGTAGCTTTAGTTGTGTTTTCATTGTTCTAAAGCAATGCAGACCGCATGGATACCGTTGGTATAGCACAGCCCTGCTGCTTGTACGCTCATCATCTCCTGAGGAGACACCCAGAGTATTCATCTTAATCATCTCTTTTGATTTTACAGTAGGTGCAAGAGGAAATACCACAGGGAGCACTGTCACTGGAAACATGCATTTGTTGAATGTGCAGTGTAAATATTTGAACCAACTAAATGTAAACATGATTTTTGCCTGTAGTATGGGAAAAACCTGTCACAGTCAAACCAAGAGTGACCCTGTATAAATGAGATACAAAATTGTTTTCACACATTCCGGTAATCAACATAGAGTGGTTAATGGATTGTCTGGTGTGAAATGAATTGCAAATACAAATGTGCCTGACATGAGGCAATCTGAAGTTGCTGCTGCATTAACTCTAGAAGGAAAGACCTTCCAGGTCTTCTCAAGTGCCTTATTTCACTCACAGATTTGCTATGGGTTGGTTTTCTTTTGTTTGGAAGGAAATAAGAGCTCTTGGGAAGCCCAGAGCAGCTACACCTGAGCTCTGCCTAGGCTGGTTTGTAGGTGCTTGAGCAGAGCCCTTTGAGCTGGTGCTACTCATACCCACCCCTCAGGGGTGGCCACCCCTGAGATGTGGGTATGAGCAGCACCAGCTCAAAGCTGCTACAAGATGCTAGCGACCCTGCAAGGTAGAGCAACGTGCCACCTCGAAACTGAGGGACACTCTTGGAAATGAATGAGAAACATTGGCTACTACTGTTTGAGTATTAAGTGCATAGTTTAAGTAAGAAAAAAAAAAAGGGGGCCTTTTGATCTTTCTYGTGAAGGTGGAGAATTGCAAGCTGATAGAAAACCAAGGCAAAGTTTAATTTGTAGTGCTGAATTAGGTCCTGAAGAACAAGGGCCTGCTGCAATATACCATCCTTCAGATACCACTCATCTTTATCAGAGGGTGAATGCCAAGAAGTGCAGATACTAAGTGGCTTTTGCCCATTTTTTCAGATTCTAAGCAGACAAAACAKCTGGAGGTTACTTCATTGGCTATATGCTCTGCTCAATAGATTGTTAATGCCAGAATGGAAATAAATAATATAGGGGATTTGACTGGCCTCCTTGGTTCATGACAAATGAATTAGAGGCATCTTATTCCTGGATGCACAGCTCTGTGTGCATTTCCAAAACAGAAGGTTTTGTTACTGGAATAGCTGTGGCTTTTTTTGTTTGTTTGTTTGGTTTTTGTTTTGTTTTTTTGTTTGTTTGTTTGTTTGTTTGTTTTTTTGCTGTTAATATTACTTAAAATGAGTAATAAATTGACATCCATCTTACCTTTGCTGCTACTTTGTTCTAACAGCTGGAAGTTTCAATTTACACATTAGCTTCAGAGCTTAAAAATGTCAATCTCTGGGTTAAAAAGCTGTATTGATTTTTGTCATTCTTCTTGTTAATGGGGGAGAGTTGGAAACACAGTGAAAAGAGAAAGGGAATGAGTAGTCTAGTCCTCCTTGATAAATGCTTTCAGTTGGAGCATAGATTAATCATGAATAACATAGCCTAAGAATGTCATCATCTGCTATTATTACTGCAATTTAGCTGTAGACAAATGAGCATATCTTTTTAGAGTAAAAAAATATCCAAAGAAAGTAGAGGAAACCAAATAATTTATCAGTGGAGAGAAAAATATASTAGTATTTTTTTCACTGTTTTGGGCATTAAGAGCCTTTCTTGTACAGATGAGAAATGCATTGTGGAAATGAGAATAACTTTCACATATCCATGAATAAATTTTTTGTTGCCATGCAATAACATCATGTGACTATTGTCTGGATCATCCAAACCTCCTTTGCCTTCTAGACTAATATATCAATTATTATGGGAAAGCATGGCTTCATTTAAATAAGAAAGAACTACTTTTTTTCTTTTCTTTTTCCTCTTTTTTTTCTTTTGCTTTAGCAACATGGCAAGAGGTAGCATCAGATTAGTTTATATCACTGAAATGCAAACCACTGCTGTTCTATAAGAAAACAGCACTAGGCGTGGAAGAGTTCATGATGGTGCATGGGAAATAGGGAATTTAAGAGGGAAGAGAATGACAGTTGAAAAACCTCTGGTATGACACTGTAAACTTCWGGGAGAAAGGGAATTAGATGAAAGAATCTGTGAGCGTGGAAATAATAATATGAAGGGGAACATATTGTGCTGTTGAGATCTTCTGGCTTATGTTTTGAAAAATATTCAGAATATGATGGCAAATATATATCTCTGGGTGTGTGGGGGGGTAGATGGGAATATTTCCATTTATGGTAAAGTGAAATAACAATGTGATTGCTCCAGCTGTTAAAGTAGCTTAAGATCAACTTTAAAATGATTATTTATTGCAGTGATTAAATGTAGCCGCTTGTGGTTTGAAGAGTTGGAATCCATCCCAAAAAGTAGATAAAAGCATAATTTATGCTTCCTGTCCAAGCCATAAACTGTGTGTAAGAGGGAGAGAGCCTGCTAGCCCAGTCCAGCTCATTCTCACTCACTCAGTTAGATAAGACATGTTTTTTAAGAAGCCACTCTGCATGGAATTGTAAGTGAACAAATTTTGAAGGCCAAATTTGTGTGGGGAACTTGGAAGCCAGCAATGGATACAGTGTGTGTTTTGAAAGCACCATTGAATCATTATGGTGGAAAAGACCTTCAAGATCATCAAGTCCAACTGCAAACTTATCACCATGATGCCTACTAAACCATGTTCTCAAGTGCACCTGAGATTAGCTTTCCAAAGCATGAGGACCACATTGTCCCAAGTGTTGTTGGCACACATCTGAGAACTTATTTCTATAAACCAGCATTGGCCTGGAAGGTGGATGATGTCCATGTGAGCCTACATGCCTGCAGCTGACCTTCAAAAGCCATGTTTTCACCCTGGTATAGCGTAGCCAGTGATTTTTGTCTACTTAGTCATATAACATAGGCTTCAAATTYGAACAAGAGTTCAAATTTGTGTACAACCTATCCAAGGGAAAAAAATAAAAATTAAAAAAAAAAAAAACAGTAACTCTTAGCTTTGGGTAAATATATCTGCTGGCAGAATTTATGCTGTCTGTCAGGAGTCATAGACAATCTGCTATCATTAGACTAAATTAGTTTCCTAGATCTGCTCTTGAGGAGCAGCCAATTTCATTTCAGGGTATCTCAATTAAGGAGAGTATGCTGTAATAATATTTTACATTTGCACAGCACCACTCATTCCAGAGTACCTTATAAATCATGTATACTCAACCGTACTGACCTTTAGCAGTCCCTTGAGAGTAGCGCAACTATTTTACAAAGCTATAGGATTTTTTGCTATATAATACTGTGGGATCCTGTTATTTTCAGAATGTATGTCTTCTTACATGTGTTAAAGCTTCAATTTTAAACACCTTTATACAAGATTTAACCAAGGTAGGGTGTCTAGTCCTGTGTTTTATGTRTACCATGCAAAAGACCTATACCATCTTCCAAGAACGAAGTCCTGGAAACATTTCACTCCTTTCTATAAATGAACATAAAAGTATCACTATCATTATACCTTGATTGTTGTTTTATTCAGATTTTTTCCATCAATTTCTGCAGAAATACCTCTGTCACAAAGCCTATAACTTACATTCTTCTCATTTCATAAAATAATAGGATTCACAGATTCACAGATTCACAGAATATTTAAGGTTGGAAGRGACCTCTACAGATCATCTAGTCCAACCTTCCTGCTCAAGCAGGCACACCTACAGCATGTGGCACAGGGTGGCATCCAGGYGGGTTTTGAAGACCTCCAGAGTAGGAGACTCCACAACCTCCCTGGGCAATATGATCAATATGGTTGGATCAATATGGTAGGATCAATATGGTTGGAAAAGATCTTCAAGATCATTAAGTCCAAACACGATTTTTTTGTGGATCTTCCCATCTTGAAGTAAGAGGTACAGCAAAAAAGATGCAATGGAAAACCTATTTGCTTCTGATGGATGCAACTATAGGTTATCTATAGGTACGGAGCTCAAGAAAATCAGCCTGGCTATGTATTGAGCAAGTATATCCAGACAGAAGGTGCCATGTGAACAAAATCAAAGGAAATGATAGTGATGAATTAAGCTTCCTGATTTTTGGTGCCCATTCCCATAAATATTAAAAGGATCAGCCAGAGCCTACTGAGATGAATTGGCGTCTGTGGTATTGCTGGCAGGGGTATGTGAGGAAGGGGCTGAGGTCCTTAGGAAGCAGGAATGTCCCTTTGTGTCATACCAAGGCTAAGTTTATGTGCAGGGCTCCCTGTTGAGGACAGATTCCCTCTATTTATATGAAGAAGAAAGTCTAGGGAAGTGACTTTCTTTCAGAGAAGAAATAGCTATTCAGCCTATTGTAATATTCTGTATTACAATATTTGACAAAGCAGCAGGTCAGGAGGTTAATTTGGACTTTATTTAATCTGTTTTGTAAACAGAAGGCCAGCAACATTCTTACTTTAATTCTAAAATTCAACAAATGGATTGCAGCACTGCAGTTAACTGTGAATACTGTGGTTGATAACTCAGTTAATAGCAGGCTAAAAGATTCTTTAGGCTTTCAGTATATTGTTTTGCCATTTATCTTTTTGTAGCTTGCCTGAGTTTAATGTAGTTTATTCTATTTAGTAGCATTACTGAGACAAAACCCATTAAAGAAGACATTATAGTGCTTGTTTTGGTTAGCACTCAAGGCCRCAAGATAATGATGCTTAAAAAATCTTGTGTTTCTCTCATAGTGGTCATTACAACTGTGGTCACCACCAACCTTCCTAAAGCTGCAAGTCTTTTATTTTCTTTAAATCCCAGGGCCAACTGCAAATRTCTTTATTATAGTCTGTGACATTTGAACAGACATGTTTATCTCAGAAATAACAGTTCTTGCTCCCTTGAATRCTGATAGTTGCCAGAAAACTGATCTTGGTCTGTAATGCTGTATGGTCAAAAGCTAGCACTGCTAGATAGTGTTTTGTAAAGCTGTTCCTTTTTCCTTTCATTTTACGCCAAAAGCTTTCCAAGTACTCAAGTGTGTATGTGTTCCTCTCAAGCAACATCCTGACTAGAGAAAGCAATTTTCATTGCTCCTGTGTAGGGAGAAGGAACATTTCRGTCCAGGGCAATTAGAATAATTTCTTCATGTAACATTTAAAATAGTGGCTTGTAATTTCAAGACAAAGCCTCTCAACACCTCTTCCCAGCACTTGCCTGCTCTGAGAGGAAKAGCAGCTGCTATTACGTGCTAATGGCTTTAGAGGTTAAATGGTCTTTTTAGGCCATATTATTAACTCTGAGCAAGCAGATGCACTTGCAACCTATGGTGAGGGCTCACCACCATATGCTGTTTCTTTTACAGGTTTTAGCTTTCTTAATCAAGAAGAAAGGCAACAGTGGAGGAAAAAAATTGTTGAGTTTGAAGTGTCTTGCTGGGGTCAGTGCCTTGCAGGGTCTTCCTTTGGGTCCTTGAAGCCTTCACAGTCTGGTGCTCTGAAATGAAGATCTAACCACAGGCACCATCCGTTATTCTTGAAGACCAAACTGTTTCTCTCTGTTCAGTAGCTTCCCCACTCCAGGTGCGAGAGCATGGCATTCTCGTGAGGTCCTTTGAGCTACTTATCAAAGCCTCTGCACCAGCTGACTGCTTATTTTCACAAGGATGTTTCTATTTAAAGATTTTTTTAAAAAAAAGCTTCAAAAAACCAAAAAGAAAAAGAAAAAGAAGAAAGACTTAAAGACCTTTGTAAATGCAAGGCAACTGTAGCATCTGGACCTCTCTCAGAGCCCATCTCTGCCCTGTCTGCCCTGAGCTGGTAGAAGCCCCTGGGCTGCTCCATAACGGCCAGCATCAGCATCRGGATTTATCAGGATTAAAAGCGAACAGCCTTGTTGCATTAGGCCTGACTTAGCTGGTGGTCTGATTCTGTTYGCGAGCACTGGAAAGTGCTTGGGTCGAAGGTGGCGTGAGGAAAGGACCAAGTGGCCGAGCGTGCCACCGTCGGGGACAGGAGCACTCCTCTGGGGCATTATCAATTTGTTAAACTTAGAGTGGTCGTGAAACTGCCACAGAAGTGAGCCACGTTTTTAGAAAATTTGCCTGATTCTCCCTTCTTTCTGCAGATAGAAACCTTTCGAGCACAAAAACCCTCTCGGCCCTACCTTTTGCAGGCTGAACCATCTCAGCTTAATCTGTTTTCCTTTGGTTTTGGCTTTTCTGGATAAATTTTGCTCAGTAGAGCGTCTAGTTCTACTATTGCTGTACTGTGTGTTTTGTCTAATATTGCTCAGGATAGGTAATTAATGCAACAGTTAAAATACGGTCATGCTAATGTTCGTTACTGGGAATGGAAAACCGCTTGTCTTGGAAGCACTTATGCACAGCAGTAGACTGAGGAAGGAGATTCTACATGGAATAACATTGGATTTCGTTTTCAAACAGACACCATGCTAATTTGTTTTTTCCTGTTATTATTTTTATCTGGCTAGCTGCTACAGTTAAATTAAAAAACATCTTACACTATCTCCCACTATCTCAAAAAATAAGTGAAGCAGATCTCTGGGAGGTATTATCTTMATGAAATCCTCTAAAATTTATTTTCATCCTCACTTGTGAATACCTGATAAAGTGAGAATAAATTCCCACAGTCTGCCATTTCTCCTCATTTATTTAATTTATATACCATTACAGCTGTGAGTAGGGCTTTACAAAACTACAGGGACACAATCTTTGCCCTAAAGAGATCGCAGATGAAATTAGACACAACATATAACCAATGGCCTCAATAGACAAAGCAGGATTACACCAAATAAAAATGATTCATATTGTTTGTTGTATACATCGTAACCTTGTGATAATACAATTATTTGGAAAAGACCTGTTTGTCACTGCTGAGTGGGGTGATTAATGCCAAAGCTCTGGAATAAAAGTCATCATTAGTGTTTACTATTTTAAACCAGCAAACCTGAGACACTAATGACTAATTGTTCTTTCCAAAGGACAATTAAATGGAAGAGCTGAATTTAATGGAGGCAATATTTGACTTCCTAGATACTGTGGCCTCTAAGGATTTTCACTCTAGCCCATATTGGACCCTTCTTATAGACTAATGACATTTATATTGCCTTGGCATGTTACAACATGATGAAATGTGGACACTTTGAAGGCTCTGACTGGACTTCCGCACTTATTTCACCCTTTATTTTAGGCACACTGTAAATAATGATGTTTTTGATGGAATTTTAAGTTAAGGAATCTCACCGCACACATGTAGAATGCTATTTCTAAAATTCACTGACCAGTTAGTATCCATATAATATTTTGTTTCTGGAAATAAGCCATAATTAGGTATTACATAATTGGCCAAGCATTCATGAGATGGGAAAGCAAAGCAGGCTACCATCCTCATGTAAATATTTGATTTTTACATCAAATATATTTGYAAGTATTTACATCAGATCTTCATGTTTTCTGCTGATGTTTGAACAGCTAAAAGTTGTGGTTAAGGGGAGGCTGGGTAGTTAGTTGAGGTTTGGCCAATATTTCCAGGGATCTGCTAAAACAGCAGACCTCCTCCTCCTGTCCCGCTAGGGTGTAGGAGCAACATAGGCTGGGCAGGAACATAAGACTGGAAGCCCCCCATCTTTTCAGCCTGTTGCACATGGAAGATGCTTTTGTGATGGCACTTTGTGTGTGTGTTTGTTTCTGTATTTTTTATTTTTTCTCTCTCTGCAAAAATATGAAATGAGGTTGGTGTTCTTGCTCACCTACCCCACAGGGTTCTTGCCTGACTAATTAGTCAATATTTACACAGCTCTGTGAAAATGCTTTAGAAGTGCCAATTATGAATTATAATTATCTTGTGAAGATGATTGGAAGCCCACATTTGCATGTTGATTCAGGCCATGAGGGCAAACCTTTCAAATGTCAAATACTATTTAAATTCTTTACCTATTCCTTATCTGTCTCTCTCTTTTTTTTTTTTTTTTTTTTTTTTTTCCCTAAGGAGGATGAGAAACAGTAGTTTACCCTTAGGAAAGATCAGGTCTGACTGTTTTTAATAATGAGTTATGTACTTAGTCACAGTAGGTAAATTTACAAACCAAGCAGGACACATTTGGAGATCGATTCTGCCTGTTCAGCAGATGGTTTTACAGAATAGGCATCAGGACAAGCCTGCTGAGACTTTAAAACAAATACTTCTAAGTAACATTGCCGTGAGCTTGTTAATACAGTAGCAATTCCTGTTCTAAACACCGCCGAGCTCCTACTTTATTTATATCTCATCTATTTACTGAAGTATAGTAGATTTACTCTAGGAAGAGACTAAATCTCAGCAGATTTCCACTAAAGATTGACATTTAAGTTTCAGCTTATTTTCACAAAATAGTAACTAATGTTTAGCACTAACCATAGGATGCTTAGCTATTTTTCTTTATAGCAGCACACCAGGATTCAGGATTAAAGACAAAGGGAGAATAGCCTGAAAAAAGGAAGACCATGACTTGACTTACAGTTTCCGAAATTCCTGGAAGATATTTTTTGATTTTCTAACGTCTCTGAATTTTCATGTAGCAATAAAATTTGTYGCTCTGTTTAGCACCTCTGAATGCTGTAGTTATCTAATCTCCCATTATAGTCCATGGAAATCTGGGCTCCTTTCAGTTGCCCACGTAGAAGCAGCTATTGCCTTGTGAAATAACTGCCTGAAGGTAGATATCTGCAAGRAGGATTCATCTGCCTGAAAACAGATTAAAATGGCATTGAGTGCCATTTTATGTGTCATGGGCTATGACAACTGACCTCCAGCTACCACTGGCAGATGGAGATTAAATCTCCTGTAGTTCCTGCATCAAGTTGACCCTCTCTACTGACATTTTCCATGGATATCCAGGTATCTCTGAGGTCCTCAGGCAACTCAGGTGATCCTATGTGAGGGCAACTGAATAGCATCCCTATTGGTTAGACAGCTGCTTCCCTTGCTGAGCTCCATTACTGGGGAATTACTGGAAATCCAGGAGGTTCAGACACATCCTTCACATAGATGCACAACCATGTCATGCACGTGGCACCTCAACAGTTTTGGGCAGCTTGTGAGCATTATTACACAGCCCTGGTGAGGCCACATCTAGAGCACTGTGTCCAGTTYTGGGCTCCCCAGTACAAGAGGGATGTCGAGCTGCTGGAGAGRGTCCAGCRCAGGGCTACGAGGATGATCAGAGGCCTGGAACATCTGCCCKGTGAGCAAAGGCTGAGGGAGCTGGGCCTGTTCAGCCTGGASAAGAGGAGGCTGAGGGGGGACCTGATCAGTGTCTATAAATACCTCAGGGGAGGCAGTGAGGAGGAGGGGGCCGGGCTCTTTTCAGTGGTGGCCAGTGATAGGACTAGAGGAAACGGCCACAAGCTGAGGCACCMAAAGTTCCACAGGAACTTAAGGAAACACTTTTTGACAGTGAGGGTGCCAGAGCCCTGGCACAGGCTGCCCAGAGAGGTTGTRGAGTYTCCTTCTTTGGAGATCTTTAAAAGCCGCTTGGATGCAGCCCTGTGCYACRTGCTCTAGGTGACCCTGCRTGAGCAGGGGGGTTGGACTAGATGACCTCTGAGGTTCCTTCCAACCTTAAGCATTCTGTGATTCCATGATTCTAAGACAGTGCAGGCAATGGAGCCAGGGCAGGAGGCCTCATCAACAGAAGATCAATATCAGTGGGGTTTGATCACTGGGCAGCAGCAGCTGCCTAGCAGAATAAAGCGGACATCCTGAAGTGGGTCAAATGACTCCATCTAGGGAGCAGTAGATTCCGTGTGGTAAATGGCTTGTTTTCTCCATCCACTCAGGCCAGCCTTTGAATTTTTCCATCATCATTTTGCTTTTTCTATGGCTTCACTTCACCARTGTTTGCCAGCAATGCTGTCTTTGCCTATTAGCATTTGTGTACCAGCTGCTGTGCCTTTTTTTTTTTTTTTTTCAGTTTCCAAGCAGATTTTGCTTGCTTTTTTTTAACGCTACACTATTTAGGTGCACATCGGCATTTTATCCATTTGCTTGCACTAGGCAAAGACAGGAGCCATGATCTATTTGGGTCAGTGCATGCCTGTGTATGACAATTGCAAGATTAAAATTTTCCCCCAACAATCTAGGTTCTCATTCTTACCCATCTAGTAAATAAGCTCCATTAGCTCCTTCTGCTATTTTAGACCTTTGAAACTGGGGTAAAGAGAGAGATGATTCTTTCTTCTAGAAAAAAATTGTSTTACATTTCTCCTGTTGCCCAAATAAATAATTGAAATATATAGCAACTGCCCCAAACTAAGGACTATAGTTTGTGATTAATAGTCAGCTGGAAATCCAAAATGTGTTTTCTGAATGCATGACATGGTTGTTTTTCTGAAAGTCGCACATKAATTCAGTACTGCATCTAAGAAAATACAGAGCTGGATAACCCCGATCTTTAGGCTGTTAGCCCACCATATGCTGTAGTCAAGAAAATCTTTTAAAAGGAAAAATTAATTTACTGCTGCTGCCATCAAATTAACCTGTAATTGTTTCATCTTCAATAACTAGTGGTTAGCTCTTCATTTGTGAATGCTTTCTTTGAAAAACATGCCACCCTTCCATAGAATCTGATTACTTGTCAATAAAACCATCTCCCTAAGTGTTGGAAAAGGATAAAAAGAGGTTCTCTGTTAGTGTCAGGTTGTTGTTTAAAATAAGCTGCATTCAGGTAGGCAATAGAAAGGACTTGAGCATGGTAAATTGTTCAAAAGATAAATGTAAAGCACATGAAATATAGACTGCTTGATAAAGGAAAAATTGACCTTCTGCTCTCCCTTGGCTCATACAGAGTATTATAAAAGTGATGTAATGCTGAATTGTAATAAAAAACTAGTTGTTACAACTGCTATTGGCTTTTTTTATTGTAACAGGATAAGTTTTTAAGCTGACTTCTCATTCTCACTGTAGGTAAGCTGTCCTACTATTTCATCTCCTCCCGMGAGTACTTTCTTATATTTCTTTTATTTTCACTTTTTATTTATGGTATGTCTTTTTTTTTTTTTAATCTGCATGGGCATCCTAATATTAACATGTCAAAACCAAAGTTATCCATAGATATTGATGTCTGTACTGGTAATTCTATAAGAAGTTCATGTGAGTATCTTTGATTGGCATATTTATTATTACAGAAGAGTAATTCTGAGGAGAAGCGGTGTTATAATAAACATGATACCAGGGTGAGTAATGCTCAGATAATTGCAGAGGTAGCTCTGTACTGCTAGAAGCTGCATCCAGTGTTGAGGGTTGGTCAAGAACTGATGATCTCTGAGAGAGYCTCACAGCAGAGCAGCCGGCACAAATTTGACCTTCAGAAAAGATGAGGAAGGTGGAGGAATGAGGATACACAAGCTTAGGAGGGAAGAAGGGGAGCAAAGAGYCTGAAAGGAGACAGGATGACAAGGATGGAGGGTTTCTGGTTGTGTAGGACATTGAAGGCAAAGTCGTGTGTGCATGGAAGTAGATCAGTGCTCTTCCCTTCTGTGTGTGCAGGTGTGTCTGTACAACAACATACTCAGCCTCTGTGCAAATGAGAAGTTTATTACTGAGCAGCTATATAAAGGTTTCAAGCTTGCAGTTAGAACTATGCAAGTGTTCTTCTTTTCACAGAATCACAGAATGGCTGAGGTTGGGAGGGACCTCTAGAGATCATCTAGTCCAACCCTCTGCTCCAGCAGGGACGCCCAGAGCACAGGGCACAGGGAGGCATCCAGGCAGGTTTTGAAGACCCCCAGAGAAGGAGACTCCACAGCCTCCCTGGGCAGCCTGTGCCAGGGCTCTGTCACCCTCACAGGAAAGTTCTTCCTCACCTGGAGGTGGAACTTGCTGTGTTTCAACTTGTACCTGTTACCCCTTGTCCTATCATTGACCATCACCAAGAAGAGTTTGCCCCCATCCTCTTTACACAGGTGCAGCGTAAAGGTGCAGCTTCACCAGAGCTGAGTAGAGGGGCAGGATCCCCTCCCTCGACCTGCTGGCAACACTCCTCCTGATGCAGGCCAGGATCCCATTGGCCTTCTTGGCCATGAGAGCACACTGCTSWCTCATGGTTAACTTGGTGTCAACGAGAACTTCCAAATCCCTCTCGATGTCTCCATGGAGGTCCTCCAGTCTTGTTTGATTTTCTTTCTCTTGTCCCTGSAGAACAGTTATCCTGTATCTGATTTGCCTTTTCATTAAATCTCAGTCTTACTTTTCTACTTCTAAGCCTGTTTCTGTAAGAAGAAAGTAATGGCTGCCTGGGTCAGCATAAAACCACAAAATGAGGAAGAAAAGCCAGGAAAATTACCGATTGCATGAAGTGACATGATGTTCTGCTCATCTCGCCTGCCAGGAGCCACTCACCTGTCAAAATGCTTTGGCAGTTCTTAAAGCAGTAGGAAAACTTCTTGCAGCAGGGATATTTATCCTTCTCTCTGCAGTGCTGCACATGGCTCTTCCTGCGAGAATAGTGCTCAAGATAGTAACATGGGAAAGCACAGAGGCAGGGGAAGTCTCACAGCATTAGTAATACTTCAGTTGCAGAAAATTGATGCCAACAGGCAGCAAAAGGAGCAGAAGAGAAGATAGGATTTTTTATTCAGTCAGTTGATTGTTAATTGACCGAGGTTACAAGCTACAGGCCAAAGTCTGTTTTGTGGTTCTTTCTTAGGGATAGGAAAGCTGTATGTTTATTTGGGATCGTGCTTTTGTTTTTGTGGGGAAAATGTTCTGTTTATACCAAGTTCATACTGCAAAGTGGTAGGTAGCAGATGACATTAGACTAGAGATTTCTCTTGGAATAACGTGAGAAAGTCTTTCCTTTATTAAGTCTWTTTCTCTTCTCAGATGTTTTCTTACCAAGGCTCTTCAGAGAGAAGCTCTTCATCCACTATCCATCAGTTAGGAAGAAGTGTCCCAAAATGTGACAGGCAACTGCGTTTGTCTGATATGTAACTGCAATTTTTATACATAGCTTTATGGAGAGTTTCTTTTCCATAGAATGTGAACTAAACGTCTCAATTACATCTAGAAGGAGAAGACCTGTTTTTCATTATCTGTGAAGATTTTCTGAATTACATYAGTTACAGTTCATTAGATCTTATAATCATATTTGCCATGTGTCATTATGGGGGAGTGAGGGCGTTGGGTGTGTGTGAAGGTATCCCTTTTTGCAAATCATTCCCGCAGGAGCAAGAATTAGTTTTTAYTGCCTCAGTCCACTGGGATCAAGCCCAGATCTTTCAGTGTCCTTCACAGCAAGAAGGCAGGCAGACAAAATGCACCGAGTGCTGGGAAATTGGTGTGGGGACCAGGAAACAGGTTGATTTATTTTGTCTTCTTACCCCACATTATTGCACTTGTCAAGTGGGGCAGTATGTGTGCCTCAGCATGAAGGCGAAGTCGCAGGATATTCTGGAGTGTCACAAACAAGGTGTCCTTTGTATTTGCCCCAGCTCTTTCCCCACTCGCCACTCTCAATCCAAGGGAAAGAATGACATTATTATGCTGTCCTTGAAGAGAAAAATAAACATATGTGTCTGKGTGTCTGTTTATTTTTAATATATATTTACCATATATAAACATATTTTATGAATATATATATATATAAAAGTATGGGGCATCAATTATATTTTTCACTGATGTGCTGCAAAGAGTTGAAGGGGTTCAAGAATCAACCTTATTCAGAAGAGAGGCAGTAAAGGGTGTGCAGAAAGCCATTTGGGGGGCAGATTTGTAAAACTGTTAACGTCATTTGCAGAAATTGCAATGAAATGCTAACACAACATGAACCCCAGAAATGAGCTGCTGCATCAGCACTGCTCCCACCATGCAAACAGCCAGATTTTCCATTCTGATACATGGCAAGCAAGAAAGACTGTATTAATGAGTACGTGTGAACACCGTAATTTTAATTGTGCCTGTTGTACAGAACCTTTCCTGGTGGAGGGGTCTCAAAAATTAATCTYTCCTGCTGATGCCCTGGATTTATAGATACTGCCTCTCCCAATCTCTGAAAAGTTAGGTATCTGGTCTGTAAGGGGAGACTAGATGTGACTAGCTTTGTTAGTACCTCTCTCTTCACAGGCAGAAGTTCAGCTTCACTGACTGCTCATTGCATATAGAGAGCCAATTTAGCTTATTTTTAGATGATTGAAGTGAAATAAGGCATGATTGCAGTGAAGTAAGGCAGTGCCTCGCCTCAAGGACCACACAGCTGTGTTTCCAAGTTCAAGGAGGAAAGCATGATCATGTAAATAAGGCACTGGGACTCCAGATATCTGGGCTCAGTTCTCATCTCTGACAAAGGTCTTTCCAAGAGTCACCTAATCCTTCTCTGTCTTGGACTTTTTAGTATAAAGGAAGTATTTACATTTTCTTAYGTGCTGCCCATCTTGTTTAAACATAACATAGATTTTTTTAGGACAGAAACTGTTTGTAGTAATGCAAAAAGCTTTGCATAGATTCACTGAATTTATAAGAACTGCATTTCTTAATGAAATACAACTCTTAAGTTGAAATACCACTTTACTGAATGAATTAGAGTGAATAATGAGAAGTTTGAGCCTGAAATAGAGCTTTCACCTTTACAAAGCACATAATGTGAACACTTCTTTTTTTTTTAAATTTTTTAATCTGTCACTGAGCTAAATGAATGACTGCTCCTTTTCTCATTGCAAGAGAATGAGCTCAATCCTCACACAGCTCAATCCTCACTAATTCCTTTTGCTTCAGGATTATTTAATCTTAAATATAATAAGCCCTTCTGTAATTTGCAGTCTACCTCCAAGSACCAATCACTTAGTTTCCCTGGAACATTCTGGGTTTCTAGACTTCCRTATCTATAAATCGTATGTTAGCAAAGGCACACAGAAATTTTAGTTTATTAGATTTAAAATTCATTTGCTTAGGAAGTTTTAAAAATGTAATGATTTTTTACATGCTTAATTCTGAGGGAGAGGAGGGTCCCACCTGGGTGGTCCCATTCAAAATGCCTTAAAAGGCTGTAATACCCAGGCTGTTGGATAGAAGACATTTTTAAAATATCTTAGTTTATATATATCTATCTTCCCTGTAAGCACATGTCTTACATCACTTACATCAGCCTAACATTAAGTGTCCAGCTGAGTGGAAGTCATCTAGTCTTCCTCTGGGATGGGTTCTGGGGTGAGATCTCTCAGCTGGGTTCCCCTAGATAGGGTCTAGGTGAATAGTAAGTTATTTATAGAAAGATAAACTTACCCTGAATGAACTCTACCCAAAGCAGTAGTCTCTCTTCCTTAAAAACAGTCTTATTTCTTTTGGAGTGCTTTATCAGAGCCAGAGCATTGGGTTTTTCTGTTGCACATTCTGCAATCCTCAACATACTTTGAAGCTGGAATTCAGCAATGTCCTGTCTGCCTACTGTATTTCACTGGTCTGATTCAGAACCCACGTTTGTAAGAAAGAAGAGTGGATTTCTGTGAATTTCAGAGGTCTCTTAGGCCAATTTACAGAGTCAATCTGTCTACATGTGTGCCTGCCTTCCAGGCTGGGGGGAATTTCTCTATTTTTTTGTTATTATTACCAGAGCTTACAAAAGAGTCTCTGGAACTCCTTTAGGTAGAACATTTTTGCACCGCAAACACTGAACAGGGACTTGGCACAGTCGAGTTACAAACTGCAAAATGCAGTTATAAACAGGCTGCGTTTAATGTGAAATAACATCTAGTTCCAGSAAAAGCGAAGCTATCAGGAATAATAGTGTCAGAGCTGGAAAGCACTTCACAAAGACAGCTTTCATTTCTATATGCTCGAAAGCATGCAGTAATAGTGCTCTAATTACCTCACTGAAGCCAGAAAGCAATATGGGACACTGTGTGGGTGTGGGAAAGAGAATAATGTGCTACAATTAAGCTGCAATCTTTGGCATGGTCACTCATCAGATAAAGCTTTTCTTACTGCAGCATTTAAGACGGTCGTTATCTGGCTTCTAATGCCTGGGGAAATATGTGGTGGAGTTGCTACACCTAATCTTGGAAAGCCGGGGCTGCAACTCCCTGTTTTCCCTTGGGCTGGGGGCTGCCATGGAGCTGAAAGCCGGGTAGTTCCCTTGTCCCATCTGTGAAATGGGAGTAACATTATTACCCACTGTGAAATAAATTTGCGAGCTTTAAGTTGTTTACAGAAGCAGTATGTTTAAGACCAGATTTATAAAATGTGACAACTTCCTAAGTCCTCACYCTTTTAATAGAAACTCTTCTCCTTTTGTAGCATGAGGAGCAAAGTAAGGAGGGACAAGAAGTGGGTGTTACAAAGAAGGCGAAATGGGGAAACTCAAAGTGATACTGTTCAAGTGAGGAGACACCTTAGACAGAGATAGAGGATTCTTAAGCAGAACAGAGTGTGTCAAAAGTGAGAGTTATTTTCTATATTGGGAGGCTGCAGTATTGTCAGGAAAGCATAGAGGAAGAAAAGATAACCAAGGATGACTCTGAGCTTGCAATAGTGGAGAGAAAAATTGCTAAACTTGATAACAGAGATAGAAAAAATGAAAGGAAAAGGTCTGGAAGGAAAAAAAAAAAATCAGTTCAGCTTTGAGAAGGTGGCCAGGTCTGATAAAGCATGACTGTGTTGATTGGCCATGAAGTGTGCATAGCTGTGTAGGACAGCATTTAGTGCCTTTTTATTTTTTTTCTGTAATGCCACAGATAGCTGATTTCAGAGAGGCATGGTTTCTATTTAGGAGATGTTAAGAACTAGAAGTGGTTAAAAGTGATTTGTGTAATTTGGAATTGTTCAGCTTTGCCTTAGATCTGCTTTTGCACTGCAGAGCACACGCTCCTCCTTTGATAAGCGGGCTCTGATATCTGCTCGGGAAGATACAGTGGGGAATTAGATCAGACCCTCATTATCCCGCTGTTTCCCTGAGCAGGAACAYGAACCCTTCTGAAGGCTTTCGGCGCACGGTGTCTGCAAGGCATGTCTGACAGCCACCGACAGCATCCCYGTCCACCACGGTAATTCACTGCAGCATCAGGCTTTCGGGATCAGGCCTTAATTATGTGCACATCTGGTCTCCTGCAACGTTTCTTGTCTGCCTGGAATAAGAAATACCTTTTTTTTTTTTTTTGTCTAATTGTTGTAGCTAAGCGGCTGCTGCCAAGCAAGGAGCCTGAAATGCACCTGTACCAGAACATCATTAATCTCATATAGATTAGGCTTTGTCCTCACCTAGTGCACAGAAACCCTAAGAGCGAAATGCAGCAARTACTAAGAAGCAATAGCTACTAAAATTGTGGTCTTATAATCATGCTTGTATAGTTTAGTGCTGAATCTCCATATAAACAGCTAGAAGCTCAAGCAAGGCAGGGCAGCCACAGACACAGTAACACAGATCAGTCTCGTGTCTTTTTTACTGGGCCTTTGGAGATGCCTCCCAGTCTTGCWTCTGGTGACACCGTGGTGTTAGGGCAGACTGTAATAAGCTGGACCTCAGCCCAGACAGAGGTCCAGCCACCTATTGGCTCTGGAAGCATTTAACCATGTGCAGTTACTGTTAAGTATCAAGCATTAGAGAACAGTTTCAGTTTTTAATTAAGAGGTTTAGAGAGGGTTTTTTGGGTGAAAAAAGGGTTAAGTTCATTTTAGCACAGGGCAGTCATCTGATCCAATTCATTACAAAACTGTACTTAATCCGTTTGCCAGCAGCAAGAAAATAGGACCAGTTTGGTTTTTTTCTGTATATGTAGTGAGCACTTCTGAATGGGAAAAATTCTGGATTGAGTAAAATGAGCGTACCACATCCTCACCCTTGACTAGATAAAATGCATGGGCTACAAGGAGAAGTTTGGTATGAAATCTTGTTGGTGCAGGAGTTGTCACGGTAAGGAATTTCTCTGGAAAATGCCTTTCTCTGCATTTTTCTTTTTTTTTTTTTTTTCCAAATGTTCCATCAATGTCTAATTCAAGGGACCTGCTCAGTGTTGTGACACTTGGCAATATTTTGCACCCACTGATGCCGCAGCTTTGTCCTAACTTGCAGAGTGAATTTTCTGGGAACCAAATAAGGTATCAGGATCTTCCTTCGATTTCCTGTAGAACTGCAGCTTTGTAGAGAAAGTCTGTTTTTGAAATCTGGAGGAGCATAAGATAAAAGGATCTACATCTCTGGATGTTATTTGCACCTGCAGGACTGTCGGCGACTGCTGCCCCTCTGCTATTCTCCAGGTTTCAGATCCTTTGCTATGTTTGGATTACCAGTGTTAGCAGCTGGACATAGACAAGAGGACATTTGTTTCATAGCTCATGGCTGCTATCTTGTTTTGTGGTTTGTATCTTGTACTTCACTTTCTAGTTCGTATTAATGCAGCTKTTAGTGGGCTTGCTACCAGGCCAATAAAAATCAGGTTTAAAAATTATGACCTTCTTCCCCTCTCCCTCTCATGTTTATATTATTAGGCTGGTGGGGATGATTCAGCCTGGATGATCCCGCTGATCTGTTTGATAGTTTTACAGGGGCACCTGAAAGCACAGAAATAGGAGAGGGAAGGGGGAGAAGAGAGCGGCAGGAGACGGTGCAGCTGTAGAAGGAATCTCACAACCAAGATTCCTCACAGAGGATCATCACCTGGTCTGTGCCCTTTTTAGCCGGATCCAGTCTGACAGCCTAGGACAGAGAGTCTTGATCTCTGAGCTGTCCCTGAATCTGTCCTGTCCTGTTGTGTTTGGGTTCTCACGTTCAAAGTCACTCAGTTGTCAAAATAATTTCTTCGCTTGCTTCTGCTGTATCTATAATTCATAAAGAAAACCAGAGAGGTGACGCCAGCAGCTTTTCCCACTCTTTCCCCTTGGGAAGTTGATGGAAATTCTGGGCCTAAGGTGGCTTATGTTCACTGCCACGTCGCTGCCACGTCACATGGTGCCACCCCAGCACCGAGAGCTGCACAAAGCAGCGTTGGGCACAGGCATTGCACAAAACTTTGCACAGAAAACACACACCAGATCCCAGATCCAAAGGGTGCTGGATTGGTCCTTTGGTGGCCTTCAATAATGCTCAGATCTTCTCAATGCCAGCTCTTGCAGCAGCTTCCTCATTAGCTGGAATTCCTTCTCATTGAGACCTCCTTCCCTGAGACCATGGCCACTCCACTAAGTGTGTTGGCTTCAAAGCAGCTTCACCCCAGTACATCTGTGTGCTTCAGTTTGGCAGCTCACTTGAGCCCCACATTGCACAYATCTGTCCTCACCAAATCTTGCTGAAATGCCTAAGCTGTGCTTTATCTCCAGAAGGGTTGTATGGACAAATAACATGTTATTTGCTATGAAAATGGGGGCTGTGTAGTGAAAAAATAAGTATATCTTAATATATATATCTTTCTAAAACTGCCAAGCATAATTATGTGCAATTTTCAGGAGATGGAATTATTTGTCATATGTGGTCCACTATTGTCAAATACTAATGTCTAAAAAGCAAGGAAATAATTCAACAGGGAGAAAAATCTATGAAGTATAGTGTAAGAATTACTTCTCCAAATAATGATTTTGAAATGTGAATGTGAAGAGGCATTTGTATCTTGTCCTAGGTAAAAGGAAGTTTTCTTATCCAGATATTCCAAGCCTGTTATTATTATTATTATTTAGAGTATAATATTACTTGCAAGTTATGTGGGGATTTCTAAACAAAGATATTCTTGCCTTTCTCTRGGGAAGAAAGCACAACTTAGAGAAATGTTCCATCTCAACAGATCTTCGCAGATGTTGAGGTGACCGTTGCACTCTCAGTGATGTCTCTTTGCAAGGTCAAGCTATATGAGGCTGAGTGTCCTTGGAGGGTGGCAGGAGGGCTCTTTTCCAAGYGAAGCAGATGCAAGGCTGCAGACAGGCGCCAGTTTTTAGCACTGGGGCTCATTGAGGCCCTGCAGCCCGGTCGGTCGCAGGAGCCGCCATGGTCACTGCAGGCACCCRCTGCGTTGTTCCTAAAGAGAAGCTTCACCAGGGGGCAGCACAATGTAACTTTTTTTTTCTCAATAAAGCAGTAGTTAATCATTTAAGGCATTTAAAGAGATTTGGGAAATTAGCTGCTTGTTGTTCTGTTGTTAAAGGAAGCCCCAGAGCAGCTCCAAAACCCAGAGGCTGTGTGGGGACCGGCACTCACCAGGGRAGAGCAGACAGTTGTGCTTGCCTGGCCTCTCGGTGCCTGTTTGCCCTTGTGGGGTGCTCAGGTTGCTCATCCAACCCTCGCTGTTTCCAAAGCTCTCCCGTGTGCTCACAGGAAGCTCTTTCACCCTTTGGGAGGCATTAGTCATCAGGAATAAGCTCCCTGGTGGCTGAAGAAGCACCACGAGCAGGGCACAGTACTTAGTGTAGGCAGACGTGCTTTCCTGGGTCAGRCTTGCAGTCACTTCTGCCTGTCTTTAGGCACATGTGCCACTGAGCCGCTTCGGCCTTCCCTTCCTTGTAGTTAGTCCATTGGTTTAAGGGGCTGAAGAGAGTTGCATCTYGCCTACTCAGGCTCCACTCATGGAGGGCTTCGTGACTGCCTCATTCACGATGAAATTACTCCAACATGAAGCCCTGTTCTGCTCATGTGAGCAACCGGTGCCTTTAGCAGTTGCCTCCCCAAGCTCAAGTGCCACTAACTTTTCTGACCTTTTTTGACCTCTCACTTTTTTTTTTTTTTTCCATTTGCAGTGAGAGACCTGCATCTGAATTCCCCTTCACTGTAGAATAACTACAGCTTCTGTCCTTGGCCCCTTTCTTGCCTCCATTTGCCTTCTGCCCAGTAGGATTCTCATTGCTAGATTCAGTCTTRTACTTCCCTCTTGGCACTCAAACACACATCTCCCTTGACCTGCTGCCTCTGATCTCAGACCTTTTTAAGCTCCATCTCTCAACTCGACCAGCTGCTGCTCATCTTCTAGCTTCCTAATTCTGCATGGGAGGCTTCAAAGGATGCAGCTCTCCTGGGCATCTTTGTCCCGGATATCCTTAGCTTTCCTTTRCTCAGATAGTGTCTTTACTTCATCAACCTTGATACATAAGGATGTATTTGGGGAATAAGAGAATAAGTCTGCCCGCTCTGTTAGCTTTTGGAAGATTAGCTAGTCCACTGCATTTTCTGAGTGATGTTTATTAGTGCAGGCATAAAATCATAAACTTGTTACTAGAAATAATGTAAATCACTTTGTTCAAGACACCTTTGTGTTGCTTTTAAAAAATCACAGGATCATTTGTTTCTGTTTTCACAAAAAAAAAAAAAAAAGAAGAAGAAAAAATCTGATATTCCTATGCTTTGTTCTAATATTTTCATTTTCTCTGCCCAGTGACAAAAATATGGAGGTAAAAACAACAGAAATGTCAGGGGGGAAAAAAACTTTTATACAGTTTTAATTTTCTTCTCTTTCCTTTTCTGTCTGTTTTTTCCCAAAGAACGATGAAAACTGAGTATTTTTCTAAAGTCAAGAGGAAAATACATCTGAAATTCCATTAAAAATATAATTTGAAAAGAAAATCAATGCTTCCTATTCCAAACTTCTAAGAAAGGTTTGGAGCAAGCTAACTCATCTGCTGCTGCACTCTTTGGAGGGTCTTCTCCATGCCCACCACCTTCAGGGCCATCTCTTCACCTACATCTGTTCAAGAGTTTTTCAGACATTACACCTTGTTTTCCGCTGTTCTGTTCCCACAGCACCAAGCTGCCAGGAGGGCAGCCAAGGGCTTTGCCCAAATGTGGGGCACCTGCTCCTCCCATCCCTTGTATTTACTATATTTTAAAAGTCGTAGGAGGTTTTCTTATTACTTAGCCAAACTAGAAATACTTAACCCCACTTCAAAGTCTCTCTTTCTAGGATAAGAAACTGCTGTTCCTATTCTAGTGACTTCTCCAGACTTACATATTCTTTGATGTATTCCTTGTATTCTCTCTTCTCCCCGCAATAAATATAAACCAAACAGAGTGACTGGGATATTTCTAGAAATATTCAAAAAAAAAGTAATAAATCTCAYGTCTCTTTGCCCTCACACTCATTGTGATTCCTTAAATATCTAAAAAATACATGAATATATTACATTATGAATGCAAATAGCTACCTAAAAAAAATGCTTCTGTTCAACCTGAGCGATTTAGTAAAAATTGGTTCTTCAGGAAATGTTTCTGTAATTCTGATCCCACATGATACCAATCAACAAGCTAATTTTATATAGAATAGCAGTAGTCTTAGTAAGAACTACCCAGTCACATAACTTATTAAAGTTCCTTCTGTTGCTTTGCTTTGATGTGAATAGTCCTTTCTTGGAGATTAAGCTTTTTCTCATAAGATTTTAATACCAACAAGGTAACAGAGTGCTTTTGATACAGATCTGACATTATTGCCTAATTGAATTTGCTAGTGAAAAGTGCATTTCTAATGGGGGAAAAAAAATATATATATATATATATATATATATATATATATATATATGGAAATGGCAAGATTGATATGTCAAGATTGATAAACATCCAGATAAAATATAGTGGTTAAGAAATCAGCAGTAAATATTGGGGAATGAAAAGCACCACAACCTGAGACTGAATAATGCCTAAAATACATAGAATTTTTTCTATATATTTTCATATATATATRTATGTTTATCAATCTTGACATCTGGCTGCAAGGTTATGACTTGACTTTGTATAATGTATTTCTAAATTATGGGAATGAAGATATCTTAAACTATGCAGAAAGAAAGCATTCTTTTATATTTTGCCTTAGGTCAGCAATGTCTTACAGTAAAAATAAGGACAATATCTTAGCATATTTTTGAATAACAAAACTTGTATGTTATAATATATAAACCTAAATGCCATTAACTTGGGATCTTTCTCCAGGAGCTGCTGTGTTGTAGCAAAATTTGTGGTAATCCAAGTTTTTGAAAAATGCTGCTTCTAGTTTTCTCATTTGCTGTCTTTAGTATTCTCATCTGGGCTGCGGGTGGGATGGAGAGAAGCCAATCTTGCTACTGTCCAGGGTAGAGTAATAAGAAAATTCACATTTCAAATGAAAAAAAAAAATACATCTGTCTACTGCAAGAATTTTTTAATTGTCTGGTATTCCTTTTAAAAACAATCTGACATTGTACTTTAAACAACGAGTCATGTGCAGGCACCTGATGGTACTGAGCAAGAAAGAGGTGAAGACCTCCCACAATTGTCTTTTGATAACTTGGCACAAGTTTTAGTTGTTTTGAAAGCCTTATTAATAAAGTTAACCAATGTCATCAGAAATAGATTGCTCTGTGTCTTGAAGTGGATTTGTAGACTTTTTTTCCCCAAGTACAAGAAGAGAGACACTGCGCTACATCTTACTGATGTTGAGATTGCTGATGCTTAACAGCTTGTGTTAATGTTTGACATGTTTTGTTCCATGTCACCATCAGAAACTTATCTGCAAATCTGTCTGGCTGACTGTCCTGTACATAAAACTATTTTGGGGAGATTTTTTATTTTGTTTTTTGGGGGGTTGCTTTTGTAAGACGTGGATTTGAAATAACTCCCTTGCCAGACTTGTACGTGCTAGATTCACTACCTTCAGCATCTCTCATGACTTTCAAATTTGTTTTCCTGTGTGCAGAAGCAGAAGGGGTGCTCATCCCAGATGCCAGCACGCTCCAAGGAATAGCATCTTCATCCCAAAGTGACACCAGCTCCTGCTAGGACCATGGGACCAGCTGGCATCTTCTTAGGCAGCGGGCAGCTCCATGCCATCCTGTGGGGAAGTTTGGCAGCTCTGACCACACTCTTATTCCTCACCTTCCTCATCTTCCTCTGCTCCAGCTGCAACAGGTAACACTCAGTAGGTTAGGAGGCAATGGATTTTCTTGAGTGAAATATTGCAGAGATTGAAATAGCTGCATGARTAACCAGTTACCAAGAATTACTAGAGACTGAGGTAATAAAATAAATTACCATAAAATACTAAGTTTTTGTGAAGTAGTCACTTCATATTTTCAGATGTCTAAGTCATGCTGCCCTGCCTTTTGCTATGATGTCTCACAGGCACGTTGGTGACTTGGCTTAGTCACATCAGCTTTTATCCCTGGGGTAACGTATTTGGGAATTCAGCTCTGTGTAGAATTTCTTTCAGTGCAAACTTGAACAGTTCTTAATGGTTTTCTGTGGTAAAGCAGCAACCTAATAATACTTTCTTTTTTTTTCTGTAGAAGAAAAATGCTGTTGTACCTGCTAGGTGCTTTCTGTCTTAAGCTGAAGCCTTAAATTTTAGCTGAAAAGCTTTTTGGAAGCCAATATTTCTATCTTTCCTGAGAGCAGTTGCAACCCTCCCAGGCTTTGGCAGGACAGGAGCAGCATGTGGCTTCTGGTCCCTCAGCAAATACTCGTCAGCTGCATTCCTGCATCTCCAGGTTGGGTGCATGGCAAAGTCAGTTGGAAAGGGTGAAGCAGAGCCCTTTTCTGTCCTCAGTCCTTCTGGGAGATGCTGCCCTCCCTAAGAGGCCAGGGTAGACCCACCAAGTGAAAGCTTGCTTTTCCAGTTCATTATTTGGAATATTAGTTTGGCCATGATTTCTGAGAGAATGGAGAGTTTGGCAGAATGAGCTCTATGAAGTYTCTATATATGAGGTTTCTATAACCTATTATCAATTGAGAAAATTAGGCAGGCTGAATAGGGCAAAAAACATAGGTAAAAAAGGAAAAGCAAAACAGTTCCTAGGGATTTGAACTTTATTTGGCCATTGCTGGAGACAACAAAATTGATCCTGCAATTAATCCAAAATGATTAAGAATCAGAGAAAGATACTAATGAATGACTTGAACTCATAAATACTTTATTCTCTTCTCCATGACAGGGTTCRATTCCAGCAATATAGACACTTTTACTTAGTGTTTTCAAGTTTCAAGCCCCTTTCAAAATGTATAACTTTAGCCCAGCAGGTGAAATAAGGGACAGTTTTAAAACATACTTTCAAAAATAAATTGCATGCAGCTGTATATCATGTTCTCCAGGATTTTGCAAATGTGTCCAGAATCCTGATGGATTTTTGAGAGAAAAAGAAATACTCTCAGTTTWCATTTAATTAAACATTTTATTTAATAAATCCATAGGCCAGATTAGTCRGGCCTGTCATGGAGAGACCTAACAKAGGTTATAGGTAGTCTGTACCTCAATGTCCCTGAACATGTCAGATGTGATTAAAAGCAGGGATATGATTCACAGTGTTTTGGTTATATTCAGTTACTCCTTMCACAGGAACGAGAGAAAGGTTTGTGTGTGTGTTTGTCATGACTCCTGAGATAYGAGCATCACCACATTGTGGTGGCCTTACACTGAGGTCACACCAGTCCCCGTAATAATTTTCAGTTATTCATATTACAATATTAAGGTGAATTGCAGTTCTGCTCCCAAGAGGTGCATACAGTCTATTAATGATCGACACTTGCTTATTACCATAAATTGTAGTAAAACATGATATGTATTCACTAAGGGAGAAGAAGCCCAAGCATCAGAACGGAGATCATGAAAATCTGATGAATGTGGTAAGTGTCTATTTGTATTTATCTTATTTCTATTTTATTGGCATGTTTATTTCTTGCAGTTATCTTACACTGAAGTCTTTGCAAATATTGTGAGCTGGAATATAGGTAAGGGCAAACTGCAAGAAAATTTTCAGAATAGGAAAGAGCAGGTAACTTCTGTTAAATTCCAATAACCTGAGATTTTGTTTTACCAAATCTCCTGCCTTCCTTTCACTCAGGTTGCTGTGCAAGTGCAGTGGTCAGGTGCTAATTTCTTACTAGAAAAAGCCATGATAATTCCTTACAGARTTTGGATGGGAGATTGCCCTGGATATACCTGCTTTTATTGTTTGTTTTGACATCTTTAAACATAGGYCCATAAATCTTCTGAGTACCATAGGAGAGATTTGTCTCTCCCACCAGTACTGCATGTGAGTTAGAGCTCCTGAGATCAGAGTAAAATCCATGGTGTATGCAACTGTGTCTACAAACACTTAATCCACCTAATTTGTGTTGTAGCCTTCTGATAAGGAGATGTTCAGCCACTCCATCACCAGTTCGGCCACCGAGCCTCCTCCAAGCAGCGAGCAGAACGGGGTGCTCAGCAATGGTGAGGGTGAGTAGCACTGCTTGCCATGGGCTGAACGAGAGGGACGTGCCCTTGCTCATAGATCCCAAGCTGCCTGCCACAGTTCTAACCTATCACAGTTTAGGTTCCTAGGCATCAGCTTTCCTAGGGTACAGTCTATTTGCCTGACCTCCCTGTGTTTTCCTCTGATCATCCCTGGAGGTCTCATACCAGAGCAGCTGCTCAAATCCTGCATCCCAGGGCAGTAACAGACCTCCGAAAGGAAGTCCTTTKTGGTAAAGAACTTGATTCACACAAAGCTTACCCAGTTTACAGCCGTGCCATGCTGCCTGAGACTGTCACTTGATGAAAGCATTAAAACATCAGGATCAGCCTCTTACTCACACACTGTGCTGTTCTSCTCAGTCACAAGCCTTTGTTCAGGTTCATGATAAACCTGATAGAGGAGTAGATCCAGCTAGGAAAAAAATTCTTTGCCAAAGTTGTTAGACAAGCTCCAGTCTGGGTTTGAGGGTGTGCATCTGCCTTGATCTTCCTTACAGATGCATTTAGGTCACTTTTTGGCATTTCAGGTTCTTCATCATTTGGGCCTTTAGGTCACATCAGTCTCTATTTCCTCCAAGCTGGAATGAAACTTCAGAAGTTTCCTAGCTAGATTGTGTTATTGGGATTAGGATTCCTGAGGATTTGCAGCAGTTAATTCCATTGTCCCTAGGTACTGCAAAAATCTTTCTTTTGATTGGGAACGTAGTTGCTTTCAGACACTAAAGCAGAATAATGGTGGTTTTCAGCTCTTCTAAAAAAACTCCTACAAACTGCCATTTTTATATTTTTGTGATCTCTTTCCTTCCTGCTTTTTTTTCCCTAGTCTCTTAATCTACCCTCTACAAACTAAAGCATGCTTAGATGTAAACATATAGGTCATCCCACTGAGTTTCTGCGTTGTTAAACAGGTAAGTATTGCTGGGATTAGCACTATGAACACCTCAAGGCACAAACTAGTCTCTCTGCAGGTTAGGAAATGTAAAAATGATTTTAGGCACTAATTCTAGAAGATTTAGTAGATAGTAAGCATCCCCAAAGTAGTCTAGGTCAAAGAGAAAGCACAACACACTTCCCAGGCCTTAGTTCAAAGAGAACTTGAGCAGTATTCTTGATCACTCACATGTATTTTTGTRTTTTAAAAAGCAGGAAACATAAACAGGATTCCTTTTTCTTCTTTAATCTTTGCTTTGCTGAACACTCAGAATGATTCACACTCAAGTAACACTGGAAAATATTTTACTCAGCTGATCCTAAAAATAGGCACGTTTGCACTTCAGAGCTCCCAGGAGCCAACTGTTCCCTCCGGATGAGACACTGACACAGTGGGCTGCGTTCCCCAGCTTAGAGCGGAACGCCTCATCTCACCGTGAGCCTGGAGGCTGCACTGGGAAACCTGGACCTCTTGGAGACAAGTGGCCAGAGGGGTTTTTAAACTTTCTTTTTGCAGTTAATCCCCACTCCCTTACATTGACTTGTTTCGTATTTAGGTGTGTTTTGCTCAGAAGTGAGTCAATGCAGAGAGCAGAACCACACAGGAGGGGACTGTGTGTTTGCKGCTAGTCACCAGTCAGCTCTCAGAAGGTCCTGCTAAAAGGCATGCTGTCAACTAGCAGTTCTTAGCCTCAGCTTACAGTTAGCATAACAACCCTTCTGACTAACCAGAGCTGTTTAGCTTTAATKTATTTCTACTTTACACAACCAAAGGGCTCTGTGTAGTGCACAGTGCCCTGAACACAAGGGCCATAAGGTAAAAATAAATGATGTTGCAGCTTCTGCAGGCACTTCCTGATGTTCCTCAAGAACTGGGCAGGATTCCTTGTGTGTCAACAGTTCCTCTCCAGTCGCATGCAGGAGTCAAATGACTGAAAAATGACGTTTTCCTTCTCTTCTCCTCGTGCTTCCCATTCAGACAGTGCTTTGCATCTCATGCCTTAAGTCCCATCCTGAGTTTTGCTGTCAGGTTACAGCTCCCTAGGGGGGATGTTAGCATGTAAGAGTGTTTGCCCAAAGCACAAGAGAAAAGAAACCTATGTAACAACCACCAAATCAATAGTACTGATTGCTTTGGCAACACATTGTGTTGCAATGTCAAACACTCTAAAGAAAATAGGGGAATGGGTTGATTTTTCTTAGTCTAAGATAGTGCCGTAGGAACTGTAAAATAAGGCTATTCAGAAGTGATTTTTCAAGGAAATGCAGTCAAATAAAGTAACATACCATRTACTATCAGAAACACGCACATATGTGTCTGTATATCCATGACTGCAAGCAAATGTCTTACATGTGCACTGTAAGATGARAAGTCCCGTTTCAATCCCATATACCCATTTTGTGACAGTGACATGAGACCCACTTGTATAACTTAAAATAACATAGTAACAGGTTCTGCCTAACACTACTTTCTAATGTCTAATCTTCTCTTTTGTGCATATGGCTGGCTTGTTAGTAAGTTGTCAGCCTACATTATGTGCTGCGAGACTAAGGAAAGTGTGGCATAGCCTTCCGATAAGGAGCTGCTGGTGTAGCAATGGGCAGCCTTCAACAGGGTGGGACTAGATGTTCCACTTGGCCAGGTTGTTAAACCAGGTGAGGACTGCATAGGGAGGAAGCAGAGTTGTGTTCTCCTCTGGTTCCAGAAGGTAGGGAATTGGAAAAATAAAAAAAAAAGAATAATGAGACTTTTCTTTTAAATGCACTTGGTTCTAGACTTCACACCAGCGTTGCCCATGTGAGGATACTCAGTGGTCTGGTCTGTACACGCTCTGTAAAACTGAGTACAAGCTAGCTGAGCATTCCTGCATCCCTGCCCCTGTCCAGTAATCCTCAGCACTCGCTGTGAACCCAGCTGTATCTCAAGTGATCTGAGGGGCACAGAGCMCTGATGATGCTGTGAGGATGACGTTTTAACAGTAGAGTGCAGCAATCTCCTTAATAGAAATTTTATGGTTAACTGAGAGGATGGTGACTACTGGAACATTTCCATGAATTTATATTATTTATCCTTTCCTGTGAAAGATACAAAAAACTAAATAACGTGGTATATACTAAATTGCACTTAGTCTTTTTYAGTCATGCAAATCCTTAAAATAATTCTTWATAATTTTCTTTAGTTCTCTCACARGACAGTACAACTGCCTGCATCCAGCCTTATGAAGACGTACAAACATCTGTCTCTGATCTGCTAGATCAGCAGGACAGTCTTGGAAAATCCCTTAAGTGTCACCAGAGCCGGGAATTACCCAGTATTCCTCCTAACAGTACCATGGAAACCCTCATCTCAGCTAGAAATGCAGAAAATGATCAAGGCCTTGGAATGGAAGGGCCTTATGAAGTCCTGAAAGACAGCTCCTCTCAGGAGAACATAGTTGAAGACTGCTTGTATGAAACTGTGAAGGAAATTAAAGACGTCGGAGCAGCGGCCAACGTGGAAAGAAGCTGTGGAAACAAAGCGAGAGTTTCACTGGTGGTTTCTGAAGGTCAGCATCAGATCCCTGAGTGCAGAATTGAATCAGCAGAGTATGCATCAGTTGATCGGAACAAAAAAAGCCGCCAGAGTGCGAATTCAGACAGCCCTCTTGGCAGCACACCCGACGTGGAGGATGTGGAGGATGAGCCCCCGCCGCCCGTACCCATGAAACTTCTTGACGAAAATGAGAATGAGCAAGAAGAAAAAGTGGAAGAAGARCAAAAGACAGAAGGAACAACGAAACCAGAGAAGGTAAACACTGCAAATGCTTATCATTGCTGGACAATCGTATAATGACAGAGAGAAAAACTCATTTTGAACCTAACTGGAGGGAGAGGGACATAGATTTTCTTTCTTTTTTTTTTTTTCAATAATCCTTTACTGTTAAAATCACAAAAACAAAGAACATCAAGACAAAAACAAAGAAATATGAAAATGCACAAAATAACCTCCAAAGTATCAGGTCAGGTATTCATTCCRCTGGAGCCTCAGTTTCTCATTGCTGCGGGGTGCCGTTCCCAGATATCACACAGAAATTGCATAGGAAGCCTCTGCTTCTGTTCTGATGGCACTGCACTTGTGGAAGCTGCTGCAGGAGGAGTCTGGTGTCTCAGTTAGCGTGTGCATCTCTTTCAGAAGCTCCTGCTTGCTTTGTTTCCTTGTAAAATCTAAATTTACAGGAAGGAGAGTGGGTTAGAAGCCCTAGCTTCAGGAATGCTTCCTTGTGAGTTCTGTTATGTGTTTAAGCCACTCACCTTGTCTCCCTTTTTAGGACAGAGAGAGGGACAAAGAGTTATAACTGTAGCATTTTAAAACCTAAGATTTGCTTTTGGTCTTGTCTTCGCTGCTYAGCAATTCTGTAGCACAGAGGGTCACAGCTGAAAGAGTACTGAATGAATACCTATATTAATCCTTTTCAGCATTAGACCTTGAAAGATTTGAGCAATTTATTAACCTACAGATTTTATACTTGTCAAATTCTATATGTCACATGTAAACAGAGAAATAAATTTCTGCCTGGGGAAATGACAGCCAAAGGCTGCTTTTCATCAGCAACTTATTATTCTTTCCCTCAGACTGGGGACAACTTAGTGGCGAATTGCTTGAAAAATAGAATGATCAAAAATCAGCAAATTGGTTTATTTTACCATTTTAATTTTTTACACAGAACTAATTAGAGACATCCTTTGAAATTATCAGACTGAGTTGTCACAAATTGTTGGGTTGGCATTTTCAGAACTAGTGTAAATAATAAGTTATTAGTTGTAAATGAAAGCACTGTGATTTTAGCAGATTCATGTAATTCTGGTGTTTGAGTTGTCGAAGTGCTAGCTATTGATGAAAATTTTCAAAAATATTTAATATTTSATGTGACATTTTAATGTAAACATTTATCTGAAAAAAATAATTGTCAGAGCTGAGGAATTATTACTTGTTTCCGGACATTCTTGCATTTGAAGTATTTCAATAATCCTGGCAGAGGGCTGAAAAATACCTTGTTAAATAACCACTAAACATATTAGCATAACTTTACATATAAAGCATAATAGAGCTCAAATGAATAAACTGAAGAATACTCATAATCCAAAAATTGTTCATCCGGATTCTGCAGAGTACATTCTTGCAAATAATAAGCTCGTTAGTAGAAAATTAACATGGGTTTCTCAGTATTAATCCACCAGGCCTCCCCTCCTATCACTGAATTCGGGACATATGTAATTCTTAATTAGTCTTTTAGAGAAACAGCTTTCAGTAACAACGGCATTTTTCCTACCAGGTGTGAAAAGTCTTCTAGAAAATCATTCTATTTCCCAGTCACTGATACAAAAAAAGATAAAAAAAAGCACTTACTACCCTGTAGCTCCCCAACACACCGTGTACACAATGTCAGTAACTGCACAGACTGGGAATTGATTAAAATGGTTCTGGTTTTGAAGGATTAATCAAGAGATGACACATGCAGTCCCCTAAGCACCAGGAAAAAAAAAGGTGTTTGCCTAATTAAAATTTATTCAAAGCTAAACTCACTCTGAATTAAAGCTTTGGCAGCATCAAATCGCTCCCACGTACTCTGCTAGGTACATGCATAATGCATTGAAGTGTGTGCGTGTCCTGTCCTTGAGAGCTACAGCTGCAGCAGAGTTGAAAATGGTAATTGATTGAATATATAAATGTCATTATTGCTGGAATTGTACATGGAGGTAGTTGGGGGATTGTTTTTCTGTTGTGATTATGATAATTTTTCCCTCTATTTTGCTTCTTCAAGCAGTGCACAGCAATGGCTATTTTGCTCTGATATGATAACCAAAAACCAAGTGGTTGGTGGCAACCAAGTTGTTTACATAAATATATTTTAAATTTACAGCTCTGTTAGTTAAGGAGTGTGTTTATTTTTTGCTTTATCTCTTGTGAAGCTGCTTAGCTGCCTTGCTGGACGTGACATCCATATCCCAGCTTCCTCAGCCTACTGAGCTGACCCCCGACGAGCAGGGAGACTGGCGCAACSGTGTCCTGGTTCCATCAAAACCAGGGAGGTTTTGCTTAGCAGGGCTCAAAACCAGCAGGCCGCAGGTGGAGAAAGGCCACGTGCCTGSGGCAGGGAGGGTGTTGGTGTAAGCGAGGCTGTTGTGCCTGTGAAGGAGACGTGTCCGGGCTGTTTCAGTCTCTTACCCCTCAAAAGCAGGTGGCTTCACCCAACCACCACTTGGGAATGATCTCCAGCCCRTGTCAGTCCCTGAAACATGTGCAAGAGGGACGGTGTTAGCTGCTCCAAGCTGGAGACTGTTCCAATATTAAACAGTATAAAGAGGTGCTCCAGCGTCACAGTTAGTCCTTAGTGCTATTTAATTTACTACTACAGGTATAGCCTGGTAAAAATGAACAGTCCTTAGTCTCCTACTAAGCAACAGAGAAGCACTTTACTTATTCAGAATTCTTTCCTCTAACACTGACATGTAGTTAAATACAGGGATAAAGGATCACTTCAAGAGCTAGGCACACAATAAACAGGGAAAAGTAGTTATCYGAACTATTGTTGGACATGAGCCAGMCCAATCCCGGGGAAGACTTTGGTGAAGAGAAGCACCTTTAATAGCACAATGCCTCTGAGCGGCCTCTAGTACCTAGAAAATCCTGGTCATGTAGTTCTTCTAATAAAACTGCAGAGTCAGGGGTTTTATTTTAGTTCTTCCTTGGTCAAAAAAAAAAAGGAAGTAGAAATCTTCTTTTTACGCAGGTCTCCTAGAATGAGCAGTGCCAGGAATGTGGGAGAGATGCTGTTTGTGTGTGTGKGGGTACATGTGGCTGCTGCCCATCTGATTTCAGACTCGCGCAGCCTGAGGACGAGCAAAGCGTCTCTCAGAAACCCTCCCGARGAGAATGAGCTTCTTGTTCTGGTGCCTGGGCCGGGAGCAGCAGCTGAGCCAAACAGCAAGAAATCGAGTGCCGTTGAACAAAAGAGAAGTGGAAATAAAGCAGGGACATGTGCTGTTGTTGTTGTTGAGGTTTCAAGCTGTATGTATGGTGTTGCCAGGTGAAAAATTGCTTAGGAGCAAATTTTTTTTTCAGTACCCAAGAGGATGAGATCCTTCAAAATCGATGGGTCAAAATTGATGCAGTTTCTACATTTAGACAACAGAAGGAATGCAACGTACACGGGGAATGAGCCGCATCGTCAGCAGTCTGGGATATTTCTCAGTATTTGACTGTAGAAACACAGAAAGGCTCCTGACTCATGATGCTTATAGACACACTAAAGAAAATTACATATTGCCCAATTTTCCTACCATTATTATTTGTTTTAATGTGCAAGGAGGAAACTATTAACCTACTCCTCAACAATAAGAACATCCTGCAAGTAAGAAAGGCTAAACCGAGCTGCTGAAGTATAGCAGATCCAAGAAAAGGCTCTGCTAAAATATATGAACTAATCCTTTTATTTTTATTTTTTATTTTCATGAGTAAACAAAGCACAGGTTAAAGAGTGTGTTGTGCAGACAGTGAGAAATAAGGAAGGGAGGTAAGGCTGGACTAAGGCCTACTGAGACCAGTGGGCAGAGCTCAGGGGGCTGTGKGTCAGAAACGCCGTCAGAACTGCGTCAGAACTTCAGAACTTAATATTTACCAGAAGCAAAAGCAACGGGAAAAATGCAAGTAGGAAAGCATCTGTTTTAATAAACCTCTGTGGGAAAAAAAAGTCTCTAATATGTTTCTGGAAGTTGGACTTCTTTAATTCAGACAAAAGTAGCTCTACTTGTCTTGCTCTACTTGTCTACTTGTCTTGTCCAGTCTTGGTCTGCACTGGAGGACACCTGAAATATTTTGGGTGAAGAGTTTGAGTAAAACTGCAGTCTATGGCCAATGATAAACGGTGTTGGAAGGCTCCCTGTGAATGAGTGTGGAGCAGAAGCTCCAGCTGGGAGCAGCCACACAGCCCCTGCGAGGCAGCCACGGCCTTGATCACCGTCAAGGCCCTAACACCTTCTTCTGAACAGCAAAAGGGGTTGTCCTGGTGTTTCATGACCTTACGTTTTGCACACCTAAAGCTAACTTGGCACTAAACCAAACCCTTCATCCTGTGCACTGTGATTAACCTCCATGTGTGGATTGCTGATGTGTTTGAGAAGTTAGCTCYTCCTTTCAGGCTGGGTTCACCAGGTCTTTTTTGTGTGAGGCAGCATTGCCCCGCACTTGGGAGCAGTTGCCGTGTTTCAGGAAGCTACAGCTCCCTGGAGCACTTGTGGAAGCCTTTGAATAAAGGATAATAATCATTAGGACGGTGCTACTCTAGGTCCTTTGAATCTAGAAGTATATGTGAAAATTATGTAAAAGGCTTACTATCGTTCCACAACAGTTCAGTTTTAATTGTTAATGTGCCTTTGCAGACTCTTTCTCACTTAATTAGAAATCTAAATGCAGAGAGAGAGTGGAGCAAAGTTTGTTTTAACCTCTACATTATTTTCACTCATTTTTTGAGGTCAGAGCAAGAGCTGATGCATTAAAAGGCTCTGCTAACCCCTGGGCTGTTGATCTCCAAAGACATACTGTGGATATTAGCTATGTAGAATGGAACTAGTGAGCAAATGACCATAAAATATAATGTATTGATTGTAATGGGAGAGTTTTATTACAGGTTTCACATTGTTGACTTGTAATGAGCCTTTCCTTTTTTCTTTTCTTTTTTTCAGAGGCTTAGTTCGGTGTCTTACAAGTCTCGAGAGGAAGATCCATCTCTTACAGAAGATGATGTAGGTTTCTTGCATGAAATTCAATAACTGACTAGAGACCTTTTTCAAGCAGAAATTAACATAAGCCCTGCATGATTAAGCAGGATCTAAAAAAGGCAAAAATTGTCTGAGAGGAAAATAAAAGTGGAGATTTTGCTGTACATAGTTTGTAGAATCACATTCCTAAAACCAGAAGTATTTTAGCATTTGGTTTTATGAAGCCAAGAGGTTAAAAAATGGTGGCAGTCAATAATGGGAGGCCACAACTCGCCGATTGCTAGAGCTGCCTCTTCCYTGATCTGAGTGAAGAGTGCCACTTAAGAACGTGAATCAATGGCCTTCAGCAGCACGCTCCACCCGCCCTATTTAAAGAGTTTGGGGCTCTGAGAAATAAACTGTAGCACAATGAAAATACTGGAACACACATTGTGAAGATGTTTGCTAGTTGAATAAATTGAGGACACTGAAACAAAGACAGAAAAGTTAAACAAAAGTAAGGTGGCCTGTGATCATCTCCAGTAACCCYTGTGCAATCTATAAATACATTCCCCAGACATAAAAGTAAACACAAACCTGGCAGTCAGTTGAGTGAGCTAATGCTATCTGCAGGGAGAAGCACTCACAAGCATTAGCACATACACTCATCCTTGAACTGGATTCATGTAATTTAAGGCTAGGAAGAGGTAGATGCAGAGCTSAGCAGCAAAGCTCTTCTTTTGTTTGTTTGGGCACTTTTTTTCACTTTGGGGCTGAAATACGTAAAAGGTAAGAATCATTGGCATTTGCGATTTGATATCTCTCTTCATCAGAGAATARTAACCATATTAAAGGAAGTGAGTTATCTACACCACTCAGTGTTGTTAAATGTAATAGACATTTGCATGCTAATCTACTAGTTAATTAGCCTAATCCAAATTCAGAGTGGCCTTGCATGCTTGGAAAAGATTTTAAATGTAACGGAAGAGATGTGTTGCAATTGTGATGGTACATATCATAAAACCAAAGCAGGGGATTTCAGTCTTCTGCCTTGTGAGCGGATAGATTCACAGATTCACAGAATATTTAAGGTTGGAAGGGACCTCTACAGATCRTMTAGTCCAACCTTCCYGCTCAAGCARGCACACCTACAGCATGTGGCACAGGGCGGCATCCAGGYGGGTTTTGAAGACCTCCAGAGTAGGAGACTCCACAACCTCCCTGGGCAATAGTTTGCAATTCACTTTGGAGAAAGAGTCAAAAATCCTATGAAACCTTGTGAAATCCTATCAGTGAGATCCCACGTCCCTGCTAGCACCTATAGTCACTACAAACCACTACCATGCTGTTGTAGTGTGTCTAGAGCAAAACAGTAGCCACTACCATAAAAAAAAAAAAAAAAGCATGAAGTTCAAATTGCACCCTTGTCCCAATTTCCAAGGTTGTTTGCCTGCAAGGGAATGTTCAGAGGTTTTTTACATTTAGAAACTTCAGCATCCTTTGTTGAAGGAAAATCAATTTATAAATGCATGCAAGATTTATAAGGATTTTTTTTTTCTTTTTTATTGAATGCTGCAATTCTCCATTAAGCAACTGATATATTTATGGTTGAGGGGTACAACTCCCACATGAGTGCTGGCCGTGCTTAAATACTCAGCAGGTGTCTCCTTTTCCTAGATCTCAGCCATGTACTCCTCGGTGAGCAAGCCAGGACAGACCATCAAGGCACTGGATTCTACCTACACCTGTATTCAAGAGGTTGCGTCTGCGAGGTCTCCATCTGTTTGCAGCGGTCTCTATGCAAGTGTGAAGGACTTTGAAAACACCCTAAATGCTACCACCGTGCCTCAGCCCGTGGACAGGCCCAACGGGGAGTTGGAGCCTGACTACGAAGCTATCCAGACAGTGAGCCAGGAAGAAGACAGGACCTTGTCTGTGCCTAACACAAACCACACTGCTCTCTCAGGAGAGAATGACTATGAGAGTATAGGGGACTTGCAGCACCACAGGGATTTCACCAGACTTTAACGACTCTGGCATCCAGATTTCAGCATTTATCCTATCAGCTGGTGGATTCAAAGGAACGTGGGAATTAGGAAGAGAAGGTTCTTCTTCCTGAGGAACCAAGTTAAGTACAGTTCCTCACCAAGCTGTGAGGAAGCGGTGTATGTTTCAACCAGGGTGCAATATCCTTTCGGTTATTCTTGGTTTCTTGGATGTGCTTGGTTTCTCGGATTGCAGCTCACTAGAAAGGTGGCATCCGTTCACAGTTAGGATCAGAACAATGTAAAGGCTTTTGTATTGCTACTTCCAAGACAACCAGAGTTTGGGAATATGGCAAAGAGTGCCGTGTTTGTCTTCTTAAGAAGATCACATACCAAAAAGACTGCCTTTACACAAAGCTAGTTTTTCATTTTAAAAGATCATGTCATTTATTCCAAGGTGTTTTTCAAGAATCATTTTTTATTCACGTTCATCCATCATCTCCGTTGCTCTAATCACAGATTGTCATGCTTCAGCTCAGACTTCTTTTGTAGGGATGGGGAAGGTGTGTTAATGCCTCTTGGGGAGCTCTGTAATTCAGCTTGCTAGGACTATTGCAGCCAGACAGGACTGGAGATGAAGTCAGAATACCAACATGTTCCACTCCGCTTTCATTACAACTAGAGTACTTTACTTCACAAGGGACCTACTCCAGATGTACTTGAATTAATTCTGTAGGCTTTTTCTTTCTTTTTTCTTTTACGGTAAGGGCTGTAGAACTTGACTTGTGATATTTAAGATTCCTAGTGATGTTTGTAGGGTTTGTTTTGTTTAATTATTTGTGATTTTTTTTTTAATGTCACCCTTAGCGTTCTTGCTCTATTCCCCTCCCTTCATGTGCACACATAATACTTACACACTCCAGACAACTGTCATGTTGCATCAAAAAGCCGTGCAAATAAATGCATTGGCATAATGTTCAGTCTAACTTTACAGCCTTTAGTTACTTTTTTAAGATATTTGCTCTTTGTTTTTAGAGTTTAAAATACTTATAATCTAGTTTATTATGTAGGAAAATATATGCACTGACGTGGATGATAGGTTTCATTTTTACGATATATTTTTTGTGTTCAAAGTTATTGTAGATTAACTTACTGTTTTATGTAACAGAAGGAATCCTACGGATTGGGATTGGACCTTATTTGTTTTTCCTTTAAAGAACACGTGCTATATTAGAAGCATGTAAATGAACAATTGCTATTGTTTTATTATCCTCCTAAGCAGGGGTGTGGAACCTGCCTTGCTGTTCCTAGGCTCARAATTACAGAGCCTGTGTAAAAGAACAGTGTTTCCGGGCAAAAAAGAGGAAGAGGAAAGAATGGGTTTAGTCTGGGATAATCGCAGCTCCTCTTCTGGTAAAAGGAGCAGGAGAGTAAGAGCTGAAGGGGACAAACAGTTTGAAAGCTGTTGTCATTGCAAAGATACCAAGTTATTTTSCAAGTTACTCTTGCTTCTACTAAAAACAAAGTGTAGTGCTTGGATGGAGCCTGTAGGTATTGGGTTGATACTTTTGTTTTCTTCCAGAATAGTACAGTGGGCCACTCCAACAATATAGAATGGGCATTGTGTCATATGTATATACAGGTGCACACGTTTGTAGTTATGTATATACATGTGCACGTATCCTTCTGCATATGTATCGCATATACATGTAATTTGGATTCAAGTATAAATAACTGTCCAGACTTGATAGCACTCATGTACATAATATTTAGCATGTACTTGAAGAGTAATTTATATTTACTTTAAAATAAACAGCACATAAGCTGTGATTGGCTCGCAGCATAGTAGTCTAGAATGGGTTGAGTTTCCTGAAATTGATTTTTGGCATATCTAATTTAGTCTTTCTAAATAAAATTACTGGCCAGCATCACACCAGTACTTGCTACAATAAATAGCAAAAATAGATTGTATTTATTTATTACAAATCATTTGAGAGCTGAAAGAAGTGAACTGCTTTATGGACTTGGCCTGTATTGCAGTGGCTTGAAGAGCAGCACAGACAACCCCTGCCTGCATTAGGGTGAATCAGACTTCCTGGATCCTGACCTCATGCATCTGGGTAGGAAATTTGAGCTATGACTCTCTTCATCAAAAAGAGTCATAAAAGCAGTTCATGCTACAAGATGGACGCATCTTGTTCTTGATCATGCCCTCATGCTCTCTCAGTTACAGGAAACTCTTGGCTTCCACTTCATTGCAATGTCTTCCTCGTTTAAAACTGACTTTCCTTGTCCTTTTGGGACTTTTTTCCTTCAAAAAAAAGTTTCTATTCCCCTGAATGTGAATTAATGAAGTTCTTCGTTGACTGTTCTTTTCCTCTACTTCATACTGAAAAYGGCCAAAGATAAGCTCTCTCATGCTTCAGAAGACCTTCTGTGATAAGCCTGGAGAGTGTCTAAGTCTTTAGCTACGTGTTTTCTGTCTGCTCCTTGCCCCGGGGTACTGGTTTATACTGCCCTCAGTCTGACTCCTGCAAATCAGTGGAAGATATTTCCCAATTCCTGAGTTTCCCAAATTCATCTAAGGTTGCATTTATCCCTTAAGGACTGCCTTCCACATTACCTGGAGAAACAGTAACAGCATGAGGATTGTAAGGTCCACTAAAGGAAATCTTAATACGAGCTTAAAGATCAAAAGATAACATGCTGGTAAAGAAAAAAGTTAAACTCCTGATTGMCAAATTTTAGGTTGCAAAAAAAGAAAGTAATGCACTAGTCAAAGACTGTCCCACCATTTGTTCCTTGCTGACATTCAAGATGGATATGAGATTCAATCCCATCTTTCTGAGCCCTGGGCTTCTCTGGCCTGCTCCTCCCCTCTCTTTGTTGGTATTTTTCACCTGGCTCGTACACCCCTGCACGGGGAGCAGATACGGGGCTGCTGTGGTGCTGACACTTCCATTCTGCTTTAAATGATGCTCAGCGTGGTCACAACTTTTCCAGTGTGGCTGTCTTTGAAAGCAAAGAAAGAGCTTTCGTGGTAGATGGGCTCTTAGACTGTGTTTTATTTTCTTTTTTGTCTCACCTTTTACAAACGGGAGTTTAACCTTTTCTCTTTACAGCTCCGTCAGTCGTGTATTGTAGGTATATGCTTTACCCACTTCTCTTCAAGCTCTCAGTCTCTGGGTGTCTCCGGGTGTAAGCTCTCTGGGTGTAGAGTCTCTCACTCTACAGATGATAGAGTAATACAGACCTAATTTAATAGTAATACAGACCTAGTTTAGTGCAAGCTTCCATCCCCACTTTGCCTTTTGATTCTGTGATTCTTATCCTGGCAGTCTTAGCTGAAGGAAAGCTCTGCTTCCAGTCCAGACCCTCTRCCTGGTAGGGGAGGAGTCCTGGGTCCGATTGCTGGACTTCAGATGTTTGGTCCTCACCATAGGAGCACTTACACTGGACTCCTGGGAGCCACGAGCAGGAATTACCCACTCCGAACAAGATCTCATGGGAGAAGTCCAGAACTCCCCTGCAATCTCCATTATATAGTCCAGTGCTAAAGAAAAATATTTTAGAATTCCATCCTGGATTCTTAAATCACATCATTTGACAAGGGTGTAAATTTTCATTTCCTTTGCTGATGTTGGCACTGCTTCTTTTTCACTAATACATTGAATGGAAAGATTTTTTGCAACAGTCATCCACAGTTAGATCAATCTTACTGTAAAGAGTCTGTCATCGCTACCTTCTCTCTTTCACCACATCTCAAAATACCCTATTTCACCCTAAATAAGATGTCAGCATCCAACATGAAATGTTTCTTACCTGGGGCTACTTAGCAGTACCCCCATTTGTTGGTAAAACTATTTAAAATTGTGTAATAAGATCTCACTTCAAATCACCACAGAAAAGTCAAGTACAATTGCAATGCATGTATAGCTAAACTAGAGGAAAAGTCTTTGCTGTCTTTTTTAATGGATTTGTTTCTCCTGTAGGAGTTCTGACCTAAATCCAGCAGTCCCCTTCTACCATGGCAAGATCAGAATTAAGTTCTTTAAAAATATCTGTAGTGTGGGCATGTCCCTTTTTACTATAGTTAGATCAGTCACAGTGCCTTTTTTACTATGTATTTAGTACTTCCATTCTCTTTTAGAAGTGTTTGTTTAGCAAAAAAATAGTAGAAAGAGAGAGCCCTTTCTCTTACACTTACTCATCTAAGCGGGAACCAGCTTTATGAAGACACAGACCTCAGTTATCCCTAGAATAGCAATAGTTTCTCACAGACTTCCCAGTAATGTAGCTACAACAACTAAACTTTGCAATAAGAATTTTCTGTCTTCTTTGGGAAAACCTGAGTTTTCCCAGCAGTGAGCATTCAGGGAGGTGATGTTCTGTGTCCATGTCAACTGCAAACAAGCAGTTGCTCCGTCTTCGTATTTGTATCAATTACAGGCCTGCTTCTCTGCATGGAATGGGGGCAGTGGCGCAAGCGGTGCCACGGTGCAGGTCCATTAGTCACCCCGGGCTGGGACAGGCCACAATAGCAGCTGGCTGAGGATCAGCTGCCTGCGCGGAGCCCTAGTGTGCCCTGCCCTTGGGGGCTCCATTTCCCGGGATTTTTCCAGCCTGTGTACTTCTCCATGGCTCCCTGAACAGCTCCTGCTGGCTGTCGTGATCAGAACTCTGTATACACGGTGCTCGCTGTTAAGCCTTTCAATGGTGCTTTTATAAGATGCTGGATAAACAATTTCAATGTGCTTTCTGGAAGCTGACAGGGACCGTTGTGACACGGAGCATTCGCTCCAGTATTTCGGCTTCACGGAGCTCAGCRCTAGCCGTGTTGCTGGCTGCAGGAGGCTCATGGTGCGTCTCTGTTTCTTCTTCATCCCACATAGAAGCAAAATGTTGTGCTTAACAAGCCTGTCTTGGGCAGTAGCAGCTACTCAGGCCAAGTGCTGTGGATGGAGAGTCATGTATGAGACACATGCCTGCAATCTGTGTAGTGTGGGATCAGGAACATCACAGACCCCATCTCCAGGTCTTTCTGCTATTTCCTATTGTGTATATACATTTGTTTACAATATGACTGTAGGAAATCTGTTTCTGCAACAAACTGCTAGTTTGGGCTAAATTTCAAAATAAGATTTTTGTTCTTAGTCAAATTACCATTATTTCAGATGAGTGTTATGCATTTAGGTTGGAACACGCCCGAATAAGGCTGGTAGGTGCCTCACAAGTATCTCAGTGCAAGCAGTCTCTTGCAAAAACATGAGGCTTCAGAAAGAGAGATTCGGTATCACAGATGCTCTTGAGGTGCAGTGCCGAAGAAGCAGAATTGCTATTAACATGGTAAGCATAATCATTTCATACTCTGGTGCTGAAATAGATTTGTAGCATCTTTTGGGGGATGGTTATGGCTGAAAAAAACTATTTTGATATCAACTGCAAGCTATCCAGATACTAACATTGTGGAAGGTATGCTGACAATAAATGCTATGGCTAGAGCATCACAGAGGTAAAACTACTGAGTTCCTTTTTTCCTATTTTTAAGGAGAGAAGACCCTCTGGTTGGGCGAGTATGAATGATCTCATGCTCAGCATTCACGTATCTTTAACAAAGAATATTCAACAAATCAATTGCCTGTGTGATAATTTTCCAGTGCATTGGGGTACCACATACACTAGGCAGTGTGCTTTCCTAGCAGCCAACAGAGAGACRAAAGCTTATTCTTGATAGAAGGTTTCCACTGATTAACTGATAAACTTTACATAAGACAAGGGTCAGCGTGAGTGTGTCTGCATGTGWCTACGCAATATATATATATATCAACGCTATCACTAAATGGTCCAGCTCAGGTATTGTAAGCAGAATCACTAGAACAACTTAATGCTCTGCTTGGGCTGATCCACTTATATAGCACTAGCTACACCAGTTTGCATAGCAAATATATGGAGCATCTTTGTAATAAATACCAACAGACCTAAATCTTATCAACACCATAAACCTTATCAGGCTGTTTTGTCAGGCTGTGAAGTTTTGGTTTGGGATATCTTTTGCTAAAAATTTGGCCGGAGGTGTAGTCACTGCAAACAAAATAGCAAAATATGTGAAAATAAAGATGTTACTGTAAAAGTAAAGACACTCCCTATAAKTGCACAGCCCCTTGGCTATTGTACGTGGTACTCCCTTGCTATACACATTGCTAAGTAGTGGCTTTCATTTGTGGTGTTCATTTGTCCTGCTAATAGCAAAGTCTGACAAGTATTCTGTCTCCACAGATCCTCTCATTTTCACCCATGTGTTTGCTATAGGAAATGTAAAATAAAATATTTGTTCTGTTTAAAGAACAGATATTTTTCTTTCTTACAGTTTACAGTAATATAACAATATTGCGTAGGTGATTTGCCAAATATCATGCCAAGCAGCATGACTTAAGCTTAAAATGCTTCATTTTAATTTCAGAAATGCTTTCCTTTCAGTACATACAATGATACCAACACTTGAAATTTTAATCTTGTAATATTGGGAAAGGGGTATTAAAACCTTACAGTTCTTATTGCTTTAAAGGAAAAAACATACTGATGTTTTGACATTTCTAATGTTTATGGAGAGACTTATATTTTTGACCTTCAGCCTAGGATGGAATTAGACTATCTTCTCACTTCTGGAAGTGTTTCGCTCTTCCATATTCAGCTGTTACCTTCTCAGTGACTGTTTTGTCCTTGATGAGCTATGGAATGTGCAGAGGGCACAGAAACTGCATCACCTTAACAGTTTTGAATGGGATCTTTTTAACACTCCTGTGGGACTTAGAGGTCTGGACTTGTGCTGTTAAAGGAAATCACATCCTCAGGGAGCCCACGTTGCAGAATTCGTGGAGATCTTTACCYTCTCTCAAGGCAAGAAGCTCTGTAGCTTGCAAGCACTCACTTGACATGAAAAAAAGATGTAAAAAAAAGATGTAAGAGGTGAATGTTCACGTGCATTAGTACCAAACACCTCAGAGCACAATAACTTCCTTTCTCACCYGTGTGTGGATACTAGCGTTTGGTGTTGGGGCTGTTGCAGCGTGGTGGCAAGCGCGGATTCCGCAGTTTTCCTTCCCCGCARGCGGTGCTGCCGCCCAGGCCGTCTTGGCCATCGCACGGCACCCGGCCCCGCGTCGCCGCTCCGGAGTGTCCACGAGCGAGCGCCGCCTCCGAGCTCTCCGCAGGGCTGTCCGCACCGTGGCGAGGACAGCTTGGGCCTCACAGCCCTCGTCCCTGCGGGTTAAGGAGCRGGGATGCGAGCGGCTGCGCCTCAAGCCGGCCCGTCCTTCCCGAGGGAAGTGTGTGAAGCGCCGGCCTGCATGCCATGAATGTTACCTTCCGAACAGCACCGGAATACCTGGCTTGGTTCTGTGATAAACCCGGGATGCGCGGAGGTAGCTGCACCAGGGCGAGTGGCAGGGAGCCGCACCGTCCGTGCACAGGTCTGCACTTGCCCTGATGGATTATAGTGAAAACCAGAACCAGGTTACTTTAGTTAAACAGGATTGCTTGCAGGAGCCAAGGGTGCAGGACTGGATCCTAAGGGTTTAGGAGATGTTTGGGTTGGTGCTAGCTAGGTATTTTCAGTTGTATTTTCATTGTAGTACATTTTTTTCTTTCTTTATGTCAGTGACTTTATATGACTTCCATTGGCACAACAAAAACTACAGAGTTTAGTATATGGATAATTATCTTTAATAGCTATTATTAAAATCAGCCTCGGTAGGTTTCCCTTTTAACTGGGTACTGTAGGAGTTTCAGCTTTACATTTGGAACATTGCATGCTTAAAACCTATTGGGTAAACATTTGTAATTACAAGCACTTTGCTTTTATTTTAGCCATTGTTTCATAATGGAAAAGTATTTGTTATTAGAATGGTTTTCAAGCAATGTGCTCTTACACAATGCTGTAATATCAAGATTTTCTGTTTTCTGGACAACCATGGATTCTCTGGTTGCTGAAGCAGAGCTTCAAACCGTCCCGCAACCAGGAGGCCCTTCTGAAAGGAGAGGGCTCGAACCGTCTCTGCCTGTCTGAGGGCGGACACAAGAGCAGCCTAACTGCACTGTGCAGCTCAGATCTGCAGGTGGTGAGGGCAGTTCAAGGAAATGAGTGTGATGATGGATAAGTCTGGAGTCAGTGCACCTCCACGGCACTTACCTTGGTTATTTGCCTCGCTGCCTTCCTGCAGTCAAGGCAGCTTCAGGAACAACCCTGTAGTTTTCCAAAGCGTGTGTTGCGTACACCACAGCTTGCCTGTAATTGCAGTTCAGATCCAACACTAACTTGCATTTTGTAAGCTGATAAATGCCATGAAGTTCTTTCCAATGTTTTGTAGTAGTATATACAAGGCGATGTAATTTAGTCATACCATTACTTTAAGAATCTTCATAAGAATCTTCATAATCTTCATCCTTTCTTAAGAAAGCACAGTAGGTAATTATGGTTATTTACTGTAAATGTAGTCTTTTTTTGTAAATGTCAGCACACAAAAAAAAAAGGAAATGGTACTTAAACACAGGAGACAAGTTATGTAAAAGTAAGAACATAGGTCAATAATATGAAATATAGGTTTTATTTATGTACAGTATCATTCTAATATTTACTTGTTTATATGCAGAAAAAAACCCGTAAGATTCTGTACTGTATTCTCTGAAAGGTTTTAAMACAGGCTCTGCCATTTTCTTTGGTRAATATATTTGCATATAGCTTTTSAGTTTATTGGAAATCCATGTAAATGATGGCAAATGCTAAATGTGCTATATTACAATGAAATGAGTCTAATTTAAAAATCCGGGGAAATTCAGTGAATTGAAATCTTTTTATAAAGTCAGTCKCCAGATAGAATAAAACACAATAAATAAGCTTTCTCTTTTTTTTTCCAAAAGTCTGTCTCCATTGTCTTCTTTTTCTTAACAAATATTTTACTTYTTTGTAATCACTGCAATTTGATAGAACTTTCTTTGCTCTAAGTATTTTGCGCTGACTTCATGAATTTTGGAGTCTTGTTTTTGTTACAAAGCCACAGTCCTGCCAGGATCCAAGCATGTGCACAACTGTGACAATTTGTCTCTCAACTAATGCAAGAACTCCCACRAATACGCTGGCCCTGTGCTCTTTTAGTATGTGCAGGTACTGGGCTTGGGCCTTTAAAGGTTTTGCAGCTTTTGGCACTTTTAAAGAGCTGCGATTACCAGCATTATGGGTTATTTTCTGAAACTGTATGGCATTCGATTCCTTGTTCTTTAGTAAAAACGTGCTGCAGGTAGCATTCCAGAGCCATTGGCTTGAACTCCTCTCTCAAGAAGGAGACTCTAATTTGTGTAAAAATACCTTTAATACGCTGCCTCCGAGTGTTTTAGGGACAGCCAGAGCAGGACCACGGCTGAACATGTAAAACCTCATGGTCTGGCTTCTGCATGTAAGTCTAACTTAAGGAAATACCATCTTTCCAGCACGTCACTGGAGCCAGGCTTCTTTGCACATGAGGTTGAAATGGGGCATGGCCTCCTGGGACTTGTATCCTCTGCGAGTCGCATCTTGCTCCTCATTAGCTACAGAGGAGAGAAGAGAACCCAATTAAGGCTAATTAGTTACTGTGCTGGAAAAGTCACAGCGCGGCCACAGATGAGTTAGGCCATGCTTGGAGGCTGWCAAATTAGATTGGCACCTACAAATAGTCATGGTTTATTATCAAGCAAGTGGCTCTATGTTTGGCCTGGCCAACAATATAAGGTTAGAGATCGGTTATTTTAATATTCAAAGATACAGGGTTATAGGCCATATACAAGACTCTTGTAAAACTAAGGAAATCTGCATGTGAAAAATCAGTCAGTATCAAAATTCAGATAGCTCTTTACTGAATGTTTGTTCATAGATCAAAAATGTATAATTTGATATTCATATTTTAAGAAGTAATATGTTGAATAAAGGSCAGTATAGGTTCTTCTGCTGAAACGTGCATGCATTATTCTTTTTTTTTWAAACTCATATTTCCAAACAGCCATAAAGTAGTGATACTACAGTATACTCTAAAATAACTGCAACTATATTTAGTACCACTATATAAAGCAGTTATACTACAATGGCGAGCCTCAGGTTTGAGAGCAAGCACACAGAACTATATGGCTGGTTAAAATATAATGCAAACGTTTGGGAAAGGAAAGACATGAGGGTCTTTCTTCTCCACTGTCTTTGACACCACTCGTGTGAAGTGCTAATGCCAAAACACCTTGGTATGCAAAGTGCAGTATACTGCAGTGACACCTGCTGTTTAAAATAGTTATTCCCTTATGAAACATGACTGGAAATTTTGCTCTTTTCTTAKGGGGTACATATGCACACAGAGATCCTCAGCCCATGCCATACAAGGTTAGATTGAACTGGAAAGCGCTGGAGCTCCAGAGTGCTGGACTTTGACACTGCTTCGTACAGAAGACATCTGAGAGATGTGCAGTGACCCAGTCCTTCGTGAGAGGCTCTCCCTCCTAGCACTCCGGCTGCCAAGATGCTTTATCACTGCTTCTTCTCAGKTGGTTACTACACAGATCGGGTTGACCCTTAATATAATTCACACAACTGGAATTTAAGTGCAGCCTTTGTGGCAGGAGCGGGAGGCGAGAAGAGAGAACTGCTTCTCCAGAGAGAATTATGATTCTACAGGATGGATTCACAGCTCCTGCTTACCACAGATTAGGAAACACCTCTGTGCTGTAATGCTATGTATTAGACTATAGGTACAATAGCAGTACTATAGACACTTCCAAAATACTCCCTAGCAAGGAGCTTATCAACAAAAGCAGCCAAGGTCTATATGCTTACAGATGCTACTGAAAGGGAATGTAAATCACATCATCAGTTAGGACAATTACGATTGTAAATTATAAACTAGTAGGATAATAATAGGATAATAAGGATGATTATTACAGACCATAGTTTGCTACAAGATGTAGAAAAGGAAGATTTGTTAGCAATTTAGACTGCTTAACAATATCTATTATATACAGCTTTTTGTGACCTATTTTGAGAAGCGTATACGTGTGTTACATTTCTGTAGTTAATCTTTGAAAGTCGGGAAGGACAAAACCCTAAGGCTAGTGCTGTACTTTTTACTTCTCTGAGAGATTCTGTAAGGATTTAGGTGAGCTTCAGAAGCCAAGTTACCCTGAAAGTCACTGGTTTTCTATTTTAAATTATATGAGAAGTAATGGCAGCCAGAAAAAAAAATAATAATAAAGAAAAAAAAAGACCTGAATTTCTAAGGTTGGGCTTCTGCCTCAATAAACAGCAGCTCAAGGCTGTGAAAGGGTTGAACTAAGACCCTCTCCAGCATGTACCCTAAGGCACTAGCACTTAAAACTAGCATTCAGAGGTCTTTTCCTCTCTTACCTGCAATCTATTCTCAGCAGTAAATGACCAAAAAAAACCCAAAAAATAGTAGGTGAGGATAAAAAGCTGTGGGCGGATGTAGCCCTGATGCAGTGCACTGCAATGAGTCTCGCGGCCGGCAGCAGACGTTGCCCCTCTGCTGCGCCTGGGTTTCACTGCGGTACCTGTAACTGGCTGCAGAAAAGGACACCGAYGAGCAGTTTCTAAGCTTTGTCTTCAGACACACCTAGGAACTGCTATGAAAGGAAAAGGCCCACATGAAGACTTCAGTCACAATTGCAAGCACTCAGACCACAAGGAAACGCTGTATTCCGCTTGTTCACAGRTTCCTCAGCTATTCCACTTGTCCCTTGGCTCTTTCCATAATGCATTTGCCTACTTGCTTCCCGAAGGGAGTGCAGAAGTAGCACTGAGATCTGTTTTCAATGACCCCATCTTTAATTGCTTGATCATTTTTTCACAAAAGAAATTATCTCTGTGACTTCTAAGCATAAAAATAGCATGGAGCTTTATTAAGTGTGCGAAGGGAGCAATTAATCTATGATTTCTCTTTTCATGGATTCTGCAGCCTAGGCAACACAACTCAAAGGTCTGGTGTGTGTTCGAAAAGCAGAAATGCCTATGACATGTCTGGTGGTGACTGCATAAGGAGTGTTAAATGGACAGGTAACAAGACTGTGTCCTTCATATACGCAACYGAAACAGTCACCAGGCAGCTCGGAAGAGAGGGAGGAGAGGAGTGGGGAATAAAGTCCATTCCCCATTATTCACTGTAACAGGAAGCGTTGGATACYGTAGAGAAGAAGCTGGAGCAATCATCTATAGTGGGAACTATCAGAAAACTTAGGAAAGAACGTGGAAATGAGTGAAGAGCCTCCTGGCAGAAATGTTTCTGGTTAGTTGTGGTTAGGGGATGTAAATGTGATTCACAGAAGAATCAAGAGTTTGGAAGCAGGGAATTCTTCCTCTGGAAATGTTTGAGCACCACCACGAGGGAAGAGGAGATGGCCTGGGGCTTCTGCTGCACCTGCCAGGGCATGGGCAGAATTAAAAGCAATTGAATGTTCAGCTGCCTGAGGGGGYTGTACAAGAAGTTCTTAACAAAATTGGTAATTTTCGGTTAACCTAAAAAGCCTCGAACCAGAAACTCTCTTTTTGGACCTGAAGCCAGCAAGTTTCCATTTACTTCCAAGCACAAATGCTTTAATATGTATGGAGGATACTTRTGAGCATATTATAGCCGTAGGTGCCTTAACACTAAAGAGTAACTGTCTGGGTCCTCCATCCAACATATGTTTAAAAGCAGTTTTGTAACAAGCAACATAATGAGAACAAATTGCTTGGGGTAGCCCCTGGGGACAGTATGAAAGGTTTGTCCTTTCCCTCCCGGGGCCAGCCTAAGATAGGCAGGTACTACCTGGTACTGATGTTCCACCGTCTGCTCTGACTGTTGTGTCTGGGAAGAAGCCTGTGCGATGGGTGAGGTGATGCCAAACACTGCTTGCAGCGTGAGAAAAAACCGGCCTGCAGCAATGCTTGGGGCACCCTGGCTGCTGCAAGAGGGAGCGTAGGAACTCACTCAGAGGCCAAGCAAGCACCAGTGCCCCCGGCTGGGGAGCACATGCCCGTCAGCCAGAACACGCACCCGAGTCCCTGTGCACCCAAGTCCCCGTGGCAAATTTGCAGTTAGCCAGTGCAGTAAAGCACAGGTCATCTTCATTATAGGATATTGGGAAAGGTGGAGTGCTGCCTAACACTTTAGATTATATTCGGAATTGATCCAGAGGTGGACTAGAACTCATTCAAGTTCAAGATCTGGCTGAAGAMCTAGTCTGGTCAGGCCAGGACTGAGAAGACATCAAGCATGTCTCCCAGGGACAACTGTGGACCAGCATGGCCATCTGGGGAGACTCKGGGGTCTTTTGTTCCAAACGGGAAGCAGGTGGGAGCTCCTGTGTACGAGAGAGTCTTGTTTGTGCCTGGTGCGATGAGACAGCTCAGAGGAGAGGTGGGAGAACACAGACAGGACTAATTTTCCTTTCTAAGATTCCAGGGCTGAGTCAATGATTAGAATTTCAGGAATGGTTGGACTCTGGCCAAGAGGCAGGGCAGGAAGATGCTGCAAGGCAGGTACCCAGGCACCTTCAAATGTCTCAGAGCTCTCAAAGGTTTAAAGCTCAAAGCACTGACTGCAGTACTCGGTAGCRCTGGCAAGTGCTAAGGGGAAAACTCCGGCTTGTGCTAGGACCTCAGGAAGGGAAGGAGCGGAGCTGCCGCCACAAGYTGGGGAAGGGCTTTCCTGAATTTCTACGGCTGCTCATTAAAGCTGCTATTCCTATGCCTGGCCAAAAGGACAGAAAAGGGCAGGGAGGGGATGGGGTTCTTAGTTTTGAATGACTGTGTTATCCCTTTTTTGCCACCCAAGCCTAGCTCTTTGGCAGTACATTCGTGGGTGAAAGAATTATTGACTATGTCACTCGGCTTGAGCTTGGTTTAGGCAGTAACAAAGTTCTGTTGTTTTGGTTTGTTGATTTTGTTTGGTTTTGGAAATGGGTTTAATCCAGAAACAGAAAACAATGCTGTTACTTAAAGCGAAAAATGTTCCTATTCCTTGTTAAGAGTGGGTTCTTTCTGTTTGTTTTGGTTTTGGTCTTGTTTTGTTTCTCCCTCCGTGGTGCTGTTTTCAGTTCTAGCATGTCTGCTGAAGTGCCTGGTCGGGTTGTTTACACCAATTTCTCTGTGCATTGCCAGGCTTTTCTTTCATGCAGCACAGTTTCGTAGGCCTTGTACAAAACAAGCCACAGGGAAAATAAATTAAAAAATGGGAATTCAGCAGCCCTCAGAAGCTGTCTCTAGCCCTGACGACGTTGTAAAAGCATGAAATACCCAGGACAACTTTCCAATTGGACTCAAAAGCTTCAGTACTTTAATTCACTGCTAAGGGCTTTATTTCTGCAAGTCTGGAATTGAGAAGCTTCRATTTTGAGTGTCTTTCAGGTGGGCTCTGCTCACTACCCAGATTTCGGTCCGGTTTTGCCGAGGGTGCAACAGTCGCCCTTGTCACTGCTGTTGAGGTGACAGCCTGTCTGAGATCGCCGATTTCAGGAGACTTTCTCCATTGCTGGGGAGCCAAGAGCTGCTCCTCTGGGGCAGTCGTGCCTGGCTGTCCACGGGGSCAGTTACCAGGGCACTGAACCTCTTTGTCCCACTGCAGAACCACAGTCATTATGGCTGGARAAGACCTTCAAAACCATCGAGTGCACCCGTCACCACCATGCCACAAAACCCTGTCCCTAAGTGGCTATGGAGCAGCTCTGCAGGATTTCTCAGGCCCAGAGAGGGTAGTGGGGACAGTGCAGAACTGGGGGAGAAGCATCTCCCTGGGCTAGCAGCACGTGSAGTAGCCAAACAGCTACCAGTGCTGACAGCAGCCAGCTCCCACCACACACCCCAGAGGCGGCTACCAGCGCCTGACCCGGCAGTTTATACAGACCTGGAGTGACTGTTTTCCAGCTGCTCCCGACTGTGTCGCTCCAGAGGGCAGATTGGTGGGATTCTGCATCCTTAGCACTCGAGTGCTGCCCGGTTTGGGCTGCAGAGGAGAGTGTAGTCAGTGCGCTTTAACRTAGCAGGCTGCACTCGCAGACTTTGTTTGCTCAGTTAGGCCCAGCACAGTTACCGGAACAGACCACAGAGCACATGCACACRTTCCTGGATGCTCCTGCTCCCCACAAACCACCGCAACCCTCACCGGCAGGCCCCGGCCTTGGCTACAGCAGCGCTTGCTGGCCCTCTCCCTCGGGTAAAACGGCTCCCGGCGGGCACCATGATGAACGCAGCCCGTCTGGGAGAAGTTTATAAAATACAGCATGAAAATCAAACTGTGGCAGGGCAAACCTGCTGCCTAGGGTGTGAGAGCAGGGAAAGGGCACCACGTTATGGAACTGCTCACTGGGTTTGGAGGACTCTGCTCGCGTGGGTGAGGGGAGCCCCGGCCACGGCACCTCCGTCACTTCTGCATGCAACAACAGATGCCCCGCACGCGACCTGGGATGAGAGGGGTTTGCAGTGGCTCCAAAAGGGAATCACTGGCAAGCTGCAAAAGCCTGAGGTAAGGTGGCCTGGGCGACCTTAATTTAGCCTCCTGGTGTGCCTGCGCCACGCAAACGTCTGTAATTACCCAGTCACAGGGATTTCTGCACTGCCTCTGCCTCAGCTGGCTTAATGAGCAGCTCGCCACTGATTTAATTGTCCTGCTGCTTCGCACGTGGCCGCAGCCTTGTTTGGCTGCTCAAGTTGGCTGCTCTGAAAACATAACGAGCAAGTGCCTTGGTGGGGCCTTCTGCCATGGCCAGCATTAGGGCACTTGTGTGGGATTAGGGCACTTTCACGGATGTTCATGGAATTTATTTTCCTGCTTTACTGCATACTCATTGGCGTGTGCATGGTAAAACAAAACTGAATAAAGTAATATATATATTTTTWAAAAAAGATAAAAGTGAGACGAAAGGCAAAATTGTCCACATGAGGGGMGCATTTCAGGTGCTGGGTAACTTCAGGTTAGCAGAATGCAGCCTCGAAGTCCTCCTTCAACCACACCGCATGAAGGGGCTACCACTTAGTGGGTATGTTATCCTGTCCAGCCACAGCTCTAATTCTTCTTATCTAGTGGGGATCTCCACAGAAAAAAATTGTAGTAGATGCCTGTGTGCCTGTGTGGGTGCAAGCCCATGCRTATCACACGACAAGGTCTAAGAGAAAAATGTTGCACAAAAGAAAATAGACCCGAAAAGGCATTAGAGTCACCAGCGAGGCATGCAGGCGTACCATAAATTCTCCCCGCTAGCTGCATGCCCCAAATCATGGGACACTCAACAGCTTGCACCCTCCTCTCACACGGTCCTTTTCATATGCAGCCTGGGCTGTCACATGCCTCTGTCATGTCTGTGTCACAYGCTCCTTGTTTTCGCTGCTGTTAAGAGCTATCAGCTCTCTAACCTGCAGGGCCTTAGTAGAGGAACTGCCTTTCTCCAGGTGCTTCTATTTGGCGCGGTTAAGGAACGCAGTGAAACTGAAACTGATTTGCTGTGAACGCTGGTGCACTAGACCATGCGGCTGTGTTAGTAGAAAGCTGCACGTGTCACGCGGATTACAGGCAATTTTTAATTGTCAAACTCAATCCTTCACTCAAATTAATACATTGTCAGAACCCTAATTACTTCTGTTAGAAATGCTGCAGCTTATTAAGAAAGGGGTGTAAGTCTTTCTCTGTAAATTCCCGATCACTGGATCGCAATTCCAGGCCATTTGTGAAGTGGCAACATTTAATTTACAGCCTGTTTCCCTCTTCATGTGGATTCTGATTGCAAAATCATCAATCATTACACAGTATTAGCCATGTGATGAACCATGTTACGACTTGTTAGCCCTGGCTCCAAAATAACCCCATTAGTCCCTTCCTCATTATCTCCTGTTCCTCCTAATTGCTTACAGGCACACTGAAAAAAAAAGTCTTTTATTCAGTCCCCTTGCCCTTTTCTAGCAATGAAAACTGCAGGCACATTCAGGAACGATCCTTCTGGCATTCAGGGAGTGCTACCAAGTTTCATGGACAGATTTTGAATTTCTTCATTATTAAGCAACCACTCTGTGCATGCAGCAGGAGCTACTTGCCCAACTGCAGTGTCTGATCCATGGAAAAACTTCCCCAGGCCCAGCCCCTGCCAAAAATTCAGAACCTGCATGTTAACTGTGTTTTGAGGGAACAAACGCACCAAAATTTGACCTCCTGCCATTGCTGATACTTTCAGGCTGAGTCCATGCACYAGAATGTAATCAAGCTGGCTGGCACATAATGCGAACTTGAGGATTACAGGCCTGCGTTTGCTTTTAGCTGGAAACGCTGACCGCTAAAAGACATTTTAGCTACGATGTGACTGTGCTAGGAGCTGGATAAACCCATGAAACCAGGAACCCCACYGGCCAGTGAGGCCCAGCCAAACACACATGGGAAAACACCGTGTCTGGTAACAAGTTACCAGACTAGAGCAGCAGAGCCCATGCCTTAAGGCACGACCTAACTTTAACACATGACAATGAGACATTAATAAACCACCGCTGGGCAATATTTAGTGCATCTCTGAGCACATCGTGTGGCAGGGGAAACCTCCCATCACTGGGTAGCTTTGAAGGCAATACCCTTAGTGTAGTTTTGCCAGGATTCAACAGCCCAAGGCTACGATRTCCTTCCCGGTGGGAATGGCGAGCCCCAGCTGGAAGCAGCCTGTGACTCACTGCAGGCAGCGACRGAGAAGTGGCAGCAACTTCCCAGGCAGGTGCTCCTGAGAACAGCCTTCCCGGGAAGTTCCCCTGCCCATCCCCAGCAGGGCCTTCTGGACCAGGTCTTATGCCACTTCCTCTGGTTTTGTGTTGCTGATGTCGGAGTGTGCATTAGGTACAGACCCAACGTGCAATGTGTGCATTAGGTACAGATGGATAACATACATATTTAATAGTTTAGACAGTATAGGTGTATGGAGTGCATGCAGGATACATTTTGAAAGGTCTGTCTGAAAAAAGCCTGAAGTACTGGACCTGCTACCTGATGTTGCACGTGGGCTGGGAGGACAACGGCCAAATCCTGAGCTGGGGGCAACTTCCCTGTATAGGGACAGCCAGATTTATACATTTATTCAGCATGACCTAAGGAGTAAGAGAGTGTAGCCGGAGAAGTAAAAAGTACTATATCCATGTTGGTGGATCTGTAGGGCAAGGGCTCTGAATGCTCTTCCTTTCTTACACTTTTGAGGATGTTAGTTTAGTAAATTTCATTAGAGTAACATGGAAGTTGCGTGTGCAACCGCCTTCAGAAACCAAACTAAGCTTTGGTGATTAATGACCTTTGCTGTTTTCCTGGAGCAGCTGAAAGAGAAGTCAGCAGTTTGACTTGGCAGCAACACTAAGTTTAAAGGGCCTGTTTGCTTCCCAAATTGTAGCCTGGTAGTTTTGAAAGGTTTATTATCCTCTCTCTAATGCGATAAGATAAAATAACACTCATTGTCTTACAAAATTTTCAGGAAGAAGAAACTGATTATCTTCCTTAGAGATCCTGCTTTTCTATACAAAGTTGCGTTCAGAATGTTGAGAAGTGGAAGGAGACACCAATATATGGCACTGTTTAGTCATATGGTACTTCTTAATAATATGAGTGAACATAAACGCCAAATGGCTACTACATTACCCCATTTCTCCATTACTGCCTACTCTGTTTGCTGAAATAAAARAGGAAAATAGGACCCTGTCTCCATAGGGGAATCCTCCTACGTCGACACGTTTTCATGATTTAGGAGATGACAGTGATGATGTCCTGCTACAACCAGAAGGAGGAAAAACGCACTAATGGGAGATATTTTTTCACAGCTAGGCCTGGTGGTAATGGAGGAATCTCCCAGTAATATACCAGGCAGTACTGGACACAGYGTCACCACGTGCTGGAAATGTACTACAGAAGTTGCTGAACTCCCAACACGACCCTTAAGTTTTGCCTGAATCAAAACCAGTACCTGATGCTGTTCTCATTTGTAAAATGAGTTTCTTCTCCAAAGTTGGCTAATGTGGCCCTTCGACTCTGACTGCTACTTCTGCTGCATGCAAAACCCCATCTCTGTTCTCTGTTTCCTTCTCTTCATCTCTTCATTTCTTGTATTTCTTCCCCCACTGAGGGAAGAAAAATGGCAAGAACAACTACTTGTTGTTTTATTTTTAAAGGCAAGGTATCCAGAAGCCCTGAGCTTGGATTAGACAAGAGCAGCTTACCTATTTATGTATCTGCATTTYAGAAAAGCACAGCTTAAAACTGGAGCCAAGAGGGCCTTAAAACACAAATGTTCTGGTGGTTATGAATCACTAGAGTGAAAAAAAAAAAAAAGAACAAATAACAACAACAGTAAAAAACAAGGCTGTGTATGTAGCAACATTTAGTGTGGCTGGTGCCCATAGCCTTAACTGGAAAATCACAACGGAAGCTGAAGAATGCGTGTAATGGTTGCAGATCTCCCTGCACGCACTCTACCCAGGAGATGACACCATCAGAAACACAATCCCCTCTACCTCTAGTATCTCTCGTTCTCAGTAAATTAGGCAAAGTTGAACTACACAACAGGGCAGCATGGGAATTATTTTCTTATGTAGCTGTGGAATTGAGATACCCCTTTACAACAGCGATTTTGTACAGATGACTTAAAGACAAATGACGGCAGTTTAAAGTGCACTTGTCACAGATACCTCGGTCAGACTCAACAGCTATACGAGTATAATGTWTTCAGATCAAGGAAAATGAAAGAGATGAAGGAAGGCTGCATTCAAGCAGCATTAAAAACAATGAAATGTGTTTACACCTCTCAAAGAAGCAGCATATGAGGAAAGAGAAGTTTTGGATTAAAATCCTACTGAATGGGATGGGAGAATCAAACATCAGCCAAAGGCAGGAGCAGCAAGGCAAGAGCGTCCATAAGAATGACTATAGACCAACTGTCACAGACACCTCTGAGATCAGCAAGCGGGGATATTGAGTGCATTTGGCATTGCTCAAAATCAACTGATCTCCCTGAGCAGACTGAGGCTCAAAGCAGACCRGAGAGCAGCCCTTTGTTAATCGTAATACAGAATCTGCTGCATTCAAAGGCAGTTGCAGCAAAGTGGATGTGCGCCAGCGCAGCACCACTGCTCCAGGAGGAAGGAAAGGCAAGGGGGGAAATTACAGACCCTTCATCTCCACGTCTGCGATCTGCAAAATAAAGAACACAACAGAGCAGTAAGGTTGCAAAATGCATGTGAAAATGGAGTATTGTTCTCTGTAATCTAGTTGCAGGTAACTAGTAGGGATAGATGGTGTTGGGATAGATCGTGTTGGTTAACCTCCTTTTTGACACAGCTGTGCTGCACTTTATATATTTATTAATATTCAAATTAAGTCATGCTGCTCACCTAACGCTCTGTGGTAAACAGGTTAATTCTCCTCTAATAAGGAGGCCTATTTTTTTTGTAAGGAGAATGTCACACTATTGTAGAAAAGCAATAATCTAGGTCCCCAGCTCACATGCCTGGGTTTTGTGGCCAGCTGGACTTTATGAACAGTGCAAGGGGCAAGGTGGCCACAGAAATGGGTGCACAGAAAGAGAAGAATCTGGATTTTTTCCAGGAGCCACAAGCGCACATTTTTATGACAGTCATCTGTGTCAGATGTAACTCCCTCAAGACCCTTTCAAATAGGCATCATGTCTCCCTACTTGCACACCCTATTTCTTCTCTTCTCCCCTGTCCTGGTAAACTGCCTGTGAAAAACAGATGTGTTCAAGAAAAAAAAAAATCTATGAGGAAATTGATATTAGAAACACAGCTCCTGGTTTCCTCAACGTCTCAGCTACAATTCAGCGCCCTGCAGCTCTCACTCCTGCTACCTACTACCTTGGTTTATCGCTCTTCTTTTGCTGTCCTTCTGGGATTACACCCTTGAGCCTATCCTGCTCCAGCTCTGCTATTCCTGTTGCTCCCTCCTCGAGCCCCTCCATCCTGCCTTCGGTTTCTGCTCTGAGAATTTAGCTCGCAAGGTAGTCCTTCCAAACAACTAAGCCTGGCAAGGCAGACTCTTCATTAGGCTGCAGCTCAAGTAAAACCCATTCTTTTGCCACCCACGGCAGACTTGTGCCCTCTACTAGCATGTTTTTGACCAAGCAGCTCTAACACCAAGACATGGGAAAGCATCCCTGGGGAACCCTGCTTTGTTTCTCCCCACGTTCTCATTTTGTTTCAGGACCCCAACCTTCTACCTCCCTGGTCTCTTCCTCTTGCTACAGAGCCTGGAGTAACAGGTTCATTCATATAAGTAAGTAAATTTGTTGTTTAAACACTGAATAAGGAACCTTCCATATTTAGAAGGTTTTTCAGATTGTTCACAAGAAAAAATAAAGTTCACCTTGTACCACAAGGCTTTTTTCTTGTTCACTTAAATCATGGACTACACGTAAGGTTCCTCTGCCAAAGAAAGTCAGCAAAATGGAATAGCTTCAGTGTATCTAAACAAAATCCAACCACTAAGAAACCCCAAGCTACTCAAAAAAACCCTAATAACTTTGCACCACTTGGAAAAAAATAAACAGGATCACAAGAACACACCCAGACCCACTGCCTCTTCAAACCTAAATATCTGTTTTCCCAGATCTCCCATCTAAATCAGCCTACTAACCACTAGCCAGAGAAAGGAATGAGATTTAGTGTATGAAATTCAGGACCATTTGGTAGTTCCTGGGAGATCTGCTGCAGTTTACAAACTAAACTTACCACACTAGTTAGTTGCAATGCATTGCATTTTACACCCCATAGGTGTATTCCACCCCAAAACTCTACGTGTTTAACACCAGCCTTTTATGATCTGTATTAGGTAGGACTGCAAGTTGCTCCAGTCTGCATTAGCTTGTTAGAAACTGAGCTCTCAGCTATTCAAGGTTAGCTTCAAAATTATGAGATCTGCTTGCATGTGTTTTGGGTCCCTTCCCACCTCAAACCTGCCGTGATTTACATGCAGGTTTCCCAGACTGCTAGTTGCATCTGATTCCCAAGCTGTTTTCCAGAAGAGAGGGCTGCAGAGGCTTTGTGTATGTCAGCACTGAAAGGGAAGCTGGAAGCACAGTCTCTTCCAAGCTTGTTTTTGGCAACTGTGGCTCTGGGGTCATCATTTCTAACCAAGCGTGAGGAGCTTCCCACACGAGAGGCCGCACTTTGGTCGCTAAAGGCAGCAAGGCTGGCGGCGCCGGCCCCTCCGCCATGGCGGAGGCGACGTGCAGGTGGGCGCKGCGGCAGGGCAGCCCCGCAGAGGCCCGGCCGGGCCCGCGGGGACGTCCCGGGCCCTCCCGGGGGGCTGCCCTGCCGCCTCTCCCGGGAGCTCGGGCTCGCACGAACCCTGCACGTCCCCGCGGCCGGGGCCGCCCGCAGCGCCCACAGCCGCAGCGACCTCCCTCCCCCACCCCTCAGCGCGGCCCTCGCGTTGCTGCGCAACGAGCGCCCCCCGCGCGCGCCGCCAACGGCCGCCGCCAACGGCCGCCAACGGTCCCGCGGCCGCCGCCAACGGCCGCCGGGGCGCGGAGCAGGCGGTGCTGCCAGGGCCGCACATGTTTACGGGCAGCGCTGGCGGCGGGCGGGGAGATCGGAGGCAAAAGCCGAACAGGATCGCGAGCGGGAGCATGGACGGCGGCGGGAGGCGGGAGCCGAGCCGAGCCGAGCCGAGAGGGGCTGCCTGTGTGTCCCGTGCCCGGCTCCCTGGGTCTGAGAGGCGGCGGGAGGCCGAGCAGAACCCCCGCCAGACCCCCATGCCTCCCTCCTGTGCAGGTGGAGGCTGTTCCCAAAGGGGAGTGCGGCGGCCGGCATGGGAAACGATCCGCACTTGGCTTGGGGTGGTTTGTACTGGGGAGTTTATACATGATGTGGCTTATACTGGGAAGAAAAGGGAGCCATTCAAACCCTTAGCTTCTCTGAAGGCTCCCGAGGGCTTGAAGGAAAAAGGGCAACTCCAGAAAACCTTCCAGTGAGGAAYGCTCCCCAAGAACGGAACAAAAAATCAGCTTTAAAGAGCACTCTGCGCTTGCTAGGAAAAGGCAGTGCACGCAGACCAGGCTGCAGGAGGATTCCTAGTCCCAAACTGGCAACCCAGGTTTCCGAGGATTCGTTAGAAGATTAATTTTTGTGTTTTGGGTAGTTCAGAAATTAATTCTGGTGTCTCCCCTATGTTTTGATTTGCAGTGGTATTTGCTTGAAGAGCTCTTACGGTTCAAGTGGGCTTGATATGGGCAAGCTAAAAATGTGGAGCACTCTTCTCAGAGCAGAGCACATCCACCTGCAAGGTTGGAACTTATGCAAAAAAACCTACACTATCCTAGGACAGCTACCTGTCCTAGGTAGCAARATAATCAAAGCAAAACTGTTAAAATTGTACCTATTGCTTAATTTGCTGCATTATGTATTTTTATTGCTGACATTGACTGACAGCAATATTTTTTTTCTTAAGTTTTACAGATCGATGGTGGAGTTTCTATGTAAAAGCTCRTTTTGGAAGTAGCGTTTGGTTTGGTCCTGTAACCGTTATGTTTTCGTGAGTGTCTGTCTGAGCTAATTAGCACATGGGAAGAAGCCAGCGCCGTTCTTTTCTATCTGCTGCCTTTGCAAATTCAGGCTTCGCCTTACGAATCAAGTTGACTTCCTTCACACCACGCTAAGAAAGAAGTGCCCAGTCTTGCATTTTTTTAGCATATTTAACTTACTCGGGAAGTTTCACCAGAATTAAGGTATTTAATGAATACAGTTATTTAAAATAATAGCTACCATCTTTCTGTATTCTCCTTTTAATTCTGATGGCATTATTAACAGGCACTGTTAATAATTAACAGGCGCTATTACACAAGTGAATACAACCAACTTTCAAAACCTCCTATTAGAAAGGTCCTTCCTTCCTTCCTTCCTTCCTTCCTTCCTTCCTTCCTTCCTTCCTTCCTTCCTTCCTTCCTTCCTTCCTTCCTTCCTTCCTTCCTTCCTTCC
>NW_020455866.1:1436103-1440134 GCF_003342845.1 Nothoprocta perdicaria | reverse complement strand
CCTTCCTTCCTTCCTTCCTTCCTTCCTTCCTTCCTTCCTTCCTTCCTTCCTTCCTTCCTTCCCCCTCCCTCCCTCCCTCCCTCCCTCCCTCCCTCTTTTCCCATGGTTGTCACTCTAGAATTGAAAAGTAGAAAAAGTTTTGGTCTTAAATTTTACTAAATCATTCCATAATCTCCCTTAATTTGAAAAGGGGTGAACCACAGTCATTATGTTATTTCTGCAGTGAAACCCTAATGAACTGAGTACTTTTTTTCTGGGAAACAAAGGCTCTTAAGAGACATAAACCTGTACAAGCTCCATGAAATTAATTACTGATGCAGTTAAGAGCAACACAAGACACTTGAGGGGGTTTAGAAAGACCGTGCCATTCCAGCTGCTGTTCACTCCTGTGGCGCACAAGGACTGACCACAGGGAATTTCTCTGGTAAGGAGGAAGGGGCACAAGGAATACTCCAGTAAGAGGACTGAGAGCTGGGGCACGCTCCGGAGCAGCAACCAAAGGGAGCGATGCTCCATCACAGATGAGTTTTGCGGCTCCCCAGCAGCACGTGGCAGGCGCTGGAGCCTCCTTCAAGGACAAACGCAGCCACCCTGCCGGCAGGATGGGATTTCGCTGCCYCCGGAGCGGCACGGCCCGGTGCTCCCTGCTCGCACGGCGAGCACGTGGCGCGGCAGCCACCGCTTCGCTGGCCGGGACGTGGCTCGGGAGGTCGTCGYCTCTCCGGCTGAGCAGCATCTGGTAGACAATTTTCTGCCTAATATTGTCAGTCATCCGCTTGTTCTGGAAGGTGCCTGACTGTCCTCCCAGCTGGAGTGAGAACTTCAGTGATGGCTCTAAAGCAAAACAAATGCAAAGTTTACAAAGGGGGTGTGGAGAAGGCAGGTCCCCAGATAAAGACGTTGGCAGGGGCTCAAATGCTTGGGAATATGAGAGCAGTGGAACCCATGTGATTAGTTAGTGCACATGCCAGTTTGAATACTAAGGCTCCAACAAATGCATTTGTTGCACACCAAAAAATACCATGAAAAGTGAATGAATACTCAAACAGGTTACATTTTTAAAAAYGTAGTGACTAAATGTCCTGAAAATGGAGGATTTCTCTGCTTYCCACTGCAGCTTTCCTTTTTAAAGGGAAGAAACTGAAGCATACTGTCAGTCTGGGAGGAGACGGGAGCAGAGGGGATATTGCCTCTAGCGATAAAATCCTGGCATTTGTGGACAAGAGGAAAAAATATTCAGAGACTAAAATTAATCAAGAATTGCTTTTTTTCCTTGCACAAAAAGAAAGAAAGGAAGAAAGAAAGAGAGAGAGAGAGAGAGAGAGAGAGAGAGATAGTCAAGACAGGATTCTGGGTGACCCAGGAAAATATATAAGAATATATAAAAATATCTATAAAAATATGTAAGAAAACTCTATCAGCAGTATATCTATCTGCACAGATTATTTGTTGAGTCGGTGCCAGGGAAAGCTGGCCTTTCTCTGTGGTTAGTACACCGAATTGCCCAGGGGAGTTACTGAAAGCAGTTAGACTAATGACTCAAGATGAAGTGCGAAAGAGTCGCCGCTGCACTTCGCTGTCACGGGTTGTTCCAGAAGAACTTGTGGAGCGCTGTATAATCTGTGCATGTCTGTGTATTGATCAGCACAATCTCTCTCATATTTCAGAGCTCAGGACTCGTGAGCTCCAAGCGGGCGGCCCCACGGTCTGGTCTTGTGCTGGGGGCTGCTGCCCCGCTCCGCTGCCCCACGCGTTACTGCGTTGCCCTGGGCACCTCGGGGTGCCAGGAAGGTGCCGGGTGCTGAAACTATCCAGTGCTTCACGCYGAGAGTGCCGGGGCAGAGCCCGAGGAGGGAAATAATAGTAGATTATGGCTTCTGTCTGCTTTAACTTTGTGAACCCAGGAGAATAAGGACATGGAGAATTCAGTGTTCCTCGTAGCGCAGCCTCTCTGAGAAGCCCGCAGGAGCCTATGCGCTCAGGTAGCCGTGCTGTTCCTCCGCGCGCCAGGCAGACGGAGGGGAGGGAGCAGCCAGGCATTTCTTCCCTTTGCTTTTGTCACACACTGCGAGGGAAGTTATTCTTACTTACAGCTCCAATCTGGCTCGCCTGGGAAGTGCTAGAAATCTCTAACCCATCTGTTGCAGAGCTGTCACACGAGCTTCTCCTTGCGCCCATGACCTCGCCGGAGCAGGAAGCTTCCGCAGCTGAGAGCACAATCCAAGCTCTGTGTCTTTCTCCCAGCCTGTCTCCTGACGGCYTCTCCTGTGCGCTCTGGACTGTCCTTCCTTTTCCTCCCTGACCCCAGAGCTCTCCTGACAGGTCTCCTTCCCACCGGGGTTCAGTTGCACAGTTACTGCTAAACAGACAGTTAGAAGCCCAGTTTTTCATTCACAGTCTCTGCTTTTAGCCTCCTCCACTGAAACATTAGACCAGGAGGTGTCAAGTCAACTGTGCCTTGCAGCGAGTGCAAGAAACACCCTGACCAACCCATCTGAATGTAAAGTTCAAGAAAAGAGGGCTGAATTTGGAGGTTTCATTAAGCTAACAGGCACATTCAGTTTTGTGAAGGCCCAAGTATCCTATGCGATGTTCTGCAGGAGATGCTGTGCTGCCCGTTTTCTTCTTTGTGCTATTCCTGCTAGCACGTGTGGCCCGCTTTAGTGATAGTGCATCCACTGCAGCGAGCACTTGGAATTTTGGCTCTGCTTATGCTACAGTTGAAACATGGAGATACTTGAAAAACGCTATGCAGCATCCCTAGATTTATCCTAGCACAAGTGTGTATGTGAGCATGATTATAATTTAGAATATTGTGTTTAGGCCACCACAGAATATAACAATCAGTTAATGGTGGTACTCAAATAATATGTACTTGAAATATTTTGAAAAATAAGAGGTATTTGAGTAATTCCATTTCTAGCTATCTATGACTTTGAGGCATATGCAAAGGAACTGAGAATACCATTTAAACCTGTGGTGGAATTCATGCTTAAGGCAAACCTTAAACATAAGTTTTGTCTTCATGATTAATTACCATTCAGCATAGAAGTAAAACTAAAAGGTTTTTATCCACTGCCCTTTGTTTTTACAAATTCATGCTTTGTGTGGCTTCAGCTTAAAAAAAAAAAAATGAAATCCCAAACCAATCCACTAACCAGGTTTTAAGGAGCTAAGTACTGGGCAGTGAAAAGAGGAGCTTGAATCTCTCTCTTATGGCAACTATTTCCAAACCTGCAAAGTTTCTCATGGACAGCCATTCCTGCACAGGCCGGCACCCACCCAGGCTTTGGGGAGAGCTGTGCTTAACTTCAGTATAAAACGGGTTGAACCAACATTGCCCTGACAAACGCCCCAAGAAACGTCTAGAAAAGTCACTTTTACACGTGCAGGGAAATAATCCCGGAAAATCCCATACGCTAGAATCTGCCAGTGATTTTGTCATGGATCTTTTCCAGAAAAGTCTGGAAACTGGGAACAAATGAAGGAAAACAACTGTTTGTGGGTTTTTTTTTTTTTTTTTTTTACTTTTTTGAAAAAAAGATTAAGAAAATTGAAACAACTTCCATAGTTACCAATGAGAAGCAAATTCACAACCCAAAATAACTTATTTCTGTGAGAACGGGCACTGTATTATCTATAATTCGGCGCAGAGGAAGCACCGCAAGTTGCATTTCAGAATGTGTGCAAGTCATTAGGTTTGTCGGTGACAAACAACCCCAGCTTGAGGGGCAGTTGCCTCCACGCTCACACGTGGGTGCGGCGGAACCAGATCCCACACGGGGAAAGGTATTGGACACTGGGAATGCACAGAGTGCTGTTGACCTGAGTCTGCTCAGGAASTGACCTGGAAACTCGTGTCGGACTCGGGAATAACGCGTAGATGAGTAGCTAAAATATTTTTAGTGGAGAACAAAACAAAACAAAACCCCAAACCAAAAAGCGGGAGGGGGGTGGGGAAAGCACGTGGAAAGGCCGCGGGGCGAGAGGCGGCGCGGGCGGGAGCGGCGGCCGCGCGAATCCAGTCCGGG
>NW_020455866.1:1317582-1435375 GCF_003342845.1 Nothoprocta perdicaria | reverse complement strand
GCGGCCGGTGCGCGGCCGTTGGGGGCGCGGCCGGTGCGCGGCCGTTGCGGGGCCGTTGGGGGCGCGGCCCCGCGCTCAACAAGTCGCGGACAAAGCGGCGGCGGGCGGGGAGGCAGCGGTAATGGCAGGGGGTGCGGGACAGCCTGCTCTTTCCCTCCCTCTCTCCTTCCTTCCCTCCTYCCTTTTTTTCAAACGCTGGAGGGAAAATAACGTTTGGGGGAAAGCGGAGGGGGGGGCTTTGGGGAAGCGGCTGGGACGGCCGCCCTTGGGGGTGCCGTGGGCGGGCGGGCGGCCGCGCTGCGYCCCAGGAGCAGCTCTGCGCTGAGCCCCTGCCTCGGTGGCGTTGCCGCCCCGCAGCGTCTCCCGCCACGGAAAGTTTGCCAGAGTTGGAACAGCGCACGGAGACCCACGGTGAAGACGGATTGTTTGCCTCGTCTGAATTTGGTGCTGGGTGTGCGCAGGCGGGGATCCCACAGGTTTAGGCTTAATTATTTTATCGGGAGGGGCTCTCTGCCATTACTCTTCCCTTGGGATATGCCAGGGTGGTAGAGTTCAGTCTGTGTGCGGGTCTACAGAGGATTTGTGTGATAGATGTGCAGTGATTACAGCGAATTGGTGTGCATGAAAGGGCAAAGCATATCTGTTCTGATTTGTTTTAATAGTCTGTGTAATGATGCTTAATTAACAGGAGCTGGAGGTGGCCTTGTTGCAGTGCCCTGTTGACACTGGAGTCTTTCCTGTATCCGTAAGAAAAGCAAATGGAGAGCAGCAGAAATCCAAGTTATCCCTCTGTTTCAGAGAGTTTGGTGCAGTGGTGACAGAGCARATAAATCTGGCCAAGTTTGGTCACTGAGCTCTCCAACTGTTTGGCGAGCTTGTCAAGTACCGTGACACAGCGTTATGGTCTGCATGGGTCGGGCCATCGTGACTCCCAACGCTGCCACCCTGACCCTGYGTTGCCACTGCAGAGCTATCGGGGTGGTGCTTGAGCCGCAGCCTGAGGACGATGGGCTCCGTCAGGGAGCTTCTGGGGCCACAGGTCTCCTGACGGTGACATTGCCGCTGCTGCAGAAACATAGGGTTTTCCCTAAGTTTACCCTCTGCATTTGATAGGAGAAGCAAGTAATGCTGAATCCTCAAATGGAGAACTGCAATCTGAAATACCACTTGGATTAYGTAGCTATTATCTGAGTAAAATAAGAGTTATCTGAATATATTTTTTTTCTGCTGCCACTCATCTGTTTTCAAATAATAGATGCGTTAACAAAGCCAAGGTAGTTGGGCTCTTTCTCTTGCACTTAAGAGCATATGTTCGTGTACGAACATGTACTTATTCCTCTGGAAACTAAATCTGCCTTGCAGGTGAGATGACTGAAGTAATGTGTATTAGGCTCCTTTTAGTACACAGAATCTTATTCTAGTGTACAGAGTCAAATATTCTATGTGTTATAGTTCAATAAATAGGTGCTGGCATTTGCTGTTCTTAGAAGAGTATTTCTGACTGTCATGACATGCTCAATTTTTGGTTCTGGTATTTACGTTTCTAAATAAGATAAAGAATGGAAACTGTTACAATTTAACATTTTAAAGAAATTAAAGCATCTTTGCTTTGTGTTTATTTCTTTAGGGAATAATAGTGTAGGAGTACATAAAGTTTAAGTGCTCTTTTGAACAGTTTTAAAAGAACAGATTAAAAGTGAATGAAGTAGATAAAAACAAATGCAGAGAACTGACTGCAAAACTAGGAGAGGACTATAGGCCTTGCAGAGCATATTTGTCCCTTGTTAAAATGGCATTTTAGGTCTTTTCATAAAATCACTCCCACAGGGTGCRTCACAGCAGCACAGTTCACTGTGGATATTGTGGATATGATGTCAAATGTATCGTGAACCTGCCCTGGAACTAGTAATTTAAAAAGGTACCTGGGAACTTCACAGCAAAGTGATAAGTATTTGGGCCATCAAACCTCACAGCCACATTTTGTTGTAGGGAAGTCTTCTGCTTGCCYGGGGTAGTGGCACTGGTTTCTGCTGCTGTCAAAGATGGGGAGAGAGATAGGAAGAGGTAGTTCCTGAAGACAAGTCTTTCCTTTCCAAGGCTCTTATTTGGGCAGAAAGAGCTTTTTGCTTGATTAGCAAGCGCTGTTTCATTTAGCTTTCATATATGCATGGAAATATATTCTAACAGGSTGTTTGCAAGATGCAGAGTGCTTCAAACACCAGATTTACTTGGTGGTGGAGAGATCTCAAAAACCCTTCAGGAGGTTGCATACAAGCCTAAAAGTGAGCTAAAATGCTCCCTCTTAGACTATTAATGGTGATAACTGTCAGTGTTACAGAAAATGAATTTATAATGTCATAATTCCTGGTCTCTTATGTGCCTGTTATGTGGCCTGAACCTGTTATGTGGGGCTTCATACAAACACAGAACAAACAAACAACCTTGCTCCATGTTCTTGAAAGTTGAAGGGTAGCACCCGAGCTAACAAGCAGCTGTTGGCAGGCAGTTTCTTAAAGGAAACTTTAAGACAGCAGATTAAAACCAGGAGCTCAGCCATGTGTCGGTAAATAAGCAAAGAATTTAATTTTTAAGTTTCARGCATCATATAGTTTCCTTGGTGGAAGCTGTGGCTAGCTTGATATGAAAGCAGTGCAGTTGACTTGGGATTTTTCTTCCTGATTAGAAATAAAACATTTGTACATGTATCTCTGCGTCTGTAGAGACACCTCATGGGAAGTGGTGAGATTGTAAGCAGTTGTTTTTTTTTTTTTCTCCACTCCCATAATAAAGAATGAAGGGAAATAATTTGCAGCATATTTTAATGTATTTTTTCCTTTTTTTTTTTCCCCTCCACAAACAGTGGTCATAACCACATTGTTCTTAAAAGGAACTGTATTTGAAAACTGTGGCTGTGTGAGAATCAAGAGGTATAATACAACCACTAACTTTTTTTTGGTCCTTATTTGTTAGTGTTAGACTGCTTGCAGTCTAGGATGAATTCAATTGAGGATGACCAATGAGTTGCCTTCCTGTATGCAGTAGATCCCATTAGGTGCGTGCAGCTCCATCTTCTTGTGCTTGAGAACTAAATGCGGAAGCAGCATCCTTCTTGGACCAGGCAGCAACATTTGCAACATGTTGTGCTGAATTTAGGGACTCATAGGCCATCTGTGCCTGGCCTGGCTTGTCCCTGTGCTGCTATTCCTAGCCTGCATTCTGWCCTGAGTTCACCAGGAAGCCTCGTGAGTCTGTAGATCATCTGGGTATGCTCAAATCACCCTTGACCAAACTGTTRAATTTGATCACTGAAGTGCACTGGAGTTTCTGAAGGCACCAAAGAGATCTTAAAAGACCATGGGATTAACCTGTGCCTCAAACTCTGCTGCTTGGTCACATCAGAGGCGGGGAGTTTGGCTGCTTGGACTATCGAGAGCTTGCTGGTCCCAACTGGTATCTCCTCTGGAAGCACTCCTTRGGATTGAGCAAGGGAGTGATGCTGGTTGGTTGTGTTTTTTCCATCAGGATAAGAATGCTTGTTGGTTTTCTGGTCCTTACCCTCGAGTATTTGTAATACTTTCAAGTCATTTATCGAATGACTTACGGCTAAAAGCAGTAAGCAGCTTGACCCTTCCTAGTGCTTGAGGTCAACCAAGTGCTGGGCTAAGAGAGACKGCAATCTCTATCTCTGTTTATTTGGGAAGATTAAATGGCAAGTGGGCAGTAAATAGTGTGTGTTAACTTCTGTGATGTTCCCTAGATTCCTGGCCTTGTGTTTGGCAYCCTGAACCGCGGGCTGTTGTGGAGCGGAGCATGTGAGCGTTTGACGCTACCAGCAGCGGTGAAGTTGCAGCTTGGTTGCTCTCACCATCGGGCAACTTGCCAAACTCTCCCATCTGAAATGATGCTTGTGGTGACATTTGTCTCATTGTATTAAAAAGTACATGTGTGGGTGGTATTTGTTGTTTGACAACACCACTAATGAAGACAGGAAGCTGAACAACTTCTGTTAGTGGAACTGTGGATAAAAATGCAGATCTTTTGGCTGTTGTTTTGATAAGGGGCAAAGACTCCAACCTCCATAAAATCCTAATAGAGCTGAAGTTGGTGGGAAAAAAAAAATCTCACTAAAATAAACAGAATGGGAATTTAGCTCAATTACTTAACTGCATGTGTGAATCCATTAGTCTCCTAAAACCTTTCCCCAACCCTGGTAAGTTTTAAATATTTCTGCTAAACACCAGGGGACAGTTACAATTACTGGACACAGAGAAGAGCTAAAATGTCTCCATGATTAGATACTGAAGTGTGAAATTATATGGCTCATCATTTTGCCATCTTTAGTTTGTGTGTTTTGGGGTTTTTTTTAGCATAATGGTGAAAAGGTTACTTGAGCTTTAGAGAGGCAATGCAGTTATGGCAAGCAGTCATAAGATCAGGTAGTTACTTAAAAAATTTTTCTGCTTGAGCAAATAAAGTGGCTAATGCTTGTAAAATACTGACATAGAGAAGAAATTTTAATAACCTTATATAAATTAAATGCTGTAAAGTTGTTAGCCAAACACTTAAGCTAACTTGACACATACCCCTTTGAAACAACCAAAGATACTGTATTTGGATTAAAAATGCCTTTGCATGTTTTTTTTGCAAGTCCTCTTTAATTGGTTGATARTATAAGTACTGTCAAAGGAAATTCTGAAACCAGTTTATTACTGCATTATTCTGTGGCTTCCATGCGTAGCTGTGGCTGCCGATCAGTGTTCTCACACGAGAGGAAGCTTCCCAGTCCCACCTCTCTGTGTAGTTAAATGTCTCTACTGCCACATCTCCCACGCAGCCAGGAAAACCAGCAGTGCCTTCACCTGGAGGCACACACAGCCTCAGGAGAAGCTCTTAGCTGGTAGCCGTGCGTGTGTCCGGGCACAGTGACATTGCTGCATCCTGCACCCTTTCTTGGCTAGCCCAGCTGCAGTTTCTTTCCCTCTCGGCCCTTCTCTGCACAGCCCAAGCCAGGCCCTTTGCATTAGAGCATTATGGAATGCCAGGACATGGTCTCTAGGTGCTGGAGAGATGAGAAGACCACCTTATTTCACAGGGTATTTCCCCGTCACAAAGCCACTTGGCTTCCCCGCCACCTATGCCACTTGGAGAAAAGGTGATAATTAGTTTAGTTAATTTTAAACTTACTGTTTGTGAAGCTAAGAATTGGAAAAACCAATTAGGGCTTCCCCTCCCTGGCTAAGCAAATCCCTTTAACTTCCCAGGAATTCAATGTTTAACATATTTTGTAGTGTTTAAAATGCAGTAAAAAGGTTGCTGGGTGAAAAATGTTTCTGGTGAATACGATGCTTCACTTCCCTGTAGTTCAAGGCTTTCCAAGCTAGTATCTAACTTTTTAGAAATTTTGGGACAGTATTTTTTTTGTTTTGTTTGTTTGCTTTTGTTTTGTTTTAAGCAAAAATAGGGTTTAAGTCCTCTTCTGAGATTTCTGAAAGCCTTCCAGAAGCCTTCTGTTTATGGCAGACAGCTCAAAGAGAAATTCAGCTATCCAGGTTTTCAGAAATTCAGAGAGTTGGAATGTATGCTTTTTTAATTATAAGCATTGCAACCAAATTCTGAAAATAGACTTATTCAATAATTAGTATTAATCATTAGTATTTTGTAATGATTAATGCATTTGGKCTGGAAAAGAGAAACTGTCAAACTTTCACATCTTTTTCCCTGTGATCATGTGTTAGAGGAAAAACTGCTGTACTGTGTGCAAATCAGTTCTCGTTCAGAACCCAAAAAGATGTATGCGAATGCCCATGAATTCCTAGTTTTCCTATATCTTTCCCTCTCTTTCAGTACTGTTGCCAGCTCACTCTGCAGTCTAACATTTATTCTCCTTCAGTCCTCACAGAAAATTTTGTGCATAAAATAGCATTTCTGGTATCTTAAGTTTGTGATTGTTCAGTATGGAGTACAAGAGATAATCACACTTGAAAGTCTGATACTCATCTGGGTATGGCTGGGTATGTGTTTTGGTCCTTCATCTGCATTTATGCTGTATAATTCATGAGCACCTTATGTCGGTGCTGAGGGGCACCCTTTTTGTGGGTATATTAATGTGTAGCCCAATGAGTGCACGTTAAAATGAAAGGATAGGAGCTAGGAGCTTCTCACTTATTCCAGCTGTTGCACYATTATCAATCCTTCCAACATAAATATTTAGATTTGTATTTTAATAATAGATATATACTCTAGACAGCTTTGTATTCAGTCAGGTGATGATATGCAGATTTTGTCCTAGCCAGGCTGAAAATGAATCCTGAGGTCCCACTTACCTATTGGAGAGAGCACTTGCAGTGACCTTAAAATGCAATTTCTTTGGTAGTGTTGGACAGCAGCACTTTACAGATACTCAAACTGAATAGATTGACACAGTTTGTGCGTAATGAGCAACCGCTTGTGAAACAACCAACTAAATGCAAAGTATACTCCAAAATGTAACAATGCATTGAAATTCAGGGCAGAGTCCTTCCAAGCATCACTGCAACAATCCGTCTTAGCTCTTTGTATTCCTGTATGAATGGAGATTTGTGGAGGAATAGGAATTTGGTTTGTACAATGCAGTCTTCCCTTCCAGTGATAATGCTCTTTTGGGATGCAAAAATCATATTCTTCTCATGTAAGAACTCTAAGAGAACTTGAACTGGAAATAGAACTTGAACTTGCAAAATAGAAAACTTGCAACTTGCAGAACTTGAACTTGCAAAATCAAAACTTTTAATCTTTCAGGGGTTTATTGTAAATATATGTATTTTTTACTTGTGCACTTATCTCGGTAAGTTTGATGTTTCTCACTCCTGCTTGCTATCCTTGCCTGTGAACTTTACTCATTATTTCTGTCTCATCCAGAAAAATAGGTAGAATTGTCACAGTTGCAGATAGGACTGACCCTGAAAATAGGCTTACAGCTTTTGACCWCTCATTTTGGACAAATAATATTCATTTAATTGTTGTTTGTGTGTGTGCATTAATGCCCCCCATTAATGCTGCTAGACTGAAATATATTGATTCCTATTTCCTCTCCCTCATCAAGCTACATTTTTATTCTGCAGCAGATCAAAAATGGTGTTAAAGCCTCATATCAAAAGAAKCTCATGACTTGTGTTGTCTTTCCAGGCTGAATTTTTATGAGTGGTCCATTCCACACAGCATGCTTACACCCATTTTAGAAAATGAAAAGAGATGGTCATAAAGCTGGGGTGGAAGAATTGCCTATAAAATAAGAGACATATTGTGGGTTGGCCAGTGCTGAGCTGACTTAKCGCTATTGGTTTCTTTACTCTTAAATGGAATTAGACCTACTGATTATGTAGTGACTCGAATAGAAAATAGGAATCCTCGTCTTTAATTCCTGTCTTTAGCTATATGGTTTYAATGTTGCAAGTACATCTAGTTGAAATGTTTTAATATGAACAGTGTAGATTTATCCAAAATAGGTACAGTGTGTAGAGTGATTTTCCTTTTAGAAAAGAAACACATGTCCGAGACTGGAAACCAACTAGTGCGGCTTCTGAGAGAGAGTGGGGGTTCTGGGAGCGACGCGGGCGCTGAATCCGCTTGTGGCTCCTTTGGGTGCAGTTGAAATATTAGGGTGGAGAGAGGAAAGGAAGTTTGGGGAGGGGAACCATGTGTGAATATGGCAGTGGCATCAGGAATGTTAGGATGAAGGTGTTTTCTTTTAGCAGCTAGTTTCCCAAAACGTATTCCTAGTAGGATTTTATTATGAATTTTGGATGCAGTTAAGTTTCATACAGATGCTTCTGTCTCCCCATGCAATATTTTTTATATGTTTTAGAAGTGCTCTTTCTTTTGTAAAACGAGCCCTTTCGCCTATATGAAATAAACATAATGGCATAAAGAGGTCGCAGCCTTGAGATGACTTAATTTACCCATCAGAATCCCGGGATTCTCAGCAGAGCTGGGAGGAAAGGCCCGAGTCAGCGAGCGTACCTGGAGGCCGGAGCGGCCGGCWGCGCTGCTGCTCCCGCCCCACCGCCCGGCAGCGGGACACGAGCTGTGCCCTGCGGAGCTGCCGCCCGCGGGGTGCTGTCGTGGCACGCAGGCGCTATCGCCGTGCGCCAGGTGTTAGCCTGGCCTGGGATCCCGTAGCTTCCCTGAGGGAGCTGCGTGGGAGCACGTGGCTGYTCTCACTCACGTGCTGCTCCGGGCCGTCCAGCTGCTTTCCGTTTGTGCAGTTCCATCTTGACACTGCCCACAGCCCAGTGTCTTGTTGGCAAATTAGCCTGGGAGTTGTTTGTAAGATGGACAGCAAGTATGTGCAGCATGTGACAGAGCAGTTCTTCTGCGTGCGTTGCTGTTAGCATTGATCTGTGTAGGCCATCGCAGTCTGTGTTAAAAATAAGGTGAGGGCTACCAATATTCCCATCTGTGTCAGCAGGTACTGCAAGAGAAAAAGAGAACTTTGAAAGAGCTTAAATGGGACTCGGTCAGTTCTTACATTGGAAGGTGTGTTTCTATATATGTGGGTCACATATACATAAGTGCAGCTAATGTTCTGTGGAGATTAATACTTTGTATAGTATAGGGYGTCTGGTAAAGGACAGTGAGTTATTTGAAAGTATTTGAAATATTTGAAAAGTCTGAAGAAAAAGYACTTTAAATTCCCCGAAACTTCTGTTGATGTTGAGCGTGCCCAATCTGTTGATGTTGAGCCTGCCTTAATTTGGGCAGGACTTTGATTGCAGCCCGTGGTCCTGTTGGAGTGTGTGAGTTTCAAGACTGACAACTAGGTTACTTAGGGTACCTAGGTTACCATAAGAGGTTATGGCTTTACCAAATGTAAATTTTTAGAGGCRGGTTAAAATGGCAAATGTCATGAGAATTATAAAGAAAAGTGTGGTAATCATTTAGTCTTAATGCAGAATATTAAACTTTTTGAATTAAAAATCTAATGAAACAAAGAAAAAAATCCTAAATATATAACCCCAACCTAAATATATGCTATTGTCTTGGCAACCTCAAAACAGAAGTTAAAATTGTTTCTCCTTTTCAGTAAAATTCCTGCCTAGAAACCAAAGCAAGCAGTTGCCTTCAGGTTTTGCGGGCACAGGTTACCAGACTCCCCAGGCGCCAGGTGTGTTGGGGTGGAGCTGCTCCAGCACCAAACCACGGAGCGCAGAGCACAACTGTTTCCTAGGGAAGAGGGAGAGATGACTCCGTGACCCTGAAAGTTCAGGTCTTTGAAGCGGTTCCTGAAAATGGTCTGGCTGTTAATGCTGAAAACTTGGGCTGGATGGGAAGGCCACCTAAAGAAGCTTTTTTTTTTTTAAAAAAAAAAAAAAAARMAAWAGAAAGGTTAAAGAGAGCAGAACCTAAGTAATATCCGCATGTGGGAACTGAACTCTAGGGGAAGGCAGGGAGACCAATGAACTGTCCTTCCGAAGCGGTGGCAGGTCAAAAGTTTCACTTATCCGATGACAGAGGAGGAGAGTTAGCAAAGAGATGGGGAGTAACAACACCAGTTGCAGATGGAAACTAAAAATTAGAGTTGAAAAGGGCAGAGCATTTATAACTGTTACATTTCTCTAGCCAGAATGTGAATTTTCAAGCAATGTCAGGTGCCTGAGGCCAGTTTACAAAGTATTTGGTTGGAAGCAAGTTGAAAATTACATRTAGCTTGAGGGTGGAATTATGCAGTGAACTACATAGAAAAGCAGTTACCTTGATATCATTCAAGCATGCCTATTTTTATAAGTCACCATGTGGATATGGAAAAAAATGGAAGATTTTATCAGCAGTAGATACTAGAGGCAATAACGTAGCAAATGCTGTGGTATGATGAGAGGAATAGCCACCCCATCGTCAAACAAGGTAATCCTGTATTTAACAATAGCTGCTCAACAAATGAGAGAAATGCAAAGTGCCAGAAGTAAGTTAAAATCAATTGATCTTATTATGTTAACTGCTCCCAGAGACAGGTTGATTTTGCGTGGACTAGACCTAATGCTACAATTTTGATGAAATTTGWTCTAGATTAATAGCACTACCAAAAGGCAGACATGAACAAAGTTCCTGATAAGAASAGTTAAAAAGCTTAGCTGGAAGAATATATTAAAAATTGGCTACGTTGTCTCTGTGCTATGAGTAATTGTGGTGTGGAGTTTAAGGACTAGTCTGTTGTCGTGGTTCAGTATCAAGGCATTTACCAAAACTCGCTCACTCGAGGTCCACTGGCACTGGATGCTTTCTGAAAGGAACAGCATCCCCAGCTGGCTGCGCATGTGGCTGGGTTTCCTGAGGAGCAGTTCGTACCCTTTCAGATATGGCAGATGCACCAAGAGGAAATTATTTGTGTTTGCTGACAAACTGAAACCTGCTGGACAGGGGACATTTGCAAGGCACTGACCAGTGAGTGACATTCTTGACTTCTGTTGTGACCACCTGCTTCTAAAGTACAAAAGGCCTTTTATTTGAATATTTTTCTTTATTCTATTAAGGGAAGGTTTAGCAAGATGGTGATAAATACTTTCAAACATGCATTGCACTGAGGAAGAAGGTTGATACAGGCACTGTGCAGACCTGGTCTTCATTTTTAGCCTTCTAACCGATGGACCTGAACTGCTTGGGCGCAGCTCTGCAGCTCTTGGAACACCTCCATTTGTGTGRGATGGGCATTTTTTCACCTCGACTTTTATACACTTGTATGGGTCTGACTGTTTATTATATTGTACTGAACTAGGAAGACCAAACCATCATTTGGATATATACAAGTGGCATATAGAAAAGCTGGAGCAGAGGGAGTGTGTGATGGTGCAGTGGGAGATGATGCTGTAATGGGGTGTGTGTGTGTGTGTGTGTATCTGTGTGTGTGTAAGAATTCAACCTGCATAGGCAGCTTCCTTTGGTGTGAGCAGTACCTTTCTCAGCTATTTACATTCATAAAGGGACTGATCSATTTTTGTTCTTGAAACAACTGCCAGAAGTTCTTCTGTGCTAACRCTGCAATAGGACATATGAAGTAATCTGTCCTGAGTGTTTACGTGTTAGTGATGACGTGTTTAGCTCTCAGAGCTAAACAAAGGTACTTGGCAAGACTGCATTGCTGTGAACTTAAAATAACTTGCACCATTTTTAAACCTGCAAAGGCTTGGAAGTAGAGTTGTGGGGAGAAGAACTTTACATATTTCTTTTTAAATTTATATCTGTATTTACATGCATATATACATATAATCATTTTTTGGATGATAAAAGGAGGTATTAAAGTACTGTGGCTTACATAGGAAAGGGTTTGTGTTTAATCTCGCTTGGCAGAGTTCTGCTTGGTGCAGGAGGAGGCTGCTGCYGCCCCGGGTAGACTCGGGAGCTGAGCTAGCTCCTCTGGGACAAGGGCAGCTGGGGTTTCTTTTGTATGAAGTTACTCAATACAGATGCRTGTGCATGAAGTTATCTATACACTGTGGCTTAAAGCATCCCAATTCATGTACCTTTTTGGATTAGTGTTAAGACAAAGCTAATTATTTTATCAAGCAGCCAAGAGCTGCTACTTTTCCTAGATTGTCCCCAGCACTGGGGAGAAATTAATGCCAGTTTCAGGATTTATGAAGGGCAAAAGAAAGGTGTTCTTTGATTCAAAGAGATAATTAGAGGAAGTTTTTCCCCTTCTCTCCTACTTTTTAGTAGAATTATAGGAAGGAGAATTTAATAATTGCTTTTAATTTTGCAGGCAGCCAGCATCAGACGTGAAATGACCTTCCCTGCATATCAACAGGAGGACGTAAAAACTGATATCAGTCAAAAACTGCCAGACCCACAGTTTCTCCTGTTTGCCACAAAGGAGGGAGATTTAAAAACAGCAGAGACCAAAAAAACAAGCAGAGTTCATGAGTATGAAAAGGAAAACACTCGCTCTATTTGTCTTCTTGAACAGAAGCGTAAGGTGGTTTCTTCAAATATTGATGTGCCTCCAGCAAGGTAAGGGGAGACTTTTTTGCTTTATTCTGCTTTTATTATTTTTTTCATGCAGTGTTAGACGCAAGTTTGATGACTGGTAAGACTGTTAATTCATTTCCAAGTAGTCCAAAGTCAATGAAATCTTGGCTACGTGGAGGAAACTTGTTGGAAGACTGCAAGAACCAGTAACAGGAGCTGAAATGGTCTGAAATGCAGGACTTTTGTGTTGTCTTTGCCCTCTGTGATGTGGGAGCTGTGCAGAGCCTGCTGTGCTTTAGTCCACTGACTAAAAKGAAAAGGAGCTAGAAAATAAGTAATCTAAAATATTCTGAACTCTRGGGAAGGACTGATTTGCTTTGACAGTTAGGGAAAGAATAAATAMCCTAGAAAATGCCAAAAATCAGTAGAAACTAAACGTATTCAGGAATACTAAGAAGAGCAACTACTGTCTTTGATGAAATACTGACAATGAARTGTGCACTTTATGTTGCAAGACAAGAAGTTGATGGGAGGTTATTTTGGTTGTTTGTTGTTTGTTGTTCGTGTTGGCATCAGTCTGCCTGCAAAGATGATCTTAGCCTACCTGGGAAATTTGCTTGTTCTTACTTTTCAGAGAAATGCCTTTCAAGTTTATTTTTTTTATGGTGCCTCTTTAAAAATATATAGTCAAACTGGATATTTGTTGTTTTGGATTTCTTTCTTTCTTAAAAAAAGAAAAAAAGACAGCAGAAACCAGCAAATTTTGCACTGCCCTCCAGAACTGGATCGTTGTTTTCCTAAAGTCTGAAGGTGAAGGTTTTGCTGATTTTGCTCTGGATCTTACAGATGATAGTTGCAAAAGAGACAAAACCCATGAGCTTTTAGACATTTGTTCCAGGTCTATCTCTGATAAAAAGCTAAGCGTTTAAGACTTGAAAAATCTTGGGGTACTTATTTGGTATTTCCAATGGTGATTAAATCTATAATGCTTGAGTATGAAAATTCACGCTTGTATATCTCAAAACACATGTGATTATCAGAAAATTCCTGTTGGAAGGGACCTGAGGAAATCATCTAGTCCAGCCTCCTGCTTAAAGCAGTTTTATAGTTCTGGAAACTCAGATACAGGGGTAAAGGGCTTTTTAGTCAGACCATGCAGAAAATCAGTCTGAGGAAGGAGCAGAGCTCCTGTGGTTTGTAATTTTTTCTCAAACACTTTTTATTGAAACTGTAGAGAGACAAAGACAAATTTAGAGACTAAAATTAATCACTGGACCATGGCAGATACAGGATCACATTCTTCTTTCGATATATTTGGGACGATAACTTGAACTGAGGTCTTCTGTGTGCAGGGGAGGCATCGTTAACCATCAAGTTCCTGGAGCGTTCAAGCTGCTTTGTAGGGCAGCTCCATAAAGTAAGAGTGTCAGAGTATATGTAGCAGGCCCAAAATAAGTGTTTAATGCAGGCAAGAGAATTTTAATACTGAAATGTAAACTAGCTTTTAAATTTTATTCTTGACTTTTTATATTTCATCTTCTGTAGTAACTGTAGACCTTGTTTTCTGTCTCTGCATTATGTGCTTTTTTGGGAGTATCTTTCGGGTAAGAAGAGGGGAAAAGTCAGGATTTTTCTCTTTCGCTTTATATTTTTGTCTACAAAAGTGACATATGACGTTGTCAATAGGATACTTTTCCATTTAACTAGAATCCCTGATTTGGGCATGACCTGCAGCTTAGATTTGAGTGCTCCAACATGGACCAGATCCACCGTATCTGAGTAGCAGACAGGTATTTCCTAAGGAGAGCGGTATCAGGGAAGCAACAACAGTGTGGCACTGTATGTGGGAGCAAGCACAGGTCTGCTGGCATTTGGGGCAGCTGCATCTGCAGAGCTTGTCTGGTCTTTTGGGTTTCCATTAGTTACTTGCAGTTTCTGCCAGAGGAAGCCAGCAACAAAAACATGCCAAGGCCTGGGCTGCCCATGCTGATGCTCACAGGCACGAGCCCCTTAATGGAGCACGCCCGTGTAGAGGCTCTTTTCCTTCACAGCAAAGTACATGGATGAATGCCTGAAAAGGGCAGTGGGGTCATCACTCCTTTTAGACAGAAGTGTTTTGAGATGCCATGTCTGGACACCCTTCATAAGTTAAATTTTAGTTCTGGAAGTGGTGTCTTTTTTCATGTTTCAGATAAGAGTAACTTGAAACACGAAGAAGGTTTGGAGTCAAGGAAGGGAGTGGGCAGTTGTCGTTCTTACTCCTCTGAGGGCTGAGCGTTTTGCTTTGTTTGTGTTTTGCTAGATGGTCTCCAAATATATGAAATTTGTTTTAGCCCTTTGCCATCACTTTATCCCTTCCCGGTCCTTCTGTATCCTGTCTCCCCACAAAAAGAAAGAAAAAACCCTCAAAACTTTCTAATTGCCTCACTTTTTATGCATTTACTTTGTGCTTCCGGAGAACAAGCTAAACCTTCGGTGATTAACCGGTGATAACCTTCTGTTAGTGTGAAATTAGTTCTTTGGTTTTCATTAAAAAYCTATATTTTCTATATTCTTTTGGTTTATTATATTCACTTAAGCAGTATTTAGCAGTGTCCTTAACCACAATCATAACCTACTGGATTTTTCGCTATCTTTCTTTAAAGCAGTTGCTTTATTACTACTTTTTTTCATATAACTGTGCTTTTTTCTGCTAATGAGTTTATATTTTAATGGGAAAATACATTATTTAATTGAAAATAAATAAACACAGTATCGTTAGCAACACTCTCTCCCATTGTCTTTTTATAGTCTGCTAGAATAGCTACAAACAACTTGTACCAGAATAAATTTAGCTGTATTTTCTGGTGATCAGCATAGGGAAACCAGTATTAGCAGACAGGCATTTTCATGCTGGAAGGTTTCCTTGCCCAGTTGCTGCAGGAATGCAGCCCTGGGCAACCTGCTGGTTCGAGAGTTTGCCCTTGATCCGCAGGGCCTGCCGAGCATGGCGGGTTATGCCCCGTGCTTCCCAACAGCAACACGTGCAGGGTCTTTGGGCCACAGCTCTCCAGGAGCCTCACTCGGAGATCAGAAGCAGCCTCAGTCTCGCTGTGATGCTCTCCCTAGGAGGACTTCACAATCCACTTGGAAGAGGAAGAACCTGATGCTCAAGTTGTTCTTTTCTGTTTATGCAGAAGTGATCTACTTAATGAGGGATCGTTKTATATGGGTTTTCCTAATCTCTTCTATGAAACTGTGGTGTTCTCTTGGGAGAGCAACTCTTCTGTGRTCCCCACATTTTGGGCAGAATAGATTGATATTGTTAGAAAGAATCGACTGTTTGGTGGCTGCTGATGCTTTTCAGTCAAATGGATGAAAGCAGAAGACCAAGAAATGGAGCCTGTACTTCAGTCTCACCAAGTGCAGCATTGTGAGCCGCCGAGCTCTCTAGCCTTCTAGCTCAAAACCACTTGCAAGCGCTTTTCACCACCCTGTAGATTGAGTCTTCTCATCTGGCATTTTTTCTGTGCTGTTTTTTCTTCTTTTTACTTTCTTTATCTATTTTGGATAGATTTTTCAAAATGCAAACCATGTTCTTTATGGTAYGAGAGTTATTCCTAGGTTAAAAACTTGAAGGGAACCCTTTATTTTGGAGCTTCTGAATGTTAATTGCTGGAAAAACTGAGTGTTTAGAATTGGCTTCTCCAAATAGCCACACCAGCTAATCATTGAAGTATTAAATTGTTGCTTTGTTTTGATGGACTTCATKGGTTGATTGGATTTCACCCAATTTAGAGCTTTATTATGTGTAGCCTATTGGGCTGTTAGCACATTTGAAGTATAAAAATGATGCATTTCTTGATGCTTTTGAATACTGAATTTTCTTTCCCTTATAGAGGGACTGTATTTGTTCCCGTTTATAAAGGGGGAGGGACAGAGGGATGGTTAAGAGTCCTGTAAATACCATCAATAGACCTGGCTTTCATAGCTGGGGGCTGAAGACTCATAGCTTAAGAATCAGAAGTCCCTATTGCTAAAGAGTCACGCTGGCATGTCAGATAAGCATTGTTTTCAACAAATTATCTTATGTGCAGCTTAACTACTGCAGGAAAATCTACTTTGAAAGTATGTCTCATCTGTTCTTTTCTTTTTCAGTTATCCATTTCTAACCTGTGTTGTGGTGTTTGTTCATCTGAGAGACTGTAGATCTCTCACTGTTTGTGACTGTGGCACTAACTTTACCACAGCCTTGGGTCACACAGGTATCAGCTTGCAATGGAACCAGTTACATGAGGTTTACAATTTATTTTTAGTCTACCTTAGATGGACCAGCTAGTCTGCCCAGAAGGATTTTCTTATGATTTTGTCCGTGTGATATCCTAGTTAAAGTGAAGATTTTGAATGAGATAAAATTACCCTGGGATTTTTTACTTACACCTATAGCTGAATGTAAAATTAATCTCGTTGACAAAGCAGACTGCCTTTTCTGGCTAATTATGTTTTGCATTTGATAGTGGTTTTCACTCAGTTTGGTATAACACCAACTCTGTGTGGCTGTGGTCTTTCAGCCTGTGTTGCTATTGCTGATCCTGTAAGAGTGGGATGTGATTTAAGAGTGATCCAACTACTAGGAATATGAAGTTTATACATCATGAACAGGTTTTTTTCTTGTTGGTGTTTTTGTTGTTGYTGTTGTAGCAACTGGACATCACAAAGTTCCTGTTTTCGTAGTTTTCAACCTGTACCCATTCTTCTGCTATGTACAATAGCAGTTGTATTAGGAGAGGGAATATCTAACGCCGTTAACATATCATTTCAGGTGTTCTGGGTTTTTGCCAGTGATATTGTAAAGCATTTTTACATAATTTCCTTCCGAAAAAATGAAATCCCAATGAAAAATAAAAGCACAATAATTTCATTATGCTATTAAAATGGCGAGGCTGGCTTTTCCCAGTGCCTGGTATTGTAATCAGTACTTTTTTTTTTTTTTTTAATGTTCTTTATATGTAATTCTTCAAAAGTAGAATTCATAGATAGCTTTTTGCATCCATGCACTGCGTACATACATATACACACATATCTGTATGTGCATATATATATTTCCTGTTTATCAGTTGTCATACTTAATGTTTTGAATTTCAATTCTTAGAGTCAAACACTGAGGGAAATTTGTTCCCATCTGCAGAAGTGTAGTTAATGTTCCTTAAAATCACACTCTCCTGGTAGTCAAGAGAAAGGGCTGAATTATTTTCTGTTGGGTCAAAGTTGCTGAAAGGACAGTGATCTCAAGCAAATTTCAGTTTTTTTTTTTTTTACTGTAGCATGGAGGAGAAATGTCTCCCTGATCTGCAGTGGACATTAGGCAGTGGTTCCTGAAGGGCTGTGTTCAGTGGTCAGTGCTGCTTTATCTCTTAGATATCAGTGCGACTACACGTCTTGCTTTCAGACTTCAGCGCCCTTAAAAAAATGGTGTGTAATTTCAAAACACTTTTAAACAGCAGGCACTATTCAGTAAAAGTAATTTCTTGGTGGCATACATTAGCCGTAGCACCAAAAAAATCCTGTTGAAATGCCATCTGTGCTGAGAAAAAAAAAGGCAATAGATATGTGTTTTTTAACTCGTRTATCTGTGAAATATGCAGGAACGAGTACCCTCTATGTAGTTGTGTGGAAGCATGGTCATGGCTGGATTTTATTTAAATGCTATAAAATTAAAATATTCTAGCCAATTCTGTGATATTTCACTGTCAGGAAAGACACAAACCTTGACCTTCAAAGAGATGTTCTATCACTGATCATTATTTAAAAAATATTTTTTGAAGTTAACATCTTCACTTCTGCAGCACCATCTCCTTAAAATAYATGTTTCGCACATAATAAAAGCTGGAGGTAGTGAGACATTTCCATGTTTATAGTAGTATGCTTGCATTATGTACACAGGGATTTTTCAGTGTCTTGTTTGTATCCTTTGGCCTGTTYCTCTGCAATAAAAGTCATTTGGGCCTATTGATTTCTTTGAGTAGATAGTGTGTAATTGGTTTGTAGAGATGACGGGCTACTCTTGCAGCACCTTTTATTAATTTTTATWATAAAGATTTTCTCTACTCTGAGAGTTTTATATGAGTCAGACACCTGTTTTGCCTGTTAGTTACCTCAGTTTTGTGACAAGAAGCGTGTGAAAGGATGGAGTGTAAACAAGAGATTGGTATTGCAAAGTGGCTGTGGTATGTACGTAGGGAGAACATGCATTATTTTTCTAGAATGTTAATAGTTAGTTTTTCCTAATTGGCTAGATTTACTTGAAGCAGAACCACATCTTTTTCTGGTTTTAGCCGACTGAAGAGATTAATGTAAGCTGAATACCTTCAGTCCTTCTTGTTTTTACTCCTTGATAGTTTTAAAGGAATTTTTGACCAGAACTATTGTTAGATAAATATGGTCGTTAGATATGATCTGAATACAGCAACTCTAATTTTTGGTGAGCTGCTAGTCTTTCCAAATAAAACATCTTTTGACATAGTTATAAGAAGTGCACTGGAGATGGCAGTGCATTACACAGAATAGCATTCTGTTACTGGCCTATTATTCCATATGGAATGCATAATTGTTTCTGCACGGCTAAAGGGCTGCTTTTTGCAAGCTTACAAGTGTTACTGTATTATGTTCAATAATGTTTTAGTACATACTAAATGGTTGGTTCACAGTTAAATTCTCCTATAGGAATTCCCTATAGGATTGTGCTTTTAAGCCTATCAGGAACTTCCAGTCTCCTGTGCGCTACACAGACATGGAATGTCCTGGGAGAAAGCTATGGGTGAAATGTGAACTTCTGCTGTTACTGGCTCCAGGGGAAAGGACATCTTGTAGTACCGGGCTAATCCATCTCTACAGTGAAAGCAGATGCAATGAAAATAATGAACATGCCCAGCAAATGTTTGTTTACACTTCCTATAGAATCAACATGTAGAAAAACACTTTTTTCTCCCCATTTTGGAACAGAGCTTTGTCTGTTAGTGCCTATGTATATGATATTGTTTATTTGGTAACCACATCTTCAAAACAGCCTSCATAGGGATCTGAAATGAAAGGTACAGAATAATGTTACCAAAATGCAGTAGCGGAGAGTTTYCTTTTTTAGTTATTCTTCATGGTAAATTCTAGGAATGTGAGCATTACCTTTTCTACTCTCAAGGAGCATATGAAAAGCCCAGATATTAGGATTGTCCTTTCCTAACTTCCTTCAGCCCCAAGGWCTGTGTTCTGAAGGACAATGACCCGAGTTCTCCTTTTGTTTTTGAAAATGCSCCCTTGGCTAAAGTGATTTGGTGCCCTGCTCCCTTCCAAACACTTGATTTCTTACTTACTTGCTCCTTTGAGTAATGGTGTATTTTCAAGCCAGGGTATTCCTTTTCTAACATTATCAGGTTTAGGCTTTGTCCCTTCTCACTTGCACTCTTCTGCTTGCCCTTTTTCCCTATGCCTTCTTGCATCTTTGTCCCCATGCCTCTCCCAGCGAGGCAGCTGAACCAGAAAAGGAGCAACAGGGAAAAASTCCAGCACATCAGCAGGATTTCACACTAGCCAAAAGGATGTTGCAGCAAGTTGACTTGCTGGAGCCCATCACCAGGAGAGAGAAACGAAGAGCAACCCAAAATATCCAGCATTGTGCTCATGCAGTCTCTTACTGCTCTGTCACTTGGCTTACTTTGCCTGACTGTGGTGGTTGCTTATGTAGGGATGGCCAGGCCGGCGCATGCGTAGYTCTGATAGCGAGTGCCGAGCAACTGTCGAGTGTTTCATGTAACGAGCGGGCGGGCGCCGCTTGAGCGGCCTCTGCTCGTGGGCACTCGCCCCTGGTGCCCAGCGGTGCCTCCTGCCCGTGCTTAACCTTCCTCCCCTGCAGTGAGCAAGTCGCCTCTTGTAGTACCTAATGAGAGCACTTTTAGATCACATGAGTAATAACAATAGTAAAAATATCATCACTGTTGAAAATCCTTTAAAAGCCTTTAAAATACAACTTAAGGCTGAAGATTTTTGKTTTCTGTAAAAACTTGGTCTTCATGTCCTCGCGTCATTAAGTCATGAGCATCATATCCTTGTCTGTTTTTCTGCTTTTTAAAATTGAAGTTTGTCCTAGCTAAATCTGTCCCTCGCTATTGTGCAGGCTGACTAAGCGTGTGGCCTAGAATTGTCTCCTGTTGACTCACGGTGCTCTGCAGCGTCCCACGTAGCCAGGCAGTGCTGCGGCTTCTCTGCCTCCCACGTTTCTCCCCTTTCTGCTCCTTTAGTGACTAGGCCGCTGCTCTAGCCAGCCCTTAAAAACAAGCAGGCTCCAGACCTCACCCCCTTTCAAGTATTTGGCATTTTTTGGTTGGACTTAGAAAACGTTCCCTTCAGTTCCAGCAAGGAACATGTTTTCCTTCCCCTTCACTGTTAGCTTTGTCCCCAAAAGATGTAGTTCCACGTTTGTCTGAAATTACTCTCTTCCCTTGTTTTGCTGACATGCGTAAGTGATGTTTGAGATAAACTGTGTTGTGCTGAACTAAGGAATTGCATTGTTAACAGCTCCTGTTCTCATGTTATGCATGGAGTATATTTGTGTGCATGGAAAAGGTCCAGATAACCTTTTCCTGCCCTCGCACGCTGGAGAGGAGGCTGCTAGAAGCAACACAACCCTATGGCGGGAAGGAAGTAGCTCAGTGAACAGCCAGCCTGCCTCCCTGAATACTTAAACCCAGGCACCCCTTCTCACTACTGTTTTTGCAAAATCATCGGCATTTGTTGTATATGCTGCTTTTGGGCAACTTTTGTTTYTGGAGGCGAAAGGAGGCACTTTATTTAAGCAGCAGGCCGGAGTTCTTACCTGCTTTGCTCGGTGATACAGCTCTTCCCCGCTCTGTGAGGCAGCTGGGAGCAGCAGCACGCCCCGAGCCAAGGCAGATGCATATCCGTGCCAGGGTATGTTCCTGCGCAGCACTAAATCACAAACAGGGCGGGTGAAGCTCGCRGAGTAACCCCTGTGGTGAGACCACAAACAACAAACACGTTGTGTTCTGGCTATAAGCGGTGATAGACAAATTGTTCCTGACTGCTGTAAACAGAACAGCCTGGAGAAAGCAGCAGACTGAAGCAACTTACCTTGCTAGTTAAAAAATAAAAATAAAAAAAGCCGAGTGAACAAAAAGCCTGGGAGCAACTGTTATAACTAGGTGGCCAATTTTCCCTGTTCCTGAGGCTGCCACCATGTGTGGCGAGCTCTAACGAGCTCTTTTCATTTTATACTACACTGTCTTCAGTTGTGCAGTGCAAATGTGCTTGGTTATCCCTGCTGCAGCGTGGAGTTCAGGAGAGCCCTTTCGCCGGAGGGCAAGGGCCACCTCAAGGGAGCCGCGCAGCCTCGCGCCCGCGGCCAGGATGGGGCTCTCGCCTCCTCTGGAACACCCAGCACCATCACGTGAAGTTGTGGCGTTGTAAAAAGCACTAGAGAAAGCTGTGCTGGGACTGGCAGAGATTTATTTATTTTCTTGAAATGTATGTACATAAATATACATATATATATGCTGTATATATATTATGTGGTCGTTACTGCTAAGCCTTTTTTTGTTCATAGAATTGCTGTGATTTTAATTGAAGATATTTAAGCGAGTTTTGAACAGCCTTAAACTTGTGTCATGTTCTATTTTAAGATATGCTGAATACTCTCCCCGGCTGCTCCCTTTAAGAGATGCGCGGCTGCTTGTTTTCTTTCTGCTCCGTTGCCGCACTTCCTGTATTGTCACCTGTGCCAAATAATTGCTCACTTATTATGCTAGGCGTTTAACCAGTATTGCCACAGCGATGCTGTCTAGGAGCAATTAATGTGGTAGATAATGATATTTTTTGAGTTAAAGCACTGAAATAATACAAATAAGCCTGGGAGGCCCTTCACAGTAGTAGTGTAGTTCTTTTCTCGTTCTAGAGTATGATGAGGTGTAACCCCTTTAATAACTGTTTYTCTAGCCTGTTCTTAAAAAAATGTTAATTATTGACAGCACATCGTTCTGCAAGTTGGTTCCAGGGTTCAAATACTTCTCCTATCAGTTTTCTATTTACAGTTTGAACTAAAACCTCCCTCATTCCTTTTTCCATCCATTACTTCTCGCCCTGACCTTGGCTGAAGCAGAGTTCTAGGGAACTTCGCAAACCCAACTCAGATGCCTGGAGTCTTTTTGCTCCCTGTGAGGAATCTGTGGATCCTAAATCCAACTATGGATATATATTTAAACATCCACATTTCTGTGGTCTGTTTTTTTTTTCTCCTTCCTCTACCACAGTTCTCCAGTTTCAACACAGAAGGTAAAATAGAATACTACACAAGCTCCTTATTTGCTCAGATYGAACATTATGTGAGATTAGTAAGTAGAATAAACAGGCAGGTCTGCTAGGATTTTCAAGTGGTAACAGAAGTAACAGGTTCTGAAAACTTGCATGCAGCATTTGCTTCCCAGCAAAGGGAGTGCGCTGTTTTCCACATTAATGCATTGTATGGGCCTGGCTGGACCTAACCCAAGCTGTTGTTGCTCATGTGTGGCTGGAAGCCCAGAAGTGCCACTGTTGCTCACTGAGGACGGTGCTTAAACCCGTTTCAAGAAGCTGTATCCATTGTTCCAAATCTTGCTGTAATCACTGCTAACTCTGCGGTTCAAACTGAGGGTTTCTGTTTGTTTGTTTTTAAATATATGTTTATATTGAGTGCCTGGAGCCTAGACGGAGGCCAGCATCTCTCCTTTTTCACTCTGATACTTAATATCTGTAACCTAGGATAGCTGTAAATGGTAAATAGGCTTTAGGGGCATCTTTGGCCAGTCTCCTTCCCGCCGTGCTGCCCCGAGTGCCTGTGCAGGCCTCCCAGAGGGGYGCTGGCGGCAGGGACACGTGTTTGCCCGCCTGGTGCCTCCAACACAGTTTGTTTGCAGGAGGTGTAAAGGCGACGCCCTGTGTTGTGCTCAAAGGGAGGTGTGGGGGCTACTGGCAACCAGCCAGATGTCCAGCTTGGAAACACAGCGACTGCTCGGTTGAATGCTGGGGCACTGGGGTTGCTTCTTGCAGCCTCCAGAAACGCTCCCTGCAAACCAGTGATGAAGCACCAATTTGTATAGCTAAATACACACGCACCCCGTCTAGTTCCTTGTGAATGGGGGTTTGGAAAGCCCGTAGTTGGAGGTGGCTTGGATGAGTTACAGAAACTCTCTGCTCGGCTCTGGTGAGGCCACATCTAGAGCACTGTGTCTCATTCTGGGCTCCCCAGTACAAGAGAGATGTGGWGCTGCTGGAGAGGGTTCAGTGCAGGTCTATGAGGATGATCAGGGGCCTGGAACATGTGCCCTGTGAGCAAAGGCTGAGAGAGCTGGGCCTGTTCAGCCTGGAGAAGAGGAGGCTGAGGGGGGACCTGATCAGCGTGTATAAATACCTCAAGGGAGGCAGTGAGGAGGAGGGGGCGGCCTCTTTTCAGTGGTGGCCAGCGATAGGACTAGAGGAAACGGCCACAAGCTGAGGCACCCAAAGTTCCACAGGAACTTAAGGGAAAAAATTCTTAACAGTGAGGGTGCCAGAGCCCTGGCACAGGCTGCCCAGGGAGGTTGTGGAGTCTCCTCCTTTGGAGATCTTCAAAACTTGCTTGGATGCAGCCCTGTGCTACGTGCTCTAGGTGACCCTGCGTGAGCAGGGGGGTTGGACTRGATGACCTYTGGAGGTCCCTTCCAACCTTAAGCATTCTGTGATTCTATGAAATGAGTGTTGTTTTCTCCTCACAAAGGTGCTTTAATGGTTCTGTATGGGAATTGCTTGAATTTAGAGGATAGTTTAATCAACTTCTCTGTCTGTCTCCATAAAAGTGAAAGATGTTTCCTTCTGTGTGTTTATAGATGTGTTGTGCAGTTGCAATTTTGCTAAATAGATCTGAAAAGAATAAATTCCTATCTGCTTTTTCTTGGCCATATATGTGTGTATTCGGTATTTATTCTGCAATGTGTCTTTTGATGTGATGTATAATATAAAATAGAAGGTATTTTCTATTTTATAACTGAACTTCTTTGCACATGCATGGGCAGATGGCAATTTATTTGGTGAAAAGATGAAATTGGATGCTGCTGTCTTAAGAATTTGTCATGTCCACAGCAGTTTGTCCAGGATAGTAACTGTGCTTATCCTAATAATGCTTAGCAAGGCATTTTTATGATGTGCTGTTTTATTAGCATATTTGGTGCATCAGAATATATTTAAATAACAGAGAATAGTAACGAACCCCACTCTAAAGATGTTCAAAAAGTGAGGCAGSAGCAGGAGATGTCGACACAGCAAGGCAGGAGCTCTGCACAAGGATTAGAAATRGAGAATTCCTGAATCCCATCTCTGCCCTCCTGCTACTTCAGTTTCCCAGGCACCATCTTCTCCTGCTTTTCTACTCCATTTATCACTTTGTCTGAGGCCCATGACTGGAGATTCCACCTTCCACATTCTCCATATGAAAATCTATGCTCCTCTTGGAAGAAAATCCAAGGGAAGGAGAATCCACAGAAACTCTAGCTCTAGTCATGAGCGGTACTGTTTTAAAATCAGAACTTTCCGTAGTAGAATTTAACTTCCCGTCACTGAGTTTTGTGACGTGTTTTACACAATCACACAATCAGGTAGGTTGGGTGGCACTTTAGACAAGGCTCTTGCCTGGTCCAACCTCCTGCCCAAAGTGGCCCAGCCAAGCACTACCAAAAAAAAAAAAAAAAAAAAAAAAAAAAAAAAAAATATATATATATATATATATATAAAAAATATAATATAGAAATTTAATTTAAGAAAGAATAAAAATCTTTGATTTGCAGAGCTGATGAGCAGCCCTGCCAATACATCTTTTTGACCTCAGCGTTGTTCCTGGATCGTATGTATGGATTTCTTGTATAGTTTCATGGGCTTCCGTGTTTAGTGTAGAATTAAATGAAGTCAAGCTCTTAGCATATACCACATGAAAAGGAACTGCAGACAAAAAGCAATGTGTATAAGTTAATTGCTTTAAATTAAATACAAACCAACAAAGTGAGCGCCTGTGGAGAATCATCTTGCTCAGAATCTGATGGTGTTTGTGGAAGAGGTTCCGAGCAGCCGCCAAGGCCTCAGTGCAGCTGCTAGACCCTCCCATCCAGCAGGATGGGCTTGAAGAAATGGGCTGCGAAGCTGCTCTGTTGGTGACCTGCAGGTAGTGCCTCTGAAGAGCTGTGAGGGAGCTGGTGGCTTCCTACAAGCTCTGGCCTGTTCCACAGCCTCTGAAAATCCCTCTGCCTGCACTTGGGAGGAAGGTCAAAACTCAGACTCCCGAGCTGGTCCACTGGTTTCTTCCAAATGTCGTTATTCTCCCTGAGATCTTTAAGCTAGGGTAAATAAGCAAGTTACATTGAGTCATTGTGTATTTAAATGTACAGAAAACTTTTGAGCATAACATATGGGAGAAGTGGTTTGTTTTTATAAATGTGGAACGCAAAAACTGCCGAACAGATTTAGCTGAAATGCTCCATATAAACAACCCGCCCGTCCCTCTGGGTTGAAACCAAATCTGCAAACGTCTGGGCTAAAGTGGATTTGTTTGAGAAGAGTTTTCAGAGCATCTAGAAAGGTTGGGTACCTTTTTCCATAAGGCTAGTTTGTAATGCACAGTGGGTCATTTTGAGTTGCCCATAAAGTGAATTGTGTTTCCAGGCCTGTTGTTGCGGAGGGCAGGCATAAGCCGTGGAGCTGGAGAGGCAGGGCCTGGAGCAGCGACCCGCTCGCTCAGCCGCCATGTCCCGTTGGACAGACCCCTTGGTGCTGAAGAGGACGTGAGGAGTTGGAGGCGGGTGCCTTGGGGCCTGGCCGTGGGTGCTCTGGGGCTGCTTGCGCGGGCGCCTGCCCGGCCTCCACAAAGGCTGCTCTGCGCTGGGAGGCCCCTCRGGGTGCCAGGCCTGGGGGAGCAGCTCCCCAGCCCTATTGGGTCCGGACCTCCTGCGGGGAAGAGCCGGAGCGGGGCTGCTTGGCCAGGCTGCCCTGCTCGGGGGCTGCCTTCGTCAGGGAATGAACCCGGGCTGTTAGTGACGCTGCGACGGCGCTTGTCAGCCAGGGCTGCGTTGCGCTCAGCTCGGGAGCCCATCCTGCTGCAGGTGCGTTTTCTGGTAGGATGTATTCTGTCTTTCCCGAACAGGCTTTGTGCTTCTCAAAACATTTTGCTGTTACAAAAGAGSTTGTAAATGCTCTGCTTTGAAAGTCTGCAGATTTTATGTATCTCAATGTGAAAAAAAAATCATTGCTAAATTAATGACTGAGTAATATGCATATTACAGTGAAGTAGGTCTTTTTTTTTCCCCCTTATCTTAAGGCTGGAGACTTAAGAGAGAAGATGAAGAATCTCTTCTCAAAGCTATATGGATGTTATAAAAAATCAGCATCAGGCCATTTCTCATCTGTATTAGTGCAACTCTTGTTGCTCTAATTTTCCCAGGTTACTTTTAGCTTTTTCAGGTCTTTCTTGGTTTGCTGCATCTCCAGTACTGATATATCTGCAAATTCAGTCGTGCTATAAAAGGTTCATGGAAGAAGCATCCAAGAGAGAATACCTAGTATTCTCTCTCCCCGTTTTTATTACTGATACTTTATGATGTTTCACTGCCAAGTAGAAGAAAACCTGTTCCTTTGAGTGAAGCTGTGCAAGCAGAGAAATGAAGGAGCTGGTGAGGAACTRGAATCTTCTGTTTGTCAAGGTCTTCTGAAATCCTGTTCTAGTCTGAGGTCCCTTGTGTTTCACCCACAAATATTACAAACCTGTTCTAGTGGCTCCGTGTCTTTTCTCTGTCTCTCCTGCCGGTTGCYGATTTTAGTTAGCAGCCTGGAAGCGTGTTGGCTGGCGCCTTCCTAGATCCATGGTGATGACTGTGACTCGGCCTCTCTGTTCCTCAGCAGGCCTGTGAGGCCTGTGCTGCTCTTGGCTCCTGCGCCCCGGCTGTCGCGTGGCCCTTGGCTCAGCCCRGGAAGGACCAGCTCCCTCCTGGCTCCCACACACGGCACTTTGCTGCAGGTGCCTTTGYCTCATGCACCATGACCACTCCACTGTTTGCCTTTCAGAATCTCTTCAACTTGTTTTTCCTTTCCTCTTCTGCTCTACCTTTATTTATTTGGGACAATTTGCCTTTTTTTTTTTCCCTCTTAAACTTACTGTAATCAAAAATCATTTTCCTGACAATCATTTTGCTTTCTGTTGCTTAGCTCTCTTAAAGCCATCACTCATACAGCAATCTCCTCTCGTTTTCAGATTTTTAGGAATAAAGCCCCAAGTCTGCAATCACTTCTGTACCATCTGACCTCTTAACAGGTTGTTTCATGTCTCTCTTTTTGCATATTATTCCTGAACTTGCCTGTATGAAGCTCTAGCACAGCCTCGCTTGTTCTGCTTCTCTCTGATGGCCCCTAAAGCTTCCCTTAAAGCTTGAGCACATCCCTTCCCTTTGGGGTGTGCACCAGCTTTTGCAAGCAATGAAGGTGCCCCTGTCCAGCCTCAATTTTATGTCTTAGGAGTGTTTATAATAAATAATTAAAGTGAGATTGTCAACTTGTCTATCAAAGTGGGAATCATTTTGCACTTTTGAAAGAAACAGAGCTACAGGGCCTTCACACATGTTGTTGGGTGCCAGTTTTAGTGCASTGGTCAACAGAAGCAGCTGTAACAGGTTTTGTCCAGAAGAAAGATGTCCTGGATTGTAATGACTGGATTGCACCAACACGAATATGCTCAAGTTACTGTGTTCTCGGATTTTCCGAATCGTGACTCTTCATTTATATGTTTTTGCCCAGAGAAGATTATCTAACACAGAAGACTAAAACTGCATGGCATTACTTACTACCTTACATTAATTCATTTGTTGGGGCTGTTTAGACATGCAGGGAAAGCTTTTCTTTGGATGAAGAGGTTTATTTCTAAGTTACATATCTAAAAYTACTTTTATTAAGCAAAAGCTCTCCTGATGCATTTGTCAGAGCTTACGGCAATGGAGAGGGGTAGTTTAGCGAGATGAAGAGATCAGCGGTTTCGTTTAAACTTCCACTTTCTTCTTGGCCTTTGTCCAGACTAATTTAAAGCACCTTTTTGCAGGGGGTGGAGAAGGAAGTTCTGAAGGAGAAGTATGTGTGTAGTGCCAGGAAGCTGCCGACCTTGGATCCTGGGGCTAACTTCCCAGGAGCTTTATGTTCACCTGGGAGATTTCAGAACGGTTCATTATTATACGAAGGCTATTTATAAGATTCAAAATCTAAACTTGGATCAGAAGAAATGTTTTGACTTGCTYTCTGCTTCTTGTTCTCTGAGTGCATCAGTGTGCAGATGTTTACCCGGTTCTGGAGGATCCCTTGCAGTGAAAGGAGATTCAGAGAGTGGGATGTTTATGTGCACGTTGCTGCTTTTTGTGTTCCAGGGCTATRATTTGTCTCAGGCCAGAGGAAGCAGCCAGTGTTCAAGGTATCCAGTTAGGACAGGCACTGGACTAAAGGGGCTGTGCTTGTCTGTGTAACACTTGTTATTTCCCGAGGCGTTTTGTTTAATGGGCAGAGAAGGAACAAATTCCTTGGTCAATGTGGTCAATGGTCAAGTGGTCAATCTGTTTAAAATTCCTGCTCTTTCCAGTGCTAGGATGTGCCAAAAGAAATGCTTAGCTGGCCTACCTGCTGCTTGTGGCGAGTGCTGGTGCTGGTTTCTGACCCGCAACAGCAGCCACTTGACACTGCAGACACTGCAGACACTGCAGACACTAGACACTTGTGAAGTAGATCCTGCTTTTGTAGCAGGAGCACCTCTGTCCTCTCCCTAAATTGTCTCCCCGTACCGTACAGCGGTACCGGCTTTGGCTGCTCCCCTTCTCAGGCACAAGGGGCTTTCGGCAGCTTCTCCGTACAGCCTGGATGGGAGAGACCCGCGACGCTTCGCTTCCGAAAGAACATCGGGCTGTAACATTTTCCAGTGCAACATTAGCATGAAGGAGCGCCGTGTTCTCACATTTCTCACATTACTGTGTCATCGCTGCCAGATTTACTGTGTTTGTGTCTTGTTTATATTTGTTTTCTTGTCATGTTGATTTTTTTTCGGTTAGTCTAAAGAGATGGGATCTTCTTCTTCAGAGTCCTGTTTTAATTTCCATGTCATTCTTCTGTGTAGGTTGCTGTCTGCAGAGCTTYTCTTGCATTACCAAGAAGCCACTCTAAGCATTTTTCCTTCAAACAGAAACACATCCAAATCTCTGCTAAGGGTTTTAGGTAGCAAAGCTCAGTCATCAGTCTGAATCTGAGAAAATCCAGTAATTGAGAACTGTGACTAGCAAACCTGTGACCTTCTGAGAGCATATTCTGTCCTTCTTACACTGAACAGAAACTTTGAGTTGGATTTTTACAAAGCAAGAGATGAAGTAATGCACATTGAAACTACTTTACTTAGCTTTCAGTAAGCATGCTGATTTATCTTGTTTTTTTATAAAAGCTCCTGCACAATTGGCTTCAGAGCCACTACAGCACCTGGCTTTTGCTGGTGAATAGAGAAATATATATATAATCCTTGCCTTTTTTTTTTTTTACATCCGTGTCTCTGGTATGTAGAAATTACAGCAAAGATTTCTTTTGTGTGTGTGTGTGTGTGTGTGTTTTAAGAGGCATACAGCTGAAGTTTTGAACTCTTCTCAGAATATCCTTCCTCTGTGCATGTGTGCCTATTTCATTCTACACAGTCTGGATTTATGTAGTGAGCTCTTACTCAGAAGGGAGGAAGAAACCTGCCCTTTCATGCACAGGTTCCAGGTCAGCAGGTGCCATGAGACGGAGAGGAGCTTCCCGTTTGGTTTTGCTGAGCGGAATTCCAGCTGCAAGGAGCACCCGAGCCGTGCTCTTTCACTGCCATTTTGTGAACTTCTGAAGCCAAGTAGCAACATKAAGGTTGTGAGGACTATGTATTAGTCCTTGCTGAACTTGTTAATATTTTTATACACTTTGTGGGCTCACGAAGGTTGGGATTGTTATTGACCTGAGCTAGCGGTGTACTCGTAAGGAGAAACCARTGCAGCCGGCCCCTCTGTTTAGGTGTAGTTAGCAAAGCACAGCAGTATCAAAATTACTCCCTGAGCCTATTACTTCAATATATTATTTTTGTCTCTGGACTTTTGATTAACTACTTAGTTACCCATCATTAATAGGCTTTGCCTGCTCGCCTGTGCTGCACGTTCTTGTGTCTGATGTGTAACTGGAAGCACCGTGTTCGAGAGAGCAGAGATGGACGGCACAGCCATAGAAACATTTTCTTTTTCAAATACAGTTGCCCTAGTGTTGGTGAGACTTGATTTTGAGAGTGGTTTTGCAAGCAAAAGGTCATGAAAATGAATGATGAACATCAAGTGAAAGGGCTTGGCAGTCCTTTGAGAAGTATTTGTGGGTTTTATTCAAAGGCAAGTCTTTTATTTTATTTGTTATCTATTAAATGGAGCTGCCAACCATGCAGTTTCTTTCTTCTGTAGACAGAAGAAACGTGTTCCTTTGTGTGGGTGCAGGAGCTGTGACAGACCTAATGGGACCAACCCCCCTGGATATAAGGGCAGTTCCCCTGCTCCSGTTAGCAGGAATATCTGGATGTAAAGCTCCTGTGTGGGATGAGCTGCGCGAGAGCAGCAGCCGGAGCGCGTGGCTGGAGCGGGGCCCSTGCGCCTGCGCCCGCTCCCCCCTGCTCAGCATGCTGGATCAGCGACCCGGAGCAACCGGCACCACCCTGGGAGTTACTTAAAGACCCACAGAAGAGCCTGCTACATAAAATCAAGCACCAGGGCAAAAGCAGAGAGGGGTGAACTCCATATTTTGTTTTCACTACGTTGGTAGAAAAGGGCAGGACTGCGTTCCCAAGAGGATAAGCATATCCTTGCCTGTTGGCTCCATGGTTTTCTTTCTTCTTCCATTCCCTATTTTTTTTGTGCTTCTCATTTTAAGCAACAAAAACTAACTTGCTTTTTGGTGGAAGATGGATAATGCAGATCTAATATGTGTGTGTGTGTGTATATATACATGTATATATATAGATATATACACTGTGTGTRTATATATATATGTATATACACACACACACACACACATATATGTGTGTTTATATATATATACATACACACCCTTCTTACTTAGATTTATATATATACATACATATATACTCACACTTCTTGTTTAGGTATGTTTTAACATTGGCAAGACTGTATTATTCCACTCTGGACCTGGGTTCTCTTTGTAAGGGGAGTTCAAATATAAAGCTTGAACTGCTAGCAAAAAAAAGCATATTCTTGTATTTCTAGAAGTCAAGGATAGACTCAGCAGACTGTTTTTTATTTGTTTGGTTTTTAAATAAGCCATGAGAAAGTATCTGAGAACTAGTCTGTTTTGTCATTCAGTGTTTTCAGAAATACGAATACATTGATTATAAGTCAGTTAGGGTTTTCAAAATCCATGTTAAGAAATAATTACAAATTCTGCCTCCATCATGAAGGCAGTTCAGCTGCCTCCTGTGGCTGAAGATCCAGTCTCATTTTCTCACAATGTTCAAGCCATTTTGAAGGGGATCAGAGCAGTTGTTTAAAGTGAAGCAAATACAGTAGCTAGGAGCTCTCGCTGCGATGCTCTGCTTGGTGCTTGCCTGCCCTTGAGAGGTGGGTTGGTGTATGTACAGCCAGTACAATCGTCCTCCAAAGGGCATAACAGATTTTCCCAAAGGTTAAAATACCAGGTTGAGATTTGCTGTGCAGTTGGTGAGACYAGAATTTTATCTGTTTATAATAAATAAATACATTTGTAAATAAATCAGAATTTTATTTATTTACAAATATACAAATTTGTAAAATATTACGGGACCTTTCTGAGAGGCAGAACACTGGATAAATTTTTGACTCCATTTTGGTTTCTCTCAGAGACTTATATATATACATATATATGTGTGTGTGTGTGTATGTATATATGYATTTCCCTCAGCATACCTCTCTCTGAGATGAGGATAGGGCTAACTTCACTATTTCAAAAGCCTGAATTATTGCTCCCTGTCAGGAAGCCTCATCTGCTCTCTTTGGGTGAGCGCCATAAGCTGTGCAGCAGTGAGCAACCCAAATGAAGGGGAACAAGAGGTTAAATAGAAGTAGAGCTTGAGCTGTGCCCAGTTCATCCCTGTTTCAGATGTTGTTTGTGCATCTGGCTCAATCCCCCCAAAGCAAACAGACAATGGAACATTTCATCTGCAGCTTGGAAATACTAAAGAGGGTGCTATGGGGTGAAGTAACTCAGTACAAAGGCCAGGCTGTTTTTACTGGTATGTTCACCCAGAAAGTTGCCCGATTAGAAAATGGTCATTTCTTTCAACAGCAGCCMGTTCGAATATATTGCCACCCTCTTGCTCCTCTTCCCAGGGTGAGAAGGAGTGGCTTCTGCATACACTAGTGCAGGAATCCCCATGGAAGACAGAAGGAAAACTGAAGCAGTATAAAAATAAAAGGAAAAATTTGCTACTGGGAACAGAATTGCTACTGGATTTACTTTAACTCTTATATTCTCAATATTTCTGAGAGATGAAGAAACAACTTTTTTTTTGCCCTTTATTATTTTTTAATCTTTATGAAGATCTGCTGAAAACACAGCCAGCACATAGAGAGCTTTCTGTGGCCACAAGATGCTTCCAGGGGGAAGCCTCCCCGTTTGCCCTGGGCTAAGGCAAGCAGACTTGCAGCAAGGCAGCCCCTTCCAGCTCGTGAGCAAGCAAACCGTGAGCTGTGCTAACTTGGGTACTTGCAAAATAGTAATCACAGGCATGAAGTAGCCAGACATGCACAAGACCATTAATTTTAGCACATTTTTCTTAAAAAAACTTCAGAGGGAAAAAGATCATTTGGATGAAGGAGCAAATTTATTGCAGAAACTTCTGAAGTCCTTTGCATTCCCAGCTGGGAATTTCTCCTACAGAAAATTAATGGAAATTAAATCAGGTAGCAACTCACCACGATTGTCAGCTGATTTCTGAGTAGAGCAGATTTTTCCTCTAAAAACTACGTTCTTGTCACAGCTATAAGTGAGTTTTAAGAAGTGTTATGTAATCAATTGTTACTGCATGTTAACAAGATGTAGATCAACTTGTTAAAAATAATCTTGTCAAGTTTTATCTTGACTAAGTGATTGAAAAGATAGAATATAATTTCATAAAATAAATCCGAAGTGTGAATGTAGGGGAAAAAAAAAGTTCCCCTTTTTTTTGCATCTACTTGTTATTTAGTAGCACAGAGTTGTGGGATACTGAAACAAAATTCTCCCAACAGGGTAACATGGGAAAATGTAAGTCAGATGAAATCCTCTAGTCTGTATGTAACATTATGAAACACAGCTTGAACATGATAAATGATTTCCATCTGCTAAAGAAGTAGTGCAGACCACAGCTTTCATAGGGGTAGGTTTGCCAGTTACTTAAAAAACATGATTGAAGTATTTATCATTTGATTAATTTATGCAGCTTCACAGATTAAGCGGGAAGGAGATACTCATTTTAAAGCTTACTTTTAAGAGTTTCGTTAAAATATTGGATGTAAAAAAGCTTCTCAAAATTTGTAAACAAACAAACTGTTCTGGTCACAGAACTTAAAGTGAGGCTTGGGTTAAATTCCAGCCTTTCAGCTGGAAAAATAAACATTGGCCACAGATTTGGGAACAAAACCTATTCAGTTTACYAAAAGAAATCATGAGATAAAATAGATCTCTTCCGTGGTTGTTTCCTCCCAGCTGAATTTACATTTTAATAACCTCCAAACAGCCCAGGCTTACTGGATTATACCTGCAGCTGCCTATGCTTTCGCTGTGACTTTTTTTGTGTGGGGACCTTTAAAAGATGACAACATTCTTCAGTGACTCTTCTGTGATTTTGAATAACAATAGCTTAAAAAAATCAACTGAGAAATGACCTTCTTGAGTAATAAAGATGGAAAGAAAGTCAAAAAGATAAGGCTGTATTTATTTTTGATTACTATATTTGCATTATAAAATCTTAATTATTCACCTTGGCAATAATACTTCAGTGAAGCGTGCTAAACTTTTCTGCTTCCTCGTATAACCCAGGTGTTCTGTGGGCTAAAGTGTGAAATGAGTTTTTCTCTGCTTCTGATTTGAGAGAGCAATCGCACCGTGGGGCTGCAGCAACCGAGTGCAGCAACTTTTCCGTCTCCTTTGCTTTGGCAAAGTTGCTGCTTTGATGTTTTCTGAACGACAAGTCTTTCCAAGCTGCTGAGTTGTGTGGTAGCTGAAGAGCAGGGCTCTACACACACATGCAGCAGTATAATTTTGTTTTCTTTTGGTTTTTCTGAAATATTTTAAACCTGATGTTTTCAAGAGGCAGGGGGCTTCCACCATCAGGTGGTTCAAATGTGCTCATCTGAGCCAGAATATTGAAATAACACCTATCTGCTAAAATTCATGCCACACAGGTATTGAAATAGGCCATATACACATTAGAGCATAGCATAATGTTACAGCAGGCCTTTCTCATATCAATWTATAAATATTTATATGTGTTTTAAAGATGTAGCTTGGAGTTGGCTGTGGTGGAGGAAGTGTGAATTACAGGAGTTGGCCAAAGCAGCTTCCATGTTTTTCGTATATTTTACTGTGAGTTTGTATGAACAGTATCCTTYTGAAAATTTGTGTTTTATAAATATTCTTCTTTGGCTATGGGCTATGTATTAGGAGTGTTTTTATCTAAATATAACTAAATAGGGGRCAAACAGGTAATGGACTTGTTGGTAGCCATGACAAGGAGGCAACTTGAAACCAGCGGCGACTTCGGTCGGCCAAGTGAGGAGGTGCTGAGGCTCCCAGAGCGGCGCCGGAGGAGGAGGCCGCGGTTCCCTCCCCTTCTTCTGAGCTAGGACCTGTGCTCTGAGACCGGAGTGCCAAGATCATTAGGTCATCAAAGGTCATTAGGGGGTGGCAGGAGGGAAGAGGCAGACAGAGACAAACTGTCAAGGATGAGCCCTTGTTTTCAGCACCCGTTCAGATTTTGTGCTGAGTTTCTTTGGAAAGGTGGGAATTGGCCTATTCCTGGATTTGTAGTTCCACAGGTGAAGTGGTGTGAAGTGCAATGCCAGGCCTGCGGTGTTTCTCTAGTCTTCTTAGGGCAGGTAAGTGCCGTACGGACAGGATTCTTATTTAAAGAATAAGGAAAGCCGTTTAAGTACAAAGCCAGGATATTTGGTGAGGTTCGGGTTTCAGCTGGACATGTTTGGCCTTCCTAAGGCAAGCAGGCAAAGGCAGCAGACAATTCCCAGATGGATATGTTGCATAACAGCCTTGCGGATCCACTAATTGATTTATTATTTGTGACAGAATATCCTTTCAGTGCTGCATTTAGTACAGAGTACAGTTAGTAGATGTATGGAAATAGTCCCAATTTGAGTCTGCCCTTGAGTTTATTTTCAATGCTTAAAAATAGGGCCTGTGTTACAAAGCAAGGAAAAAGTCAGTCCTAAAGCACATGTTAGTGTTTCAGTAATATTTGTGCTCATGAAGTGTTTTTGGTGAAGGTTGTGACATTAGATACGTTTGTTTCAAATTGATGTTGTACTTTGCCTGGGATTGGGTGTAAGAATAATACCTTTTCAGCGAGTTCTGTTTGTGGATCATGTCCAAACACAAATTTATGTGACTCCACGAAATCTCCTGGCAATATAAACTCATGATTTTCTTCTTACGACAGCCCTTTCAAAGTAGAGGACAAATACGCATCTGTTGCATGGTTCATTACCTTATTTTTTATGACATTAGTATACTAAAAATTCAGTTATAAAGTTTACTGAGGAGGGTAGAAGATGGAGGAGAACAAACAAAAATAAGAGTGAACATAGAGCGATGCCCATCTGCGTTGAGTTTCTGTCCTYGCTCTCTCATGTGTGTGCATGTTTGCTTGCCCTCTGCCAAACTGAATTTTGCACATTTTCAAAGTGCTGGTAGATGTCGTGGCCAATGCAGTTACTGCAGGCCCTGCAGCAGCCTCCAGTTGTTCACTAGACCGAGTGGGTCACTTAGGTTTCCAGTCATTTTGCCCCGGGTGTTGCTTCAGGCTGCCTTAGTTGGCCAAGTTAAGAATCGCTGAGAGTGTAGCCACAATGGTCAGGGTTATAAGAAAGGTCTTTTCCTTCCCTGTAGAAAGGGAGTATTTGGGTTCATTGATGAAGCCTTCCACAGTCCCAGCAGTAGAAGGGTAGACTCCAGTGTTCAGAGGGCATCCTTTTCACTGGGAAGCTGTTGCTAATCTTCTGTAGTGCACTTAAGCTCACATGGGATTAACTACTAAAGCTTCTTCCTCTTGACTTTCTGAGCCAAGTACTTTGACATGAGGTAAAGGAATAATTTTGCAAATAGAAGATGTCACAGTTTCTTGAGATAAACTTGTGCTTATTAACAGTATGCTCTGAAGAGAAATGTGGGCCAAGACGTGCTCATCTGCTACGATTAGCTGTACAAATGCCAATAAAAGGTGTCTAATTTGGGATGGAGAATAATTCCTGCTGCCAGGGGAACCCTTTCCTGGGACAGCAAAGAACCAGACGTTCATAAACTATACTGTACTGGTACATAAGACGTACATAAGCTATACTGTCATATAGCTTATTACAGTACACAGCTTATACTGTACACTGATTCCAGTGGGATCAAGGGGGGCAGCAGGAGAGGGAGGTGACATGGGAAGGGCATTTGGCAAAACTTTTCCACCTCCAACTTTCCATTAATGTAAGGTGCCCTGGGCTTGCTAAGCCTGTATCAAAGTGTGCAAAGGAGAGAGAATAACTTCAGTAGCTTTCTTTTTTTCAAAATAATACATCAAGAATTAAGAAAATTCTAAAGCAAGTTTGTTCGATAATAATGTTGAATTGTGGGAGCACACAAATGTTCTCCAGAGAGAGTCAACTGCAGTGGTCTGGCTTCACAGGCACACAAATACAGCTAGCGTACKAGCCCAAATGCAGATTTTATCAAAAAGAGGGTTTCCATCTAACAACAAATTGGAGAAGAAGCTGTAGCACTAGAGGAGTCTGCAGGTTGTTCCCTGCAGGATTCTCCTGCTCCTTTCAGGATTCGGCATTTGTCTGGCACATAATGTGCATCATACATGTGTCATTGGTTTGATTGCTCTGTTTTGAAGTGGACTGTTTTTATGTCCTGTTTCAGCTTCTGCTGTTGCCCCGAGGGCTCTTCACCAGATATGTTTTGCTGATAAATCAGAGCTGTTTGGAAAGCAAAAATTATTAATTGGATCAGCTTTCCCAATGCATACACTAAATTGTTCATGTAATCAGGTTTATCTCCCCATGCTGAATCTGGCTTGTTTAGCTATTTGCATGTATTCAGACTGTAATTAAAAGCTGTAGACCTTGGTCCAGGCCCGTGATTGCAGCAGCGATTTGCTGCACGTGCTCCCTGCCCTGCCCCAAACACACTGAGCTGCAGGGTGCTGCATTTGGAAACCGGGGAGGGAGACCCGGGAAGGGCTCAGTCCCCTTCCCATTTGAGTGGGTTCGGAAYTCAAAATGACTCCAAGGAAGCCAGTCTAGGTTCTTTAGAAACAGTGAGAAACAGACCTTGATTAAAAAGATATTTTTTCTTTGGCAAGACTTTTCCTTCAAAGGACTCTTCTGGTGAATCTTCAGCTTCAAAGCAGCTACTACTGGGGTGGCACTGTAGTGCCCCAGAGGTTGCAGAGGGGCTCTTTGGGGTCTCTTTGCATCGGACGCAGCAGAAATCGCAGTACCCTGGGCTGGTGTCGGGACAGTGCCAGGCTCYGGGGGCCTGAGGTGGGTTTTTTTAAAAAAAAAGAAAAAAAAAGCAATAGATGATATTTTGTAAAATGCTAGTGCCTTGAATGATAAAAGCTAGGAAAGATAGGGCTCCCTGTGAAGAGTTGGTGTTCTTGTGGGTCAGAGGGAAAGTGATGGAATTGTTTGATGCGAGGAGAAACAGCAGCCTGTGGGGAACACTCCTTTATCCCGAATTGCCTTTGCGGGATGCTTCTGTTCATTCCTCTGGAAAGTAGGCATAATAGAGCAGGCTTCTCATTTGCCCTAGACCAATGCAGGGTAGATGGAAAGTGAGTTACAGCCCCACCGATGGTTCTTTAAGCTCTGCTCCCTCTCTAATAGGCAGACCAAGGAAGGTCCTTTGATTAATTGCAGCACCAAATCCATCAGCTGAGCCAGAGGGAGGTGGAGACGCTGAGGAGGGGGCYTTGATGCCTTTTGTCATCATTAGTTCAGGTATATGGCTTTTCAGTTAATTGCTAGAGCTGTGGATATCCTGAGAAACTGCAGAACAGCAGAGACGGGGCCCTTGCCCTGTCCTCAAGTCCTTGCTAGTCCTCAMGTATCAGAAGTTAGTGTGGAAAAGGTGAGAGATGTTCTGCCCACAGCGAGCGAAGGCAGAGCTTCCAGTTCATGCATCATGTTCCTGTTTTGTCCCTTGGATATCAGCCCCCCCGCTTGGGAGCCATGTAAATTGGAATGCGCCTCTAGTTCTTCAAATACAGCATGGTAGCACCACACTGATTGAATATAATCTGTGAAAAAATATTTCCTGTGGCTTTTTGCTGCACTGTAAGTTGCTTCAGCTCTTACCAGAGAGTGCTCAGGATCTCCCTGGCTGTTTACATGGATCATTCTTTATGTAATTTTTGCTTTTTCTTTGCCTAGCAGGTTAATTTTTAACAAGCAAGTAAAACAGCAATGAGCAAGGTTAGCTCATTTATTTATCTGCTCTCTGACAATGCCCTGGATTGTTACATGGTAACAAAGTATCATTTTAAATGTAAACTATTTAATGGATTAACACTATTTTGCAGCACGACTTTGTAGATCTTTGCTCAAGATGGGAGAGTGGTTTCAGTGGTTACATTAGATATATGGAGCTATTCTAGAAAACAACCACAGTCTTTTCTTGCTGATTCCTTGTTAGGATGTTGACTTTGCTGTTAGTAATCAATTGAAGAAATGTAAAATCCTTTTATTTTACCGGTAACATGTAGTGCAGAGTTAGGATTTTCTCTCCTTTGGAAATACTTATTTCCAGCACACCAGCTGTCACGATTCATTATGCTGCAGCCCATAATTTTGGTAAGYGAAGCCTCGTCATAGCATATTTGGCAGTGCTGGCTGTGCTCGGTTTGGGCACATTGTCGTGGTGTGCTTATACCTAGGCAGTCAAGGCTTCTTCAGAGGCTTCTTTAGGAGCATTTAGGAGTACAGATACGGCAGGAAAAGAGCAGGCTCAAAGTGCCAGTACTTGGTCCTGGCTGTAGCAAGGTGCTGCTTGCTCGTTTAGGCTTCCTTCCCTCACAGAAGCCGAGGGGCTTTGCGAGCCGCTGCAGTAGGTGCCCAGGGGCTGGGTGGGTGTCACGGCCCTGCCCCAGCGCAGCCGCCGCTGCAGGGTGCTGCTCTAGCCCCTGCCCGGCTGCAGCCAAGGCCGGCGCCAAGGCCGGCCTGATAAAGCCCTCGCGGCAGCTCGGAGCCCAGCCTGGCCGCTGAGCCTCTGCCACACTGATTTCAGCATCCCCCGGCCAGGAATGAGGGCTGCAGGGTAGGGAAGTAACCGAAAGGGGTGCACTTGGGTGCAGGGAAGGCGAGTTGGCAGCTCTCTGGGTTTTTCCTGTACTTGGAAAGGAGAACGTAATGTATCCTTTTGCTTAATGTCACATGCATCAAAAACCCCGTTTCATTACCACCTACTTTGCTAAAAGAAGCATCTTTCAAGCCCCTTACAAAATGCTCGAGTAAAAGTACCAGGCCTAGACCTGTAATACATATGTCCYGTATTGAATGAACTCATAGTAAGGAGTGAGAAAGTGGATTGGAGAAGATTCCCGTGACTTTTCACAAATGGGGGATTAAGAAAACTCAGCTTAACCACAAAATTGCTAATAGAGATGAATTGCCTCAAAGATTTGCACCAAAATTGCATCAAATTGGCATCAAAAGGGACTAACTCAGTTCCAGAAGGAAGCAAGGGCTGTAATGGAGTCGGCAGCTGTCTGATGAAGCGTGGCAGTTGGCAATGAGGTGTTTGATCGCTTCTCTGGCTGGCTACCAAGCACCCTCAGGGCTGTTTGGGGAGGATAGCTCAGGCTGGCCCCGTCAAGACAGACAGAAGCAAAAGGCTGTGCCTCCCCCAGARCTCATTTAGGTCCATTTGGGATCCAAGTCCAAGCGAAGGCCCCAAGGGGCTCTTGGAAACCCCAGGCGTCCTGGCGCGCTGCGACATCAGCTGCTCGGAGAGGCCCCTTCGGGGCTGCCCCCTCTGCACGCACTGGTGTTGCTGCCCTGCTGCGGTACCTGTGCAGACCCCTTGGCTAAATCAGCAGTGTGGCACAGCTAGGCAGCCTTGGCCTTGCGTTTTAGCTTCTCCTGCTCTTCTTCGGGATCTCAAATCCAGCCTTTCCACTCCTCAGAGACTGGTGGCTGAGTTGCCAGCAATGTCTTAACATTAATAAATGTTTTTTGAAAAAGTGGTAGCTTTGTCACCAAAATTAGGGAAAGGAACAAGAATGAGAGGCTCAACTATATTTATTTCAAGTTTGGCTATTAAAAAAACAACAATAAAACAACAACAACAAMAAAAAAMCAACAACAACAACAAAAGCAGCAGCTGCCCGAGCAGGACTGCGGTTCTGTGGACCTCTGCACAGCAGCACTGCGGTTAATCCTGTGGCCACACACAGAAGAGCCTTGTTGGAAGAGTGAGTGGAGTGAATGGGAGCGATTGGGTTTTCAAGCATATTGGGACCTGGTGGTGTTTTTTTCCTCATCACATCCTAATATTCCTGGTTCAATCCAGAGCAGGATAAATGGGTAGGGGCTGTCATTGTAAGGTTGCGTGGGTGGACTCGGGACAGCCAAATGCTGCTGAGAGAGGACTTCCATGCTAGATGAATAGATAACTGGAAAAACATCCAGCAGGACTGGGCTCCAGAAAACATTGTAGCTCCACATCATCCCTGAGTAAAATGGATGGATGGGCCCAAGGACCTTGCCAACCCAAGTGAAATATTACTCTACAGATGAGAGGAACTAATGGGTGGGGGCTCCAGGTATCAGCAGGCTACAGCAGATATCCAAAACCTTTTCAAGTACTCAGTCATGAGCATACAGCTGCTGTATTACATTAAAAAAAATAATGTAAAGGTGGTCCCAAGAACTAAGTSTTTGTACAGCACAGGGAAGTCTTGGTAGGCATCTGTGTGAGGCATCAAGCATGAAGTAGGTAGGCTGTGTTTCACCAGAGAGTTTGTTGTTTGTTCTGAAAGATGACAAAACTTTTGACTATAGCAGAGTTCTGGGTAACTGAGACATTCCCTCGGYTTGGAAGAGCTCACGGGTCAGCGGGTAAACTTGACACCTCAGAAGTTTTGGGCAGCTTGTGAGCATTATTACACAGCTCTGGTGAGGCCACATCTGGAGCACTGTGTCCAGTTCTGGGCTCCCCAGTGCAGCAGGGATGTGGAGCTGCTGGAGAGGGTCCAGCACAGGGCTACCAGGATGATCAGRGGCCTGGAACATCTGCCCTGTGAGCAAAGGCTGAGGGCGCTGGGTCTGTTCAGCCTGGAGAAGAGGAGGCTGAGGGGGGACCTGATCAGCGTGTATAAATACCTCAAGGGAGGCAGTGAGGAGGAGGGGGCCGGCATCTTTTCAGTGGTGGCCAGCGATAGGACTAGAGGAAATGGCCACAAGCTGAGGCACCAAAAGTTCCACAGGAACTTAAGGRAAAATTTCTTGACAGTGAGGGTGCCAGAGCCCTGGCACAGGCTGCCCAGAGAGGTTGTGGAGTCTCCTTCTYTGGAGATCTTTGAAACCCGCTTGGATGCAGCCCTGTGCCACGTGCTCTRGGTGACCCTGCGTGTGCAGGGGGTTGGACTAGATGACCTCTGAGATCCCCTCCAACCTTAAGCATTCTGTGATTCTCTGATCCTATGATTCTGTGATTATGTACTAGCCCAGCACACCCTGGTTTGAAACAGCTGAGAACAACAAGGGAGCCTCTGGAAAGGCACCGCAACCAGCCTAGCTGGCTCRTCTTGATGACTTAGAGAACGTTTTATTTAGGAGAAACATGAGGTAGCTGTTCTCATTTTGAGATATAATGAAGACCTCTACTTAGTCACTTAAATCAGGTTCCTAAGAAGGAACAAATGAAAGTCTAGAAGCACTGCACAATAATAAAAAAAAATATACACAGATGCACAATAACAAAAATGGCCCTTTTGTAAGAACAGATATAACTTGGTCCCTAATAAAGAAGACAGCCTTGTGTAGTCAGGTGAACAAATGCTTAAGGGAAGCTCTCTGTCTTGATTCCACATTCCTRAAAGGATGGAAGGGAAAAGTCTGCTAGACTTGATGGGTTTAGATGTTTCTTTGATACACATTCACTTATCAGAAGCTGTACCTTTTACTGTGAATCTGCCAGGGGGAGAGCTGCATCACTTCCTTTTCCCAGATGTTATATAGAGAAATGTTTTTACAGACCCCCGAAATTCTTCATTGTCAGGAAAAAGAAGGTAACTCCTTGACCAGTGGATCACGGAAACCTGTTTTCCTGAGACARCCTTTCTCTCCACATCCTCACCTCCTTCTCAGAAAAATTTCCCTGCCTTCCTGTTCCTCATTATCCCTTCCTCCTTTTCCTCAGGGAAGAGATGCCATGAGCTGTGGTGCTCCAGAGGCTCTTATGGAGAGGCCAGTGTCTGTGACTACTCCTGGCTGTGCACGCGTCTCTTGACTTCAGTGCAGCGCACTGAAATGATCCCTGGCCTCTGCCTGCCTCCTGATTTGCCCAGAACCTGTTGAGTTTAACTGYGAGCATCAAAGCAGTGACTTAGGGTTGATTCACAAAGATGAGTGAACTAACGTAGCCTTTTGCTCTCTTCCTTCTGCCCGCTCCCTGCATTTGCTTTTCTCACAGCTCAGACGCTCAATATTGAACCTTTAATGAGCTGATTCGGCCCATTAAACCATCAAAAACTTGTTCTTTCTTAACGCTACAGTAGTTTACTGCCAATTTAATAAGCTGAATTTGCCACAGAGTGTGTGAATAATGCCTGACTTAGCCCAAGGATCGCAAGGGGAGAGGTGCCCGGGGCTGGGTGAAAGGAGGTCAGAGCCCACCCTGCACAGCAGCAGCACCTTGTTGGCTCAGGTCGTCTCGTGACATCTTGCCCCTTGATTGTGGCTGGTTGTAGCATCAAGATAAATGTTTAAAATGAATGTCCACTGAAGATGAAGTAAACGTGATTTTTCTGTGTGTGGACTTCAAATAATTGATCTATAATCTGATTAGGGAACACACAGTAGTCTTTCAGAGAGAGTACAGGGAGATTAATAATATTAAGCAGAAGCAACAAATAAAATATGATCCCTGAGTTCTAGCTCCTTGTTCTTCCTCAGAGAGGAAGTGTCAGAGAATAGTGTCTGTTAAGATTGTTCCTAGTCATCTCACCTAGTTCTACATCTCTGTGTCTTCATCCAGAAAGAAACCCTCAAACACCCACTTAGCTTTAAGCACATGAATAGCTAAAATTCCAAGATGAGGAGGTGTGTGAAGGTAATAGAGGGTCACAGGAATCCTGACAACTTTATGTGAAGACCTGTTCTCTTTTTCTGGTGTTTTTCCCATCTACACTGAGCTGATTTCCTTACAATTCACAATACACTCAGGCTGGCTGAAGGCCAAGTAGTTCAGGACACCGCTAGCGAACTTTGGTTACTGCCATCTTAGGGTTTAGTCTGTTGTGAAAAGCGGTAAATAAAAATTAAAAATTGCTAATGTGCCTCCTGCCTCCCATTCACTGTGTTTCAGAAAATCTTCAGAAGAACTGGACATGGATAAAGTAACAGCAGCCATGGTACTAACCAGTTTATCCACCAGCCCTTTGGTTCGCAGCCCTCCTGTCCGACCCAATGGTAAGAGAGGAATGCATGGGCAGGGGCTGTGGAAGGGAACGGGATTGGGTTATACTAGGAAACTGAAGACTTTGGAACAGAGGACATGAGATAAAGAGGAAGAATCTAAAGTCTTTAGCTCTGCAGACTCCAGGACTGGTAGAAATTCGAATGGAAAAGAAAATCATGGTGACCTGTTGGCCTCGGTGACTAGGAGCATTGGCAGTGGCAGTGCAGCTGTGAGCAGTTGTCCTCCGGCAGTGGCTCCTACCTGCTGTGGTGGTGCTGAGATCTGGCCTGCCCCAGTAGCGTTCTTTGTGGCACTGTTGGCAGAAATGAGAGCAAAGCTCTTCAGAGACTGCAGAGCTGCTCCGGATTATGAAGTGGTGGGTGCTCCTCTCGGGGATGAAGTATGGGAATGGGGAATTGGCTCTCTAGAGGATCCYCTGATGCCACCGCAACGCTCCCTTTCCAGCGCATGTGCCTTTGCATGTCTGTAGCAAGTTCAGCAGCAGTGCTCGTCCCCACGCCRTGGAGAGGAGGTCAGAGAGAGCCCAGGGAGAGCCCTAGGCCGGGYGGCCACGCGCTGCGGCCCGCGGCAGCGGCCGCCCCTCCGCACAGGAGCAAGCGCCAAGCGGCCCTGGGGGCTTCCTCTGGGCACTGCCCTGATGGGCGGCCGGCAGGGAACTTAGTATAGAAACGAGTCTAAAATGAGTCGTACTAATGAAGCTGTTGAGAAAATGTAATTAGTTTGTGTAAGCTTGGCTGCAGTAAAAAGACATCTTAAAATTGTTACATTTTAAGGAATAATTGAAAGTCGTATGTCTCGGGGCTGTTCACATAACTGGCTTTTCTTTCTCRTTTGCTGCTGCTAAATAGATCATAAGTGCTTTGCAACAGTAAATAATAGGAGCACTGCAAGGTTGTTTACTGATCACGAATTAATAGGGAAGTAGACCTTGCAATTTTTAATGCAGTTGGGATGATCCTTTGGCTGATGTGTGAATTAGAAAAGAATCTGTACTATGAGTCATGCCCCAGCTTCAGAGATTTTTGAAAAACAGAGATTTTTGAAAAACCAAATATTATAAGCTAGAAAAACCTGCAGGATATCACTTGTGCCTCACAGAAAAGCYCTGGGCAATCCCTGATGAGAGATCCTCCCAATGACTTGTTCTGCCTCAGGACTGGAGGTTATCGGGGCCCTGGGAAGGTCAGTGAAAGAAAGAAGACAAATGGGCACTCAGCTGCTCTCACTTTGCTTTCCCAGCAGGGCCTGCAGGTAACTGCTGTGGGACAAGGCGCCATCAGTCACCTTAAAGTGTTTRTAGACAAGAGTTGTCAGGAACCTCAGTGCACGTTAGCTGGAGCTGTTGGTTGGGAGGATCTCCCAGAGAAGCCCTTTCCAATTGCTTATAGGTGTTTGATATTTCTTCATGCAGTTGGAGAGCTGCTTCACCTAGATGGCTTGCATATATCCTGAATCTGAAAAAGGAATTCACATATTTGCAGTAGTCTCACACAAAATATTGGAAAATATGCCCAAGGACAGCTTTGTGAATATCCTAGTTTTGCCTTAGTTAGATCTTATTAAAGACTTTCTTAAAGAGTGACATCTGGTTATTTAGAACTCAGTTGGTTTCACCGAGCTAGGTTTTTCACGGTTATCCAAGATACAAGTTCGGTGACGTAGAATTTTTTGTAGAACTCTATATCCTTTTCCAAAAAAAAAAAAAAAAAGGCAGTTGGAGCACTGTAAGTAAGGGAACAAATATTTAAAGGCAATACGGAAGTTGGCCTAGCAATAAAAAATTAATGTTAAAGCCACTTATGGTGCTGTGAAAGTCAGATTCCGAACTTGGCCGGCATTACTGGATTTGATTTCCCATGCAGACTGGTTCAGAATTTGGCCCTGTTTTCCCTGCAGCTCTGTAGTGTTTGGTCTGGTTCTCTCTCACGCAACTCCAGCAACGTGAAAAGAGCCCAGAATAAGAGTAAGTTACATTTATTTGTATTTTAAGCTCCTTTACACTGCCAGATTTGTTAATGAAAACCAGTGTTTGTTTTCTTCCTGTTGTCAGCTTTGTCCTRCCTTTTTTATATTACTTTAAATTGATTTAAATCTCTTTCTCAGCAAGGTGAAGAGAAGCTGTAAACTTGAAGAATACAAATACCACCATAAATTTGTCAAAAACAGTTTTAAAGAGTACTGATTCCTTTGTTTYTCTGAACAAACAGGAATTTTAAACTGCGCTAAGTCCACAAGTTGATGCCAGATGTGCTTCCTAACTTTGGCATGAGACTCAAGTACAAATGCTTGAAAACCAGAAACCGCCTCAATTACAGCTGTGTGAAACTCTGCAGGGCTGCGGTCAGGAACCAAAACATCACATTTTCATATATTAATTTATTAGCTCTAAGAAACTTAAAGGTTGTTTCTCAGTTAGGAATTTTGGTGGATGTTGTTGGTCAGTTCCAGGAGTTTGCACGGAGTTCTGTTCTGGGAGAAGGGAATGATTATGCTGAAGAGCTTTGTCCAAAACCAACCAAATGGGGGATAAAAAGTTACTCATTGCATTGGTTGTGGGTTGGGCTTTTGGTAGCAGATGGCGGAAATCACTTTCTTGCGGGTGTTACTGAACAAGCTTGTTTGCAAGGCTCTGAGAAGGAATGAAGGAGGGACTTCTGTAGAACCCTTAAATGCAGGCAATGACTTGCAAAGACTCTTGTCTTGCACTTAAATAACTTTTCACTAACAAAATAAATACAATAACAAAATAAATCCTTGCCAACTACAAGGCCAGGTATTGCACAAACCATTAAACATTTACAGTGTCAGTTAGAACAACATTGGGGGCCTGAGTTCTGGAGAAACCTACCCACACCATCCCCATGTGCATGCCCAAGCCGTGGGAGCACCTCAATCCCTTTAGTCACTGGCAAGAGCGGCATTCTGGTGCCCACCACCTGAGGACCTCAGGACATGCCRTGTCAAACCACAAACCTGAAGCTTTGTGGTATCCAAGGTGAAGCTCTAGCTGTGGTTCTGTAACCAGCACTCTTGCTCCCGCTCACCTGATCATATAATGAGCTACTAGTTAGTGGATCTGCTTCAAATGTCCTGTCAGGGCAACTGCTGCAGGGAGGAGGAGAGGCCTCCTGGTGAGCAGYTCTGGAGGCGATTCGGGGCCTGAAGAGGCACCTGCCTGTTCCCCTGAGAGAGAGGGGGTTCACATACATGCCCAGCTGGTGTGGTAGTATTTACTGTAAAGTGCTAAGGCAAGGCTCTAATTCATGCAGGRAAACACGAGGCTGTGGTAAATGGCTATGAGTTCTGGAGCCAGCTGCCTGATGGTGCACCTTTCTGAAGAAAAAGTGATGTCAGGCTAAGGACAGGCACCACCTGAATTAGAAAGAGATTCAAATTAGACAAAGCCATATGAACTAAGAGCCGGTGAGGAGGTGTTTGGCGTGTGACTGCGGTTTTCTTTGGTGTTGTAGCACTTGGCTGATGATTAGATTTTTATAGTTAGTGCCCTCATACTCAGAATACACATCCGCTTTTCAAGGGACCTCCTACTGACTGCGCAGTGACTTGAAGCTTGCACTTATCCCCCACTGCAGACCTGTGTCCATGTTTAAGGTTAAAAATGTGTTGGAAAGTTTTCTCCCTAAGCATGCCTGTAACATCCGAGTGCTTATCATGGTCTGTGCTCTGGAAGAAGTTGTTTTTCCAGATACAGCATTTGTTTTTAGAAAAAAACTTGTTKTTTTTTTTAAACATTTGTAATTCAGATGTGGAACCTGGGAATTAGTAAATGGCATTTGAATGCAGTGCGACAGATGTGCTCACCCTCCATGCATCCTGTGTTTTCACTTTTCCTTGCTGAAGTAGAGTCAATTACTAGCACAGCATCTAAGCCTCGGATAAAAGAACTCCATTGCCCTGCCACGTGGTGTAAGGTAATTTGCTTTAACGCCTGCTGTTGTTATTCCTCACAGAATCCCTAAATGGATCTTGGAAAGAAGGAGGATTTGTGCCTTCTAGCACCAGCAGTAGTGGATACTGGAGCTGGAACGCTCCCAGTGATCAGTCCAACCCATCTACCCCATCTCCGCCTCTGTCAGCTGATAGCTTCAGAGCTTTCCGAACACCTTCCCAGCCCGACGACGGCATCGATGAAGCCGAAACAAGCAACCTTCTCTTTGATGAACCCATTCCTAGGAAGAGAAAGGTTAGCCTCCTGTTAAGTTCTGTGTAAGTGGGCAAGGTGGGTGTTGTTAGACTTGCTCTGCTGTGAAACAGGAGTAAGTAGCTCAGGCAGCTCTTCGGGCAGGTCCCTCCTTGGCATCCAGCTGATGCAGGTCCTCAGCCCAGTCACTGTCTCGCTGAACCCAGTCGCCTACTGCACATGCTGCCATCAGCAGCACATATTTGCTGGCAGATGGTGAGGTTCTGCAGAGCCTCCTGCTCAGAAAGCAGGGAAGCCTTTTCCAGAAGGTGTCGCCTCTGGCCATTCAAGGGGGATCTGTCCTCCTTGGGCAAATTCTTTGCGTGCAGGATGCAACAGGCAGCCTTGGCATGTCATCACTGAGGCTGGCTGTGGCCTTATTACTTCTTGTTCCCTAGAGTGCTGCCAGTCTGACAGCATGTCACATACCTTGGTACTGGGAAGCGTTCTCCGCACAAACATATGGGGAGAAAAAGGGGGAGAGAGAGAGATCAAACCTGATGGCTTCTGATACACTAGTAACAGTGGCCAAATTTATCCTTCGTAGGAGCCCCAAGTGGAATACATAAAACACAGTGTAAAAAAAGTCCAAAAGGGAACCCAAAAAAGCACCATTCTGCTGGCAAGCTGGCTCCTCCCGAAGAAAAAGAAAACAAAGAGATGGCACTGGTCCAAGTTTTCCTCCCTTCCAACACAACGGGACAGATTTTACATAGCAAGATGAGAAAGAGCTTTCTGCAGGGAGGAGACAAACAGAATTTATTCCTCCTTAATGACTTGCTTTCTGGCTCAGACTGAGAGAGTTAATTTTTTCACCACCAGCAGGAGGAAGTTTTATTGATTGTTTCAACCTGTTCAGATTTATCATGTTGCGCCAGAAGTTGCTCATTTGCTGACCCACAGAGCTCTGCCCTTGTTTGTGTGAAAGGGAGGTAAAATGCCTTTGCCTGATGCTAAAAATTAAAAAAAAAAATGTATTTTGGAGGACGGATTTGTTACAAGAAAGGAAAAGTTAGAGCTGAGTGTTGAACAGAGGCAGAGAGGGTTGGGTGGGAGTGCAGGATGGAAAGGGCAGGAACACACAAGTGATTTGCCTTTTACTTCTCATTTAAAGTTACAGTTGTTGTCATCGTTCTTACTGTTCAGCTGTGATTAGACAGATGGTTTTACAGCTGCCATCTTTATTGTTATGTAAGTTGGCTTTAAATATTTCTACTTACAAAGCCTCTACAGATATATTACAGTGCCTGTTCTGGTTCTCATGGATTTTGCTTTGTATGGCGAGTGTTTAGTTTAGGTGGATTATTACTTGCCATACAGTATCAAAGCCAGATACTGTATCTGAGTACGACCTTGTACCTCGTCTCTCTTTCTACTCTGTGAGCTTTCATTTGGTTGGTTTGGAAGGATGGTAGGCTTTTTTCAGAACTCCCGGCATTGATAATAGAACTAAATGAGACAAAAGAGACAAAAGAGATACCTGTTTTGACAAAAAACCAATTTGCTCTGGATACTAAACATTCTGGCTCCATAAAGATACATTTAGGATTCCTGAGTCATACTGGAATTTCAGGTCAAGCACTTTTGAGGGAAATTTGTGGCCAATTTATGCTAAGGTGGAAGATTTTTCTAGAATCARTCCTGACTGATGATCAAGTATCTCAAGTAATGAAGCACTTACTTAGCATATATTTTTCAGACAGGAGTTGTTAGACTGCCAGGTGGCTGTTTGCACATGCTCCTGCAGTCAACTCGTGTTTGAAGAATTGGGATCAATTGCAATGGTTTAATTGTATTCTAACTGTTGTTTCTGAGGCAAGTGCTCAGACTTGGCTTACGTTAGCATGGGATTCTATAAGGTCCAAAATCAATAAGCATAAAGTTCAATTCTCATATAGGCTGAACATTGTGTATTCATTTAATCTTTTCCTTAATTAAAATTGTGGGATAGTATTTTGAAGCTGTTCCTCATGTTTTCTGTGCTATTGTGTGTTCTGTACTAGCAGARACAAAGAAGRACAAAATTTARATTTGAATARCAAGAGTTAAATAGTTAGKTTTGATTTTCAAATTAARTGTGTTACCTTTAAAAATATATATACAGTTCTTTAAAATCCATGCTGTTTGCTATCAGATACTCTGCTTTAAATCAGATTATTGGTCAGTTTTCTCCAGGCTCTTTCAGAATACAGAAGGTGGAACTGGTTACGGCCTTGTTTTCTGTGCTTTGAATCAATGATAACTCATGATAACTTACATGTGCAAAATAATATTATACTGAGAATATACACACATTCTTTAAAAATGTCCAAAAATTTTCCAGATGAAATTGTTCTGTCTAATTGAGGGGCATGGGAACTTCTGAATGTAACAAAAGTAGATTTGCCTGCTCTTTGGGTGGATATTATCTTTTGTCATAGCAGAAGCTACAGGTTTATGACACTGTTTTTTTGTGTTGGGAATTCATGAGCAAAACTAGCCTTTGGAGCATACTGTTGGCTTTAGGAGGAAACCCTGTGTTAAGTGGGAAGCCCCAATCAGCCATTATTTGAGAATAAAACTCCAAACGTATCAAACTTGTCTATCTTGTATAGATCCTTTTGTGGGAAGATAGAAACTGATACTTGCACAGTGAAAAGACATGGAGAAAGATTAGAGGGAGATCAGTTCTTGGCACAGGCTGCTCCTGTTGAATTCAGAAGGATTATACTGTAACAGATACACTGCCTGATTATATACTCAGATTTACAGACTCTGGACTTGGGCTGATTTCAAGTGCAGATAAAACAAARTGCTTCGTAGCTGTACATCTGTTTTGTTTTGGTGTGTTTTCCTTCCTCTGTGCAACTAAGAAGACTATGTTGTTTTGCTTGCAACTTTCAGAACTCCATGAAGGTGATGTTCAAATGCCTGTGGAAGAACTGTGGAAAGGTGCTGAGCACRGCTGCAGGGATTCAGAAACACATACGGACCATTCACCTTGGGTAAGAGAGTACTGCCAGCAGGAGCTTACAGGATCTGGTGGAGACTGGAAACAGGCCTCCTTTGCCAGGGACAGGAGCTGTCTTGGTCCTTTCCRTCTGATGAAATGGCAGGACAGTGCACTGAGGTGAACGGGAACCCATCCCAAGAGGAGAACACTTTATATTCCCTGGTGAACTTCTTTGGAGCTTACTAGGAGCTCGAATACTGTGCTCCCCTCAGGGCATYGCAGCCCAGCAGTGAGGGGCAGCTGAGCACTTTTGCTGAGGGGGAGCTGCCTGCGAGTCACCTCCACRCTGAGGCGCTGTGAGATGTGGCAGGTGTTAAGGCCTGTGTGAAGGCTTTCCAGCTCTGTTTCACTTTGGGCTGGATTCTGAGTACTCAAAAAAAGAAAAGAACCAGAAAATGACACAGCTGCCATTTCCATGTGTGTGTTAGTTGGGGTAGAAGCAAGATTTAGTCAGTCTTACATGATACAAGTTTTTTTGKTTTTGTTTTTTCCAGAGCTCTAGTTTGTAACTAAAATCTTCTGGGACATTCAGTGAGTGAAGTAGCTCTCTAATCCAWGCTTACAACAGGGATTCATGCTGCCTCATGCTGCCCTTGAGAGAGCAGCCTGAGAGTCCAGATATCAGGGAAATGGAGAAAGGAGGGATGCCCAGGTGTTGGCTTCCATGCCTCTGTATTCTTCAAGTTTTTTTTCTCACTTCCTCCTCTCTGCTGCCTTCGCCTGTTAGACACGTGGAAATCATAGAATCAGAGAATCATAGAATGCCCAAGGTTGGAMAGGACCTCAGAGGTCATCTAGTCCAACCCCCTGCACACACAGGGTCAMCTAGAGCACGTGGCACAGGGCTGTGTCCAAGTGGGTTTTGAAGATCTCCAGAGAAGGAGACTCCACARCCTCCCTGGGCAGCCTGTTCCAGGGCTCTGTCACCCTCACTRTTAAGAAATTTTTCCTTAAGTTCCTGTGGAACTTTTGATGCTTCAATTTGTGACTGTTTCCTCTAGTCTTATCGCTGGCCACCACTGAAAAGAGAAATGTGTCTCTGTTCTGTAAGTCTCTGTTATCCAGAGTTTAAAAATTGAAGTCACTGGGAGGAAGAAACAATTCTGGTATGGAGCCCAAGAAAGTCTTGCAAAGATGGTAGTAACTGAGCCTGGACTTAGGCTCTGAAGAATGAGGCTTTGAGAAATAGAGAAAATAGCTCCTACAGTGCAGTTATAAATTTTGCTCTTTGTCCTTTTTATGGCTTGGGCAAAGAGGGAGAAGAGTGAATGGCCAAATTTTACTAGAGATTGGAATTTGTAACTTTGCTGGAGAGAGATGTTTTGCTGAAGGACTTGGTTGAATCCAGCAGAGCAGTTTTAGCAGAGCCATTCAGAGCTGCTGAAGCCAAGGCATGCTCTCTCTGTGAGTTTCATTGAATAGTTGGTGGCTAGAGGACCACAGATAAAGATGTGTATGGGCAAGCAGGCTGTGAAAACCACTAGGGCTGAATGCCAGGAAAAGCAGAGATGTCGTGTGGCAATGTTGTACCTTGCTAGTTACATGGGAGCAGGAGGACCTGGCAGGGCTCCCATATTTCGCAAGTGCAAGATGCAGGGCAGAAATGTGTGCATTTGAGCCATATAGTTATATTTGTAAGTCATGTGGGTTGGGAATGTGCCGGAGGAGTGTGTTGTCTGGGACTTCCAGGTGATGTGTAGCCTGCTGGGAACCACATTCTGGTAGGCCTGATGTGTCCCTTCCCTGTGTCCCAATGGCTTGTGTGCTGAGACTGTCTAGCAAAGTTTTTTATTTGTGCTAAGTAGAGTTACAGTGAACCATAGCCGTGACTATATTTGGTTAGTAACCTATGATAAGATTACATATTATTTGCTGTTATATTACTGAATTATATCTTGCCCATGTTTGCTGTCTTTACCAGTATTCCTGTGGCTGCTCTGTCATTTCTAAGGTCAAAGTACTTTGAGATTCTTGCCAGCTTCAATAGTTAGGAGTGAGAAGCAACTACCTGAGGAAATTCCAGCTCAAGCACAGAAGTTAAATATCTAGTCCCAGGTCAAAGAACAAGTCAAGAATGACATGGAGAAAAAAAAAATCTGATTCCTACTTTTTTTGTCCAAAGACTAGGTGATTTTCCTTTCTTCTCCCCTTCCCTGCAGTCAGCATGTTGATAAAGCAGGTAGGGTTGAAACTGGGAATATTCATTTATTGCCAGTATGAATAAGTTTGCTCATGTTAAAATTCACTYCAGGGTTCTTGCTCTCATTTCATCAGTCCCTCCTTGTTTGTCTTGAAACAGACGTGTAGGGGAGTCTGACTACAGCGATGGAGAGGAGGATTTTTACTATACAGAAATCAGGCTCAACACGGACTCGGTAGCTGATGGCTTAAGCAGTCTTTCTCCAGTCTCTTCATCTTTAGCATCTCCTCCTTCCTTTCCCACCCAAGATGCAATCCGTCCCGAAACACCCTGTGCCAAAACGGAGACTAAATTGATGACACCTCTGAGCCGCTCAGCTCCTACCAACCTCTACCTCGTACACACGGACCACGCTTACCAGGTAATGCTGGTGAAGGGGACTGCATTGCTCATGCTGACATCATTAATATATTAGCAAGTACCTAAGGATTATGCCCTTATCTTAAAAATCAAAGTCCATTTTCAGTGGGTTAACAGGATTTGTGGGACAGCCCAAGGGTTCATGTCACTTAAATTGAGATGTACCCTTCCAGACTTAGTGGTCCTTAAGCAGTGGACTTGGGACTTCAACCAGTGGACTTAGGGGTACTCTTTTTCCAACCACACACTGGAGCTTACTTCAGGTTGAGAGCATTGCCCTGTGCTAYATTCCACTGACTAAACCTGCAGTATATTCCACTGACTACATCAGGTAATTCTCTACTGACTGCGAGGAAAGACAAGCCCAGATGCAGTCCTCTGTGCTGTAAACAGCCACATCCAGGCAGCTGAATCCCTTCCAGAGCTTTAGTTTCAGACCCACTTGTACTGGATTCTTCTGTAGGAAAATTCCCAAGGGATGCCAGGAACCATTATTTTCCATTACTTGTACAGAGTAAGATGTCGGTTTGCACATGTGAAGTAGAGCAGGAAAAATGGAAAAGCAAACAAGGTCTCCTCCTGCTCTTGGAGGTAATTCTTCGCAAATGGCAAAAGGCCAATCAGATCCAAGGTGCTGTTCCAAACATTTCCAAACTAAGTTCAGACACAAAGCATTAATTGTAAAAGYGCAGTAAAATCTGACATATTTTGGTCTGGATACCAGATGAGAAAAGAAGAACAGAGGCTTTGAAGTAGTGTGGTCTGTGACCTGCTCATGCACCAGGGAAAYGAACTGTCTTTTCTCAGACACAATAACTGGCATATACAGCATGATGTACCTTATTTCAGGTGTGCAACACAAATGTTTAGACTTTTTATGGAGACAAAGAGTTCATGGGCTTGTTTTAAGCTCCTGGGACTGCAGAGGGCCTGGCTGGAGCTTAGCACCTTTGCTAAGGRGAGGTCCTTGTGCTCCGCCTCTCAGAGAACAAGGCACCAACTCCCGGCTCCTGGGAAGCGCCTCCCTACATTGCAGATTGGCCGTGTAGTGGCCATCCCAGAATTGCCACTAAAATAGAAAAAAACTATGTGGAAGCCAAGGCTGGGTCATAAAAATCCTGCACAAATTTGGTAATTTGAATTTCCACTGTGGTTGGGAAATGGCAAATATAAGACTTGAAGTAAGAAAGGAGTAAGGCGGTTTTCRAATTTTTGATTTACCTTGGTCTTTTAAGAGCTACTACTGTATTTTTATTAGAGAAGGCTATTTTAATTGGGTTATTTTAAAATTTTACTTATAAAATAAAAGGTTTTGTGTGGATTCTCAGGAGATTTGTGGTTTGCCTCTAAACAAGATATAAAGATGGTCTTTCGTGACTGCCTCATCCAAGATTATCCTGCTCATGAGTAGGGCAGAGCGCTTGTCACTACCAGCATGGAAGCTTTTCACCTCTGAAGGTCTCTTGTAGATTTACAGTTTCAAGCAGTGGAAGATCCTTTGAAATGTTTTGGAAGAGGAATAGTTCTTTTTACTGGAATAATATTTTCTTTCTGGACAGGCCACTCCTCCGGTGAACATTCCAGGGTCAACAAAATTCACTCCTAATGGCAGTAGTTTTAGCATCTCTTGGCAGTCGCCTCCAGTCACCTTCACCGGCATTCCGGTAAGTCAGTGACAAATAAAAATAAAAATAAAAAGTTTTTAGAACTCTCATTTTTTTTCACAGTAATTCTCTCATGATAGATGTAAAGTTCATGTAACAGGTACAGAAGAAACCAGATTAACTGGTTGCCCCAGTTTACCTGCATGACTGATTTTAACATTTCTTTGCTGGTCTCTTGGGCTCACTGTAGTCACTTTTCCTTTCTTTTTTAATCTTTCTTTTTTTAAAAAAAAAAAAAAAACATTGGTGTGTGCAAAGGAAGAATTGGACCCATATGTATATATTTATATATTTATATATTTATATATATTTATATGTATTTTTAAAGCTGTAGGCTTGCAAAAGAATTTTTTGGTAGATGCAGAGCCTGACCCAGCATAGCCTTTTGCTGTGCCGTTAAAGGGTTACTGGAAAACCTCTCAGCCAGGGGGTGGTTATGCTGTCAGGCTAACTGGGATCAGGCGGTAGTGCTGGTATCCAACTCTGAACCCTGGGAGCAAAGTACATTTGGAAGGCAACAGGAAGYAGTGGTAAGATCAAATGCTAACTCTCATTCAGTAGGCTGCATACACAAAGCCTCTATCGAGAGCAGACCCTTCTGTCCTGTTCTACAGCAGATATGCATGTAATGCACCCTGCCTTTTAGTAGGATTGCGTATTRCAGTTTGATAACTTTTGAATGAAGTGTTAGCGATAAGTGTTATATGTCAACCTTCACATTTTATTCAGAAAAACTAGTGTACAAGGCCTAATTTCAGAAACAGGACTCCAGAAATACAGTGTTTACTTAGGTGCAGACTTACCATAATCTTAAATATAATAAAACAATATTGCTATGGATATGGTAATGGCAGTTAAAAACTTTTCTAAGTTCAAAGGATTAGAAATCAACGAATTTCTATGTTCAAAGGGATTAGATGTATGATAGATGTTAATGATAAATGTAATTGAGAACTTTCCAGTAGTGTAAAATCTTCTGCATAATAAATAGAAATAAATATGCATAGAATATATTCTATTTTTTATAGGAAAACATATTTTTCAGCACGTCAGTGATTGTTCTCTGACTATAAACCTGCTTGATATCATAGCCTTTCATTTAAAATTACACTTCATGGATTTTTACAGTGTGGTACATAAGACACATCACTCTCCCAAAGRACCATATAGCTTTTTTTCCCTCCTGACGGTGACTATTAGACATGGTGATAACAGATACTATTTCCCTCACTTTTCTTCACCAAATGACTCTCCAAAGTTTCTTACTGTCAACCTTTGGCAAATCTTGGAGATTTTCTGCAGAGGCTGAGGTGTCCGGCAGGGCTGCTAAAACATGAGAGTGGCTGAATCGATTACAGTGTGCCCTGCCAATGAATATTTATTAAATGGCATGAGGGAGCACCTCGCAGGAAAGGCCTCACGCTGGCAGCACTTGGAACAAGAGCGCCCCGGCGGAGCGCCCCGCCGGCGAGTTCCTCCAAGGCTGGATTTCACAGCAATGGGGCTGATACTGAGCGATTATGAAACTGGCTCCTTGTGTGCACTGGCAGAAATTGGCGCCAATAGTGCTGGCAATCTAAAAAGTGCAATTAGTAGCATTGTGAATCAGCAACTGAAGAGGGCAGAATTAGACACAAATGTGTTGAGTTTACTTGTTCAAGCAGTAGCATCAATCTGTAGCTACAGAATTGCGAGTTCTCAAAAGAACTGAAGAAATGCTAAATCACTTTCTAAGAATTATATCAAGATGCCAATGCTTTAAGTATAGTCTAAAAATAATCCCAATATGAAAATATGGAGAGCAGTGATGACAGCAGAATTAGCTCTCCCAGGTACCTGGGAGAGCCGTATGAGCGGTTTTTATATCTGTGTCTAACAGCATTCATAAGTCTGCTTAGCTCAAAAGAATCAAAACCTTTAAAGTTTTCACGCTTCTCCATGTTCTCACATTTTTTCCCTGTTCTCTCACATTTCCGAATTCTGTCATCTGCGAGGCCATTTAAGAATGACAAAGGCCTGCATTCGATAGAAAATTAAGTGTAGTAAGTGAGGGATGTAAATGCAAAATAATAACTCACTGAATGTTAAATGCATGTTACATCTCTCCAGTTTCAAAGCAATGTAAATACTGCGTGGTAAAATGAGGACACTGTCATTCCCAGCAGTACCCTGAGTGCAATAACTTCTGTGCTGTAGGGAGGCTCTACTGGGTAGGGGGCCACTTCCTCCTCCTCCCCTGAGGTGTCTGTCTCCTCAGCACAGAGCATGGGATTCTTCCTGAACATATTCCCTGAGATTGGAGGCATGGCTGTACCGAGGACGGGGATGTTGGAGGGCAAGGGTGAACAAGATGGCTTGCAACATTCTTCTTTGGTTTTGGCTTTTGACACCCACCTGTGGTGCCTCACCTCTGTGCAGGACAACGTCTGGATACCTTTGGGAATGTGGCATGTGCTTCTCAACAAGTCCCTGAACTGCTCTGAACATGCAGTACCTAAGCAGGGATCAATCGGAGGCTGATTCAATATCAATCAGCCCAGATTAGATGAGATTAGAAACCATATCAATTAGCCTAGACAGCTGCTCAGAGATACCCCACGCATGTAACCAGAGGTGTTTATTTGGAAGTCTTTACCTATCAAGTAGGAACATTAGGGATACCTTCAGCATCCTTAATGTTTGTGCTCTGAGCCACGCACACGTTATTTCCCACCTACTCTGCTCTGTCCTTCCCTTCTTGCAGGATAGTTTTTTAGGTACAAGAGGAGGCTGACCATTGGCACAGCTAAGAATCCACACTACATATGATTCTGCACATGGGGCAGGGATGTGCTGCCACTTGATAACAAACAATCTGAAGACAGGGTACAGCTACCTGATGTTGTGGCTGCCTAAACAAGAGGCTGGACTAGATGGTCTCCAAAAGTCCCTTCCAACCTCAACTGTTCATGGAAGGCATGTATGAGGAAGCTGAGCGAAATGGTGCAAGCCATTCTAATGGGGTGAAGAGCAGTGGAGTCTGTGTCACTTAATCCTGACTGACCATACAGTTGCACCGTCATTATTGTAAGACAGAGCTCATCTTGCACTCCAACTTGATCTCTGCTTTGTGGTATTGATATTTGCCTGGCAGTTCATGTAAGCCCAGAAGGTTGAAGAGAGGAAAATCTTTAGAGTTTTATTATTTGATATTTACAGATCACAAATCTTCTTTGTAACTACAGTTGCCCTTAGGARCTATAGCTGAAACCTGTAAGTCTTCCATTTTGGCAAATGTATCATTCACATTCATTCTCTGCATAGACAGCACTGCAAATGTGAAAGTCTCCGAGGTGAAGGATTGAATTCTAAGGCCCTGCTCTTACGCACGTGATGCAATGGGCTATAGCAAACTGGTGTTTTTTAGACCCATTGAAAAGGACATTAAAATACACTAAAGCTCAAATTCAGAGCAGTATTGCCTTCATGGTGAGTTAGTGCACAGAAACCATAATGTAAAGRCCCTCCCTGGAGTATGTAGGAGTATGTATTCCTGGAGAATGTAGGGAGGAAGGGGCYAAGCTCTTCTCATTGGTGGCCAGTGACAGGAYAAGGGGAAATGGGTATAAGCTGAAACACAGGAAGTTCCATCTGCGTGTGAGGAGGAACTTSGTTACTGTGAGGGTGACAGAGCCCTGGCACAGGCTGCCCAGGAAGGTTGTGGAGTCTCCTTCTCCGGAGGTCTTCAAAACCTGCCTGGATGCCGCCCTGTGCCCCGTGCTCTGGGTGTCCCTGCTKGAGYRGGAAGGTTGGACTAGATGATCTCTAGAGGTCCCTTCCAACCTCAACCATTCTGTGATTCTGTGAGTACGTGAGGTGAGACTGTCTCAGACAGGGAGCAGTTACTACTCAGCTCTTCTRCCTTTGGAAGTGATCAGGATAATACTGTGGTGCAATGATAACTGAGGAATATGTTGAATAACAGGTAGGTTATTCATTTTGGATAGGTATCCAAAATTTGATGGGGGTCAAAATGTTTAAGAGCCATAGCAGATTTGACTGAGATCTCCTGTTGCTGGTAGCTACCAAAAGCAGTGTAGTGTGTGTTAAATGCCAAAGACTAGAAAGGTGTTATTGCTTTGCCAATGATAAAATGAGGAAGCATTTATCTGCTGTGTTTCTATCATTCTATCATTCAGCAAAACAAGATAAGTAGTTAATAAAGGATAGAAAAATCATGTCAATCAACATGCTTTTATGTAAAGCACAATTTGTCAAGCAAACCTTATACCACCAGCCTTTATATATTTCAGGTTTGGTTGGCAGAGGCAGCTACATGTCTAACATGCAGGTTTTGCAAGGCAGCAGGTATTTCAAATGAAAGTAGGCAGTGCCAACAGAGCACGTACTAAGCCATGAAGCTCTGGCAGTCAGACCTGGAGAAGCAGCAGTTAACTGAGAATCTTCCTCACTGGGGCAGCACCACTGCCACATTASGGTTGATGCTTTTAAGCATTTTCATAACTCATCTGCCAATAAAACTACAAAGTAAAAACTGAAGATCTGTTTTCTGGTAGAACACARGGTAATCATCTGTCCTTGCGTACTCCTTTTGTTAAATGGGGCCCTTTTCAGATCAGGTGTTTTAATTGTGCAAAACATTGCACAATTAAAAAAAATGTGCAAAACACATGAAAAAAAGGGAGCTTAGATAATCAGTAGTAATTAACTACTTAGTAGTAGTTGATTACAGTAGTAATTAACTTAGATAATAAGTAGTAAGGGAACTTAGATGATCAGAGGGACATTGACCTTAAGAGTAAAGATTGCTGAGGATCTGGGAGTTGTTGCAGACAACAGGCTGCTTTTGAGGAGTGACAGGACAAAGAGAGCTGGTCTAGTCTGTGAATATATGAAATGAGAATAAGGCAAAGAAAGAGGAAATTTGTTTCAACTCTCAAGACATGAAATGTATTAGTAATGGTCTGAACTTGTGTAGATTGTTATTAGTGGGAGCTTTACATGCTGCTAAATCAGAAGCTTCTGTAGTTACCAGCTGATAGTAAAAGTTGAAAGCATGCCTGCTGTTAAAAATGCTTTATTTATTTATCTATCTATTTATTTATTTATTTATTTGCTGTGGAGTACCTATAAAGTGGATAGTTAAGCTCAAAGCACATTCAATAACTGTCTTCAAGTCAGGTCAGTTCTTCCAAGAAGATGTTAYCAGACTTCAAAAGGGCAGTAGTGAAAAGTAGCAGTTATACAAGGACTTGTGGCAGYGTCTGCAGTCCCTGGCCGCAGTGCTCAGTGGCCCTTCTATGCGCCCAAGTTTGCTGTATTTGTCAGCAAGCAAAATGACATTCTCTATATGTCAAAAAAAATAGTGTTCCTAAGTGTATTTTCCTCTTGTGTTTTAGTTGCAAATGGTAATGGCCTTCGCCCAGGAGCAAAACAAGCCCTTTGCAGCAAATAATCCAGGAATTGCTTAAGGTTGAGCTTTATGCTTTGATACCACTTGGATTATGTTGCCTGCCCCCAAACTGCTCTAGAAAGCTTATTTAGAAAATTTTAGAGGAACAAAGTATTCATGGAAGTACTCAGTACTCATTCRTGGAAGGGAAAACAAGGTGGGTGAGGAGGCTTTGAGTGCAGAGAAGAGGGAACTATTTGGTACATTTTATTGGCAGCCTTGATCAGAAGGACAATCTTGCCCCCTTATTAAGTCCCTAAGGGATGCATTTAAAGTATCCTGTAGCAACCTCCTTCTCCAAAGCCACTATCTCTATAAAGAATACAAAGTCACATACTAGAGCCACATGTGAAATCCGTGTGTTTCATAGGGAGTTGTTGGCACGAATCTTGTGGAACAGGCTGCTGTTTCTTTTCTCCAGCTTTTTTCTCTGCTTAAACTGGAAAAGGGTTTAGTAGGAACTATTCAGAGTTCTCAGGAAGAATGAGTGCATGCATTTTCTGTCTTTCCCCCAAACTGAAATAATGCTTTTCTGTATTATGCTTTGCTCTATTTGGATATTTGAATATTCAAAGAAATGAAAAGGAGCAAGGATAAGGTACCTAATGCTGAAAGGATCTATTTCTAAATAGATTCCCAACTTCATTATGTTTGCTTGATGTATAATAACCTTCTCTGGATATCTTTGCCACCATGCATCATTAATTGCATTTTCTGGAGAATATTCTGTTTGCCTAYGATAACCAGCAGAAACTGCACTGCTGAAGAATTGGAAGTGTGTTTATATTGATCCATACCTGTATGTCCTTCATCAGCAGCTTTTTTTTGTCTGTATTAACAGGTCTCACCAACTCATAACCGTCCTGCAGGGAGTGGAGAGCAGAAACAGGCCCACACAGTTCTCTCATCGCCGCCTAGAGTAGCGTTTGGCTTGAGGTACGGGACCCCTTGCACCAGCAGCTGCAGAACTTAGAGGCTGTTTCGTAAATAAGATGTCAGTGGCCAGAGGAGCAGAACTGCAGCACTGACTGTGATTCCAGTTGTCAGGCAGATTCGCACTAAAGCACTTCAGAATAGCCATTGGAAACCGATTTTCCTTTTCATTTACCCTCAAAGCTAAAGATCTGGGGGAGATTGAGTTGCTGAGAAATACAAAAGGCAGCCTATGAATAAAACCCCTTGAGCTCGCTAGAAAAATTGGGAGTTCAGGTGCAGATCTAAATTTTTATGTAAATGGGTGTTATCCAGATAACTCTTGAAGTTTGAAGAATCCTGAACTTCATTATATGGCTTTGTTTTCTCCTTGAGAGGCCAGGATGTCTTGTGTGTTTATCACCATTAATCCGAGTGGTATGTGACTTCAGTTAAATTATGAAAACRTATCTTACAAAAAAACATGTAAAAGCAAAGCTTTTTGCCTTGTCTTCCTGCATATAGGCTACATTCAGTTATATTAAAGATAACGAGTGTTTGGACCAGAGTCTGCTTTAAAAAAACACTATGTTCAAAGAATTATGTTAAAAAAGTATTTTCTTRCTCATTTTCTTGTCATAATTTCTCATGGTCCTTGAAGGGACTGTATCCTTAAAAGCAACCTAACTGCAAAAGGAAATYTTTACACTTCTGAGTTTCCTCATGTCTCTCGTATTATTACAGATACTACAAACTGAATTTGGCATCTTCCCGGTTCCTGGATTGCAGCCATTAATGAGTGTTCAGGAACCCAGATGTGATGTATGCATCAGCGTAATCCCCAGGGGATTCCCATCCCTCTTTATGCTGTGCAATATTTGGTACAGATACAAAACAGTTTTTTCTCCACTCTTGATTTAAAGATGCCAGGGCTACCGTTGGCACTGCCCTTAGGAGMACTGGTCACTCCTTGCAGCTCTGCTTCTCAGCATGTTTGCTGGTTGGCTACATGTTGAATGAAAAAAAAAACAGTTATTTTGACCATTTTTTAAGCTGTTGTTATGAACTTTAAGAATTTGTAGTATGATGGACTACATGGCAGTTGTCTGGCTTTAAAAGCAAATGCTGCCTGCCTTCCTGGCCTGGAGGTAAAAGAGAAGGAACACACACGAGTGCACTGCTGCTGMGGGCGAGGGTTAAAGCTTGTTTCTATCACCTCGTTTTTTTTTTCCCAGTCTGTTCACAGCAAAGCTCAGAGTAAAGCATGCAATAAGGATTCACAATTTAAGAGTAAGCAGCTTTCCCCCTCTTTTGTATAGCTGCTCTTTGAGGCAGTCTGTATGGGAGAGCTATGCTGCTCAGAGCTGTGTAAAACGTGGACCACAGCTCTGAGCAGAGAGTATCTTSTCTGGCGTGATACAGGCTGTGCTGCAGAGCAGCCACAGTGATAATTATGCCTGCACATTCATGGGGCTTATATCCATGTAAGGATGAGTCACTGGCTGCAGTAAGAGCTGTACATTATTGGGATGAACCTCGGAAGAGAGGAGCAGCCCCAGCAGCTGCAGCAGAGCCTGCAAGGAGGAGGACAGATCCTTCACAGCTGGGCGACCACGGCCACGTGGCCGTTCGCTTCAGCAGCTTCTTGAAAGCAACCAAAAACCCCTTGAAAGCCCTGGGGCTTCCCTCCATGCTGCACTCTCTTTTACTTCCCGTCCTGACCTTAGAGTGATGAAGCCCCACAAGCATTTCCTTACCAAGCTTCCCTTTCTCTCTGACAGGAAGCCTAGAGGGGAGGGGAAAAAATGTCGGAAGGTCTATGGGATGGAGAACAGAGATATGTGGTGCACTGCCTGCCGGTGGAAGAAGGCCTGCCAGAGGTTCATCGACTAGAGACTGGCGTCGTGCCCAGGAGCTGGGGCTGCGGCAGGAGCAGCTTTTGCTGCRTCGCTTCCCGCTTGCCCGCCCGGGATGCACTGTTTGCTTTGGGTTTTTATTTTTGGAAGAGCTTTGCATTTCAAAGTGAAGCACTTGTAGCCAAGGAGATGCACTAATGAAAACCTGTGTGGAGCAATAGAGCAAAAAATAATTTTAAAAAAAGACCAACAAAACGAAGAACATGCAACAAAATTCTGTCTTACTAAGTATTGAAACCAGAGCAGCTGTTAGTGTTTTTCTGTAAAAGAAAGGAAAAAGTTAATTTTTTTGCTAACTCTCTGAACTACTTGCTCCTTCAGACCCCTTTTTAACCATTTCAGTCTCTGTGTTGTGAACGTCTGTATTAGCTAAACTGAACAATTTTTCTTTTCCTGGACAAAGAAACGAAGATTTTTTTTTTTTTTGAAAGCTTTCTAATAAACACTTCAAAGTCATATAAGCTACAGTTTACTCAACAAAAGCTGTACCAAGACTGGAGCCTGCTAACCAGTTCTCCTAATATGAATGATCATGGTCATACGGTATTTTTGGAAGGGGGATGTGGGGAGGAGTTGCCTTTTTCTTTGTTTGTTTGTAGGACGAAAGTCTGAATTCACAAGAAGGACAAACAATGTTCCTGGAATATTTTTAAACCAGATACAGACTGGTCGAGTGGAACAAAGTCATTTAAGTACCAAATTGGATTTTGRTTCCCTAGAGGAAGAAGAGCGGCCATGGAAAGTCACCAGCAGGTGTTGTCACAATGGAAGATGAGGGAAGAAATTCACTGATCCTTGATTGAAACCCATAAGAATACMATTGGGGTCCAGTAGCTTTCCTTACCACTGCCCCCTTTTCTAGGAAGGATTAACAATTGGACCAGCAGAATTCTTGCTATTGCTGCAGGAGCCCTGTAAAGAACTGGTAAACGCAGCCATTAGGATTATAAGAAAGGTTTGTTCAGGGATGTGGTCCAGCCAGCAGTTCTGCTCTTGTTTCCTTGTCTCCYGTTCRAGAGAATGTTGTTAAATTGATGGTTTCCTCAGTTGTGTGGGGTTTTTTTTTTCATTAAAGTTCCTAACATCTATTACGTACAAAAAATTACTAGAGAGAAGAAAGTGCCCCCTTTCCACAASATGATCCCAAAAAGAGAAGTACAGCAGCAGAGGAGCAACATATTTATGGTAAAACTACATTCCTAAGCTCATTTTGGTGTCTGAATTAATATGTTTTTATACTGGCAGTACTTGGATAGGTTTGGATACTTTGTATGTTTGTCCAATAGAAAATCTGTACCTGGATGCAGGAAGCCACTATTCTCTTCCAGCTGATACAGAATTCCCATTAATTGTTGTTTTAGTGGAAAAGTAAGACAAGAATTTCTTAAGATATGAATRTATCCCACTGAACAATCCCTGTTCGTTAAACAAAACAAGGCACCCAAGAAAACCACCTCAAAGTTTCAGAGGCATGCAGGCCCACTGATTTCTGGATTTCTTTTTCATRCCATCTGAAATCAGGCCAGATTTTAGGTATTTCTTTTTTTATTATGTAAGCTGCCTAATCCTCACAGAAATAAGGAGACTTTAATTATCTAAACAGCTTCGTAAAATCTGGTCCAAAGTTCCCTTAGCTTTACTGAGTGTGCATTGCTGCTTGTGCCTGTGAAGCAAGCCCAAAATGATGAAGCAGTCATTAGAACATGTGCTATGAAACTGAAAGTGCTAAGCAGTACACTATATCGTAGGAGCTTCCAAAGGATATCATCTTTTATTTTTCTTCTTTTTGAACAGCTTRATTGGGCAATCAGACGCCTAATTTGAGCGTGCTGGTCTGGTGGTTCACAAATTGTGCCATTTACATGCCCGAGTGGCAGGATGTGCTTGCATGCACCCAGGTACTTGATTTTGTGCCCAGTTGTGTTAAGTCATGGGAAAGCGAAAAAGAGAAAGAAAATAGACTCTGAAATCCAGTAAGGCCCTGGAATATATATACACATGTATGTGTGTATAGAAAATATCTGGGGTTAACAGGGAAGAGAAAATGGTTTTGTTTGTAACTATAAAAGAAGCTAAACTTTGGCTATTTATGTAGCCATTGCTTTATTACCTTTCCTTTTAGTAAAATGTGGGGTTTTCTTTGCATGTTTTATTATTTTGATTTCTGTAGTAAAACACCTCAGAGTAATTAGTAGTCATTTCATCTTAAAACATTGTTTGCTCTTTGTGTATTTACCTTGGGGGAACGTAGAAAATCTGAATCTTCTCAAAGATTTTTGTGCTGGCTTCCCCCCTTTAAATTTTTTTTTTTTTTTTTTTTGCAATGACTCCAAGACTAATTATAAAGAGTTTATAATAATTAATTTCACCATTTTTAGAGTATTTCCCCATTTATTTGTTGTTCTCCTCCTTTTCTCTTTTCACTTCTTTGYTATGGAGAGGGTTTTTTTCTGAAAATAATGTATTAGACGGTATATTTTTTCTATAATGTCGTGGCATCATGAGCACCTTTCCTGAGGGCACTTTACAAATTAATCTAGTAAGATTATTTTTTATAAATTTCTGCACAAAAGGGTAAAGTCTTTCTGGTAGAAGGGAGTTAACATAGTTGCAATGGTCATGGAGCAATGGTTTTGTTGCCAGACTAGTTTGTTCTTTGGATTTGGATTCTCTACAGCCACAGAGTTACAAGTTACCACAGCATGCGAGAAGGTTTGCGTTAACAAACTGAGGGCAGAAACTATTTGGTCTAGCATCAGTCTGGGTAGRTGGAAGGTAGATGGTCAGCATTTTTACACAAATTTTAGTCGGCAAGGTGTGTACGGAACCAGGTTTGGATGTGAGGGCGCCTGCGTTTGATTTGTGGGTGCTGGAGGCAGCGCCTGAGCGGGGCCTGGAGCGCAGGCGCTGCTCCGTGCCGGCCTGCGCGCCGCCGGCTGCTCCCGCTTCCACAGAGACCCTGCCGGCCTCGCGGTGTGCCCAGCCAGGCCGGAGCTGCCAGCAGAGCCCTCGCGCTGCTGCCAGCGTCGCGCAGGCTGCGTTGGCTCTCCCGTGCTGGAACACGGCGCCGCAGCGCTCTCCGAAGCTCCGTCATGTGCCTGGCACCCTGACCACCACTGACTCGGGTCGGGCCTCCCAAAGCAGGCCTCCTTGTCTTGGGTCCTGCAGAAGGGCAAGCTTGAGCGTTCAGCTCGGCCACCCCCATCGCTGCCCTCCGGAGCTCCTCCCTTCCCTTGCTCCATAAGATACAGGTCGTTGTCTGCCCCTCCAAAGCAGTCGGGAGGATCGGACAGATGCCATGAAGCAGAACCTGCGTTGCTGCAGGCCCTTGGATGTCTGCTCATCTGTGTCAAAAGACAGAGTTGCTCCCCAAGATACAAAAATGGAAGGATCTGGTGTAATAGTTTTGGCCACCTGCTAGTCATAGAAGTTGCCAGCACTGATGTCTGGCTTGGCATAGACAGCATAGGTCCCGTATATTTTTCTTGGAGTCTTCTTGCTGTAACAACCCCACTTTGCCTGCTCCCCCCAAAAAATTACCTGGAAAAGGAAATTATTTAAGTGATGGGAATTTTCAGAGGCAATTTTAAAATGTGATTATGCTCCAGCAGCTTCCAGCTGCTGTGAAGTAGCAACTATTAGGCATTAAGTACTCTGGTCATCTTATTTGTAAAGTTATTCCCACCCAGAGCAACGTGCCTAATTCTGTAGTGCCTTGCACAGGTGTACACGGATACACAAGATGCAAAGCGAGCAAGAGCTTTTCCTCTGCAGCCTGCCCGTTTGCGCTTCCTTTTGGGTGATACCCGCTGCCGGCCACGGCTGYGCAAGGCGAGCGGGGAGGCCCCTATGCAGAGTGCCTGCCTGCCGCGTCGCCTGGCAGGACACGAGCCTGCTGTGAGCAGCTGCTCTTCTGTGAATTCCTTGCACCTACTTTCTCTAACGTCCATAAACTTTCTCATCCCTTCCCCACATTTTTGAAGGTGATGAAGAAGCAGGTACACAGCAGAAGGCAGGGCTGTAGCAGAGAGTTCTAGCTGGGGACACACTTAAAGATGGGTTCCAGCTCTAGGCAGTATCCAGATATTGACGCCCTCCTTGTACCAGACCGACYGTTGTTGTTGTGGCTGTTGTTGTTGCTTTGTTTGGTTTCCCGTTCTCTGCCATGCGCTGGCAGCAGCTGGAGTCAGCTGTGAGTGAGGCCACATGAAGGGATCTCTTTTTCCCCCACTCTTGAAGATGTTGCAGCCGTCTCAAAAACTGACTTGAGAAGCTCGCTGGCCATGCGCAGAGCCGCAGCAAATCACCTGTGAGGCTCCTCTGCCATGCTTCAAGCTTCAGAGCAGCCTTCCTAGGGAATAATTACGCTGCTCCTTTTCTTAAAAAATATGTTGATCAGGAAATTTCGTAAAATCTTACATTATTATGACTTATATCTGTACTTCATTATTTTTATATAGGTGGCAGCACTGGAAGTGAGACCTATAAGAGTGTTGGATTTAATGCTTGTCAGGATTCATCTGGTAGATACTGTTGGCCATTGCAAAACATCATAGTGGAGATTTTGTTCCAGTCTAAATTCAGGAGAATTATATGATGCCTTTATCAAAACAACCAGAAAGGAAGTCACTAGGAAAAACTAATCAGGGTGATGGTTTAGATACAGAAGGTGCCTACTAAATGTCAGCGGCTCCTGTCTGCAGGTATTTGAGTCTGAAAAGCTTCTCAGTGCTAACAAAAACCCCAGAATATACAGTTACAGTTGATAGTGTCTGCTTGTACTCTGGTTTTCCATCCGAGACTATAGTACTTTTGCCTAGACCACTGTTTCCTATCAAAGTGCAAGATTAAAGAACATTTGTACCTTCGATTTATAACTTTTTTGAGTTTATTCGGTGATATATAAAACACTACACCCTGTTCTTTCTGCTTTGAACAGACTGTTTTCAATGAGAATCCAGAAAGACCCTGAAAGTAGAGATGAGTCTGTTTCTGATGCCACCAAGCAAAATTGTTTCATTGCTTGTACTTTTGGCAGGAAAAAAAAACTTGTTCAATAAATTCATAAATCACAATGCAAGGGAACAATTTAATGTAGTAACAAACCAGTGTTGTGCTTTTTAAGACTCATCTTAAAACCAAGAGTTTTTTTCCTTCAATATTTGACTCTTAAATATGAGAGATCTAATATACCCTTGAGAGAAATTAGTGTTATTAATATGTTTTGCCATATTACTTGGGATTCTACACAATATTATACTAACAAGGCAGCATTTCAAGACCAGATCCAGATTCTTGATTGAATTCCGTGTTAAAGATAAATACACTCTGATGCTTAAAAGTGTTTGAATGTCAGTGTTTACTGTCTTTGCCAAATACAAAGTTCGAGATTTCTAACTTGCATTTTATGACTAATAGTCTTCAAAAAGATAATATGCTAGATTTTAGAGTTTTTATCTTATTCTGTTATGCACTACATCTATTAGCATATACTGTGCAGTGTCCAGAGAAACAGAAGTTACTAAAATRTTTATAAAAAATACCTTGGGAAGACAGCAAAAATGATAAAATTAATATTAATTTCCTCAGGGAAAGTAAGAGGACTGTAAATGCAAGATGCAGTTCTATTTGAGTGAAAGATGGTTAAGAGATTTTTCTATTCTAGGCAAAATTTAAAGGATCTATATGTTGTCTAATAYTAAACCTTATTTAGATCCAAATAGGAAGAGGTCATTTTATCTGATTAAAATGTAGAAAATGATCTTGAACCATACGTAATTTTAATATAAATCAATAAATTTGTATAAAGTTTTTCAGAATGTATTGTAAATATAAAAAAAATCTTGTTTATACAATTCCTTAGTGAAAATATACATTGTCTGCAATTGGATTGCTTTTTATCAAATTATATATAGCTAGCAGAAAATAATATAACAATGAGCTATCCCGCAGGTATTAAGTACTCTGCTTTGCAAGATGCTCCTTTCCCCTTGATATTAAAAAAATAAAAAAAATGACACCACAAAACCTTTCTCCTATCTGCAAAGGTATCAGCTTCAGCAAAACAAAGTTAATATACATTAGCTGTTATTTGAAGGAATATATATGCAAGTTCTCAATGCTTTCTTCAGTTGTATATGAAGAAATTTATTTTTTGCCCATACTACTTTCTCCTTACCGAATCTTTGTCATCATGGCTAGAGACTCTGTTCCCCAAATWCTTGCGTATTTATACTGAAATGAATAAAAATACATATCAAAAGAAAAGCACCTAAAACTTTAAGTGACACATGACATCAGAATTTTTATTATCATCATTAAATTATGGTAATTCTCACACAGATGCCAACAAATCTTTCAGGAAGAGATGCATATAATCCATAAAGCAGGTGTGTTTACTCTAGAGGTAGGTAGTCCAAAATCAACTAATAGATTCAGATTCATTAAAGCACTTGTGTGTACGTTTAAMTTTTCTTACACATTTTGTGAATGAGACTTTTCTGGTTTCTAAAGTTAGACTCATGTTTTTAAGCTTTTCTGAAGACAGGACTTGGAAAGAACAGATACTCTTATAACTCTTATCTGAAATACGCACTTTGTAAGACAATCTATCTTTTTCTGATTTTATGCAGTTTATCTGGTACTTAGAAGACCAGRAAAAAAAAAAGATTGGGATTTTTTTCTATTTTTTGCTTTGCAACGGGAAAGTGAAAGAGTTGAGAAGTTTATTTGTACATTTTAGCATATGAAATCGTTGCTTAGATTTGTAAGAGTTTTGTATTTGCGATCAAACTTAAAGGAACTTACTTGAGCGTGTCGGGGAAATGCACAACCACCAGGTCGCTTTATCTAAATTTATGTAGTTCCATCTGTATTCCTTGTGTGCTTTTCCAGTGAGTTGAGTACACAGGAGATCTAAAGCTGCAAGGAAATAAGAATAGGTAAGTTCACCAAAAAAAAAAAAAAAAAAATTGCTGTACTGTTAAATGAAAATTATGTTGTCTTGTAAAAACTTTAGTGTTAAAAAAAGCATTAGTACTTTTACTGAAAAGGAATCTAGAAAGTAGCCTTATTAATAAGGTGCAATAATTAAAGGGCTAAATTGTGGAAACAAGTGGTGTGTGTATGAACATCACTATGAAATGTGCACTCTTTTAAAACTAACTTCTGTAGCACTGGGCTCTTATTACCTCTCTGAAAYGATAATGGTGGCATGATTTTATAAGCATTTATTGTAAGCTGTGAAAGAGAATTTGGGATTCCATAAGCATCAAAATAATGAGGRGGGAAATTGTGAAATGCATAGGAAAGTAACGTGCAGTCTAGCATGGAAGAAGTAACCTAAAAATCCATACAAAGCTTTGGAAARTGTGGATTGCTGAAAGAAGAAAAAGTATTGAGCTTGGTTATGGAGATAATTTAGTCTGAAATTGACAGTAATGTCAAAAAAATGCTTCAGAGAAAAAAAAAGAGTTTTATATCTTGGTTTTTATCATCATTTTTTGCTTAAATCTGTATTCTAATTGTGCAAACATTCCTAAATTGTCAATAGTTGGCTTGATATATATTATAGTGTATTATAATCTGAGCACCACCTTTAAAATGGAGAGATTTCTTCTTTCAGACTGCACAGTCTGAGTCTCTTCATACAACATGATGAGACTGAAGCAGAGAGGCTGGACAAGCAAAAGGACAAGCAAAGATGCAAAAGGACACTTGGGTGGTTCATTGATCCCTTAGGAAGAGCGTTTGAGTGCTTAGACTGAKGGATCCTCTTGTGTATTTTTAAGGGAATTTCTCCTCTCCGTCTGCACTGTGACGTTTCACAGAGTACAGACTGCCCAGTKTGTTGCCTCTTGCTGTCATGTATTTTGGCTGTTAAAGAATGACATAAAAGTCCCTATTTTTGTCTTTTTCTCAGAATTAACTAAAAGATGGAAGTAATCAGGTGTACTGAACAGAACTGTGGATGGTGGTTTCACTTTTGGGCTTTCTTCTGATAAAGGGCCAAGGGATGAATTTAAATGTATAGAGACATTATTTGAGACAGGCTTGAGCCAACAAGGTAAGAAATAAACAACCAAAAAGAACAGACGCATTCCTCAGAGTGGGTCACAGGAGAAGGAAACACTCTGTCCTGGGTCATTTCGGTTTGTGACYGAGGCTCGTGACTCCTGCGAGGGCGACAGAGCCCTGGCACAGGCTGCCCAGGGAGGCTGTGGAGGCTCCTTCTCTGGAGGTCTCCAAACCCGCCTGGATGCCGCCCTGTGTCCCGTGCTCTGGGTGTCCCTGCTGGAGCAGGGGGCTGGACTAGAGGATCTCTAGAGGTCCCTTCCAACCTCAGCCATTCTGGGATTCTGTGATTTAAAATTAGGCAGAGTAAACCTTAACGGTGTGGCTGTTCTTTTCTGTRTTTTAGTGTGCTGTTGCTTCTCTAGCCTCAGCGCTATATATTTTTGATAGAGATATTTTTCATCTGCCAGAACGCTGTACTAGTTTGTTTGCRTAAGGGAAAGATTGTACCATCTTGTCAGGAACCAGCACTGTGTTATTTGTAGTTTTATAATAGAGTATTTAATCCTGCTGGCTTATTTTACTTGCCAATATGTAGCATCTCTTCTTAGAAGAATCTGAAGCCAAATATGATCAGATGGTACAATTATAGTTACTTAATATTAGATGTGTATGAATAAATTGACTATAAAAGACCAACTCCARTGAATCAAACAACATCAATGCAATGTCTGTAAAGTCATATTTTATACAGTTTGTAAATTTAAAAAAACTTTTTTTTTTTCCTCCTCAGTCATGACAGGAGTTTAGCAGAAAWTAATTCTAATTAATTTGAGGAAAGGAGGGAAAAGCCCAAAGCATTTTTCTGAAATAAGCAACCCTTACTAAGCTCCCRGGAATTTTATCTATAGCAAAGACATCCTATAGCCAAGACATCCCATGTGCCACCTCACGTGACGGCACTACTCTGAGGTCTCCCATTACAGAGGTTTCTATTTTTTTTTAATTAAGAGGCTGACAATATGTCCTTATGGCTGTCAGTAAGAGGGAAGTGCAGGTAGTGCTGTAACTATCTAAGTGCCCAGAGCACTGCCATTTTTCTCGGAATTGCCGTGATTCCTGTGAGGAGCTGCATTGCAGGGGTAGCACGGACGGCTTTCCTTCGGTGCAACTAGTTCTGCTGTAGCTGGGAAGTATGGAAGTGCAGATCTCCTTTTGGGTGCTGGAAAAGAGAATTTAGCTCGCGGGATTTGTGGGAAAGAGGGGACGTGCCCAGGCATGTCTGCTGCTCTGGGAAGACCTCGGCTTGTGTTCCAGGGCTGCCAAAGGGGCTCTGCTTTGGACATGTCGTCTAGTAAGGGATTTAAGAGCTGTTAAGCGCGGGGTCGTCGGTGTGCAATCCAGGTCTCTGATGGCAAGTGAAAAGGTTTCTTGAGAAGGGAACCAGGAGGGCCAGCCTGGTGTGCAGGGAAGGCACTGCCACTGTCCACGTCACCTTAAATTACAAAAAGAAGAAAAGAAAAAAAGAAAAAAAACCACCAATTGCCCAGTTTTCGTGCAAATGGGACTTTTAATGCACCCTGATGGCATAAGACTGCAGTGTTCAGCACCGTGTATCCTTTTGTCTCTCTTCAGTCACAAAAGGGGAGCATCTGCCCATRTATATTGTTCTTCCATTGTTTCCTATCAGATTTATGTGGGGGCAGATAACGTAAATTTAAGGGGTTTTGGAAAGCACCTTTTTCCTGACTTTTTCTCTTTAGAAATATAGCATTTACTCTTCTACTTGGCATAAAATTAGTGACCTTTAATTTGCTCAGCATTGCACTTTATGTATATTTTCACTTGTTGGGCCATGTATTTTTGATACACTAAACAAAAGAAGTTTTGTTAATCCAATTCTAGCTAGAAATTAACTATGAAATGAAGATGTTTTTATAAAAATGTGGTTTTTTTAAAAAAAAGCTAAATACAGCGAACGTACTGTTTAGATCAGAAGTATTTTAATGAAATGACAAGAAATACAATGTCTTCTGAAATGATTTACCACTTAATAAAATGAATATGTTGATGGATAGCGTAATTTAAAATGGAATATGAGGAATGAAGAGACACTAGTAGACATTTGATTTGTTTATATACAAAGCCTGCATTAAGTAATTGATTTAGCACTTAAAAACTTCATATAATAGTGTTTAAATAAATATAAGCTTATTTAACACAGCAGGTTAAAATTAAGAGAGGAGTTGTCAGGTTGGTATTGTGAATTGTTTGGTGCCAGTTTCAGTGCTTTAAGCAAAGAACAATCCCGTGCCCCAGCACAGAATCCCCTCAAGGGTGACCCAGTATATTGAAAATAAAGGCCATTTGACTTTTCCTTTTTCCGAATCACACTGAGGAATCTGGAAGTCTGCAGTGACTGCAGAACAGAATACAGTGGCGGTAGATGGGGAAGAGAGACTGTGATGCTCTAATTCCCTTTGCAGGGCRTAGCCTGCTGGACTCCTCTCTCCCAGGCCTGTGAGCCGATGCGTGCCCAGACCACGCAGGGCTCTGAGGGCCCTGATATGATGTGAAATTCCCTGCAAAATACTTGCTTCAAACACGTGGCAGAGTTCCCAGCTCTTTCCAAGAGTTTAAGACACACTGCTTTCTCATTTTTACATCTATAGGTGCAAGTTAGGACCAACTGCTGATCCTCACGTGGTTAATGTAGGCTCAGCTTCAAATGGGTCGTCTGGACATCTTTAAGCAAGCTTGAGTTTTGCCCATGAAGGAAGTGCAGGATCAGGGTGTAAAGCTGTTTGGTCCTTTYGAGGGCCAACGCCAAGTCTTTGAGCGTGAGTGCTTCATTGCCAATGATGTGCAAGCTGCATCCAGGTGGTGAACACCATCCTGTGCCAAAGAGAAAGACGAGGTGAATGTTACCTACACATGGCAGCACAGAGGAGGGCTGTGAGCACCGCCAAGGTGCTGTGRACATGGAGGAAAAGCTCAGCCTGAAACCTGGCTCTGTGCCTAGCACCACTCTGGAAAGTCGGTTCCTGTTTGAGGAACAAGTGACATCCTCCAAGGCGGCTGCCCTTCAGGCAACGCAAGTAACAGGCACTAGTTTCGGTGTTCTCATGTCCTCTTGAAGAAAAGCTTGGAAGGGAGAGAAGACACTTGCATGCACCTGATCCTTGCTGGATTTGGCTGTGCAGGCTGTGGCACAGGTGGGTGCCTCCCAAAGCTTAAGAACAGGCCCTTCCTTTCTCCTTAAATTCCTAGAAAAGCTCCTAGAGAGTGTTTAAAATCTTGGCGTGTTTCTGCACTGTGACTTGAGAGCACTTGCAGCCGACTTCAGGTGTTGGAAGCAGTCGTCTTCAGGTGACATTCCAAACATTTGCTCATTTGGCAAATGTGTTTACGAAAACTGCTTGAAATGTGTATATGAATGCCTAAAAGTCTATGAAAATAGTCAAGGTAAATACTGAAATGTGTGTGTTTGCACTAGCGGCTCTAAAGAAGGACTACTGAATTAATTCCTTGGTTTGCTAAGCACTAGCTCTTGAGTTTGTTAATGCACTAGGCCAGCTTGTGGCAGAGTCATTTCTTAATGCACATATAGGAGGAAGATTTTCTTCTGAAATTATTCCAGTAATTCAGCTTAATGAATAGTTTGTTTTCGGTCACAGAAGTTTTGATGGGGCAAATTTCCTCCTCTTGCACTTTTAGTAGTCATCATTTGTAAGGAAAAGGATCTTTTCATTTCCCAGAGAATGACTGGTTCACTAGCTGTAGTCAATGTTTCTTAACGTCAGTTGCATAATCTAATAATTTTTTTTCTCCTCCATATGTATCCTCATTATCTGACATAAATATTTTCCATTTTTAAAATGCTTTCGGGGAATCTTCATAAATGCAGTTGAATTAATATTGCAAAGAAAAAACTGAACAATATAAGTGCATTAACTACTTTTTCCTAACAAGAAAATTAAAGTTAGAAGCATATAGAAACCTAAACAATTGTGGTAAGTAAGTCCCTTAATTACTTACGTAAATATTTATAGTGTTTGGATTTGTGAAGAGCACTAATCTTAGTTAAAGTTACACTTAATTTCAGTTGTTTTAGTAAATGTCAGAGGCAAGCAGAAAGCAATTCCTCCTCTGAAGACAAACAAAKGGAACAGAAGATGAAAATAGGTAACTCACAGCCAGGCCTTGGTCACTCTTAGGCTGGTCCTGCCTGGCGCATCACAGCAGTGCGTTCAGGGCTGCTCAGGGCAGTGGAYGTTCCTAAAGGGAAAGGGCCACGTTCCGAGGTGTTAGCTGAAGTAAAAGCAGGGAGCAAACGTGCACCGGGCTCCAAGCAGAGGTTAGCTCTTAGCTATTGCCGAAAAAGCAGCAAGCACTGGTAGTTCTGCTGAACTCCACTCTCAGCGTTTCAAGCAAATCGCTTTTTAATCTAGCGCATGCACCACATGTAAAATAAGATGTTGTTCTTTTTTTTTTAGGGATTATATCTGTTAAACCTCAGAGCAGGAAACACTAATACTCAACTAAGGAGAATTAAATAAGAATCTCATGAAGTCACAAAGTCCACAATACATTTTTAGAGAAACAACAGCCTACAAATGAAAAAAAAAAAAAAGAAAGAAAAAAAGGCAAGGGAAAAGATGGTAATTCTTTATTTGGGAATATTATTCAGTTACCATTACCTTGCAAGATGTGTGGTTAATTGGTCTCACATAGATTTGTTAGATCAACAAACCGTAGATTTTCCTTGTGAGTAGATGGTGACTGAACTGCCCAGCAGAGGAAGGTCCCTTGCTGTGGCTCAGTGAGGGCAGGGGCAGGAGCTGGGCACGGCCCTGCCGCCCGTCTGGAGCCTGACCTTGGCCCGGGCTCGGCAGCTCCGGAGCGGCCGGAGCAGCTCCCAGCTCCCGGCCGCAGCTCCGGCCCCGCTGGGCTGCACTCCCTGAAACGCGCTGGCTCCGACATCACACACGGGGTTTCTGGCAGCTCGTCCTACAGAGACACACACACAAAATGGGTTAGAGCGTCTGTGCTTTGAAGTGAAGCGAACCTGGGCTGAACAGCAAAGAAAGGTTTTGGTCATATGCAACCGATTCAAACACATGATAGTGTAAAGGCACTGGTATTTTAGCTATCCAGAGATGTGCACTCATCTAGCTTATACTCAGTTTAAAAGATTTTTACAGTATGTATTTGCATTTGATGGGCTAAAGCCCTTGATTTTATATTCTTTTCAAGCATTAGCATTGTACTCATGCTCTCCTGTTTGCTGAGCCACCTGCCTGTGCTAGTTTTCAGTTTGCATAAAGAATATAGGCAGTACTTCCAAGGTTTGGGGTTTTTTTGGTTTTTTTTTTTAAACCATGTCCTTTTAAAAAATGCAATGCTTTTATATGTTGCTTGATGAAAAAAAAAAAAAATGCAGGTTTCTTAGCAGGGCCAGCGGGAGCTACAGCAGCCACRGACGGGCCAGCAGGCCTGGGCACGGGCGCCTTCCTGCGGGTTGTCCAAGACTCTGACTGTTTAGATCCGCCCGGAGGCTCTGGCCAAGGCCCAGGGCTTGAGGGATGCGCCCTGCAATGCAATGCTGCAGCACGATGCTGCAGTGTGCTCCTGCAACGCGCTCCCGCTCCACGCACTCCCGTTCCACGTGCTSCTGTTCCACGCACTCCCATTCCACGCGCTCCCGTTCCCATTCCACATGCTCCCGTTCCACGCGGCYGCCCTCGGATCGCAGCACTGGCCGCCCTGCTCTGCCCCTCGCTGTCCCTGTCACCAAATTCACTTTCTGAAATGAGAAAGAGCTTCCAACTCTGGCACTAACAGAAATGCTGAGTACTTTTAATATATACATATATATAAATATTTGGAAAGTATTTGGGTAAAAAAAAAAAGTGTTTTGTCTTTTTTTTTATACAACTTTTAGCCAAATAGAAGTCTTCTGATTATTACTACTGTGGATGTATGTCCACCTGTAAATAAATTCATATATTCAGGTACATGAACCTGGAGGGAAAAATAATAATAAAGACTGTTCAGTGGCTATGCGTTTTGCTAGCTCTCAGTTCCTTTGTACATAGGAAGTAGCTGTTTAAATGTTGGGTGGGTTTGTTTTTGTAATTTAATTGATGCTCCTCTAAAGAAAGAAGAAAATAATCTTTTGACTTTGTTTTCTCTTTTCTGAGTTAATACAAAGATTTTCTAACTTTTTACTGCAGAAATGGATCAATCCCTGGTGCTATGCGAATTTGAGTCAAACTGGCCATAACAGACACACCAGTTTTAGAATGCACTTTGCCTATAGCACATGATGTATTTTCTCAGAACGGACTTTCAAAGGACCATCAGATGTTTACATTTCTTCTTGTTGCCCCAAAYAGTTTTGGATCCCGAGAGATCTCCCAGAACATGATGCATTACTGATGTAGGGCACCCTTGCGGCTAGGTGTCTACCCCAGGTTTGTACGAACACCGTTTTAGAGGTAGTTGAGATACTGGGCTTTCATACGTTGTAATGCTTTGACGTGACAATACATACGCTGTTGCTCTCTAGTCCGACCTCACTGTAGACCCGTAATTCCCCCTTTCTGGTTATGTCATGAATTGCACTGGCGTCAAGGCAGCCAGCTCCTGGCTGTCCGGCTGAAATACTCTGACTGTTATGATGTCCACAGAACATGAATTAAATGCACTTGTAATGACTAACTACCAAGGACTATGTACCATTATTCATGTAATAAAACCCTTTGTGCGTAACGTCCTCCTCTTGGTTTGCGCGCAGTTCAGGCTGACCCCGCGACGGCCGGCCAAGGTTGGGCTCACGTGAATGGTGAACTTTGCCTGGCCTCTGTTAGGAGCTGCAGCTCCACGGCGTGACCCGGGATGTGGTGAACAGCCCCTTGGACGGGAAGCCGTGCTCCAGGATARCTAGCAAGAAAACCTCCTGGAGGACGGGGTGTCTCCAGCCCACCCTGTCCTAAGCAGAGACCCCCAGCAGCTGCGGTAACGCGCAGGCTGGTTGTCCAGGCAGCTCCTTCCTCACCAGGCGCTGAATCCAGCAGGTCCTTGATGACCTCTGCCCGAGGAGCCGCGTCTCCCACGTGCCACGGCACCCAGACCTGGAACCGGGAGAGCCGCAAGGAGGCGAGGAAGCTGCTTCGGGTTCCTCTAGAGGCGGAAAGGAAAGGATGTGAAGTCATGTAACAAGTAAGCTCGGTGCTGTCATGATTTTTAAATGAAATCCTGCTCACTAAATACCTCTGTAAGAGGCACACACGGACTGTTCCAGTTGCCTTTATGCAAACAACAGGTTTCCTAACCCCGCGGAGCAAAAACACTAGAAGAAAAAGGATTTCAGTCCAGCCCGAAGTCAGAGAGCTCCAGCCCCTCATCTCCACCCGCCGCCAGGCTGCGTCTCTTTTTGGAGGTGCTTCTGAAAAGCCTTTGAGGGGCGGCTACCTGGGCTGTGTCTGGCTTAGAAATATTCTAGGCAGTCGGATATCCTCCCGTGCCTGCACCAACAGCCTCCCCTCACCACCACTCATTTCTTTTAGCCAAAATTCAAATGAATTTTAGCTGAGTTCAAATTTGGGTTTCCAATACTCACAGTTGCAAAGAAAAAGTACATCTTTTAGCTGAAATACTCTACGCATTTGTACTTAAAATGTTGCCATGCTCTTTCATAGTGCTACCTTTGTGAGCTCCTCTCCAAACCTGGTGTTTTGGGATCACTAGGAAATCAATGAATTTCACTTCCTTTCCTGTGAGGTTCTGGTAGAAAGCTGCTGCTCCCCAAACAACCTAGTAGCAATGAAAATACTACTTAAGAAACAAAAACATTATTTTAGTGCTCCTTAGTTAAATGCTTTATCTTCTAGCTTATTTGCTTTAACTGCCAGGACTTTTCTCCCTCTATTCCCTACTCTTTTTCGTGGTGCCCATAAAAATATTTAAGTTTGAAGACCAAGCTACATTTCTTTTTATGACCGTTAAAATGAAAAATACACAGTATGCTAAGATTTATCTTCTAAATTTAAGGAGAAGGAGAATTAAAAATTGCACCTTCCCTAATTGTTTTCCTGCTTGTCCACCGATAATAGCACCATGAACAGATTAAAGTTAATTTTGCAGTTGCTGGGAAAGGAAAAGAGGTTTCCAATGTGTTTCATTTTAACACAAAGCAGATGACAAACAAATTTCTTGTAATGCTGGTGCTCAGCTTTGTCCTGCAGCCACCGTAGCACAATGTCCTGCTCTGAGACAAGGCTTCATTGATTTTTTTTTGCCAGATTGTTAAAAAGAAAAGAAAAAAAGAAAGACAAAGGGAAAAAAAAGAGCAAGAGAAAGGGGAGGAAACTACCAACGATTGTTTTAAAGGTTTTAAAACATTTAAATGTTTAAAACATTAACATTTATATGGGATATCTGAGTTTCTAGAACTGCCTCTGCATCAAACTTGAACTTCAGTGTTTTCCACTACTGTGTGATCCGTCCTTTTTGGGTACAAGACCTACCCTTCCTTTCCAGACTTCTTAGCTCTTAGCTAGGCAGGCTTTTAGCTTGCTTTCATAAGGAAAAAATAAATCTAATGCTATTTTAGAGGCCCATTTTCAAATTAATTTTGAAAATGATAACAAATTTCAAAAAAAAAAAAAGAGGAAAAAGAGGAAAAATGACTAGAAAACAGTCCTTTGTAGTGGGGCTGGCAGAGGAAATCTGCACCGGCCGTGTTACACCCGCAGCCACTGTGGGAGCACCTCGGTGCTCACTGGGCTTGCTGAGACGGGCGGGAGCTGCAGATTCCCTGCATCTGGCCGTGTTATGATGAAGACCATAAAGTTATCAAGGACTGACCTCTTGTGGTATGTGATGATGCTACAGGCTCCAAAAATCGAGTTCGTGAAAATCCACACAGAAAATGCCAAGCGTGGAGAAATGCCGTTAAACTGGCGCTCCGGATCTGAGCCGGGAACTTGGAGATTACAGGCTGAACGTCCCAGAGAAAGCTCCCCGCCTTGAAGAACAACGATGTGAAAAATCTTAAGCACACAGTACAGTGCTACACCTAAAATATAACCAAAACACAGGAAAAGCAAAACTTTGTAGAAGAATTTGGCTAAACTCTTCCCAAATCCCAGACGGCTGCAGACCAGCGCGGCCCCTGCATCGCTTTATCTATGCCCAGCACGGAGCTGCTCCTCACCRGGTGCCGGGCAGAGAGCAGCGCTCTCATGCCTGGCGCTGTGAGCCTGAGGAGGCGCCAGGCTCCCGCTTTGCTCCTGATCCCTTGGTAGCTCTTGTCCTTTCTCCACCGGCACTGTGAGGCCTCCGTGCCCCACGTCTCCACATTCCACTTTTACCCAGTGGCTCAGGTTCCTTCACCCTCCCATGCAGGCCCCAGCAGGCCCCAGACCAGTCAGTAGAGGGAGGACAGACCCCCCAGCAGCACCCCCGACCCGTCATGGAGCGGTGGGAGGTGGCCCAGCTCACCGTGAAGTTGCCATCAAAGCCCAAGAGCCGTGAGGCGATGAGTGGGATTAACCGGGATGAAGCCAGCCCTAGAAACCCTTCCCAGGCAAACAGAGCATTTTGAAGAACATTCTGGGGGACTTTCCAGGCCACCCACACCTTCAAGGTGTCTCAGACCAAAAGGCAGCCCTTCATTTTCACCACTGCAGGTCGTACCTCCTCCAGATGGCCGCTTCTGCCCCACAGAGCCAGTCCATTCCTTCCCCATYCCTCTCTCTGCCGCCCTTCCATGCTCTACCTTGGGTGCTGGCAGCTTCTCACRAGGGTGCCCCGGAGTAGGGGCTGGAAGTCAAGCCAAGAGCTCTGTTTATTTCCATATTACCCCTGTTTCCTGTGTGTGGCAGGTCCCTTTTACCCTGCTGTGCATTAGTGCCACCCCCGTGACGTCCCCTCGTGTGCGAGGGGGGAAATCAGTAAGTCAAAGTAGTGACCAGGGTGACCTTGTAGCGAGGCCCGAGCCGGCCTCGCTGGCTGTGACCCCTGCACAGACCCCTCAACCCACGAAACCAGAGAGGACAGGGCCCAAGGGACGGACAGTGGCTTTCTTTCCCACTTCCGCAAGCTTAGTAAAAGAGAATTTTCCAAAAATACCCTGAAAAGCCCCCTCCCAGGCTCTATTCACAGTCTGGTTATTTCTTGAGTTCTCTTTTCTATAAATGTTTCTTTTKCGCCCAGATCAGCGGTCAGGAGTTAGGGTATTTCGGGCTGACCTCASGCCTCCCTTTGAGGGGTGATTTTCAGGGCTCTTCCCTGCAGCAGCCGGGCCGCTTTCCCAAGGCAGCAGCGAAAGGAGAAGTTCGATTCCTCACTGGAAATGCTTCCTATCTGGAACCGGCGCTTGGTGAAGACATGGCCACGAGCCATGTGCAGGGAGGCGAACCCGGCAGAGCGGCAGGGCAGAGGAACCAGGAAGGAAAGCGAGATGAAAGAGGAAGGGAAATGAAGTAAGTGGGTGATAAAATAATGCTGTTATATAGGGAGAAAGCCGGCAGGATCAAAGGATCTCTTTTATTTCCATTTTGCCCTCATTTCTGTTCCTTGCAGTTTCCTTCCTCTGCTGTATATTATTATCACCTCTATTATAAAACTTTCTGGTTGCCTGCAATTATCCCCCTTTAATCTCACACGAGGCTTTTCCACTTTGATCCCGTGTGGTACAAACCTTCTTGCCATATGACTGATTGTGTGACTGCTGCACAAAGCAGCAAATAAATGTAAAGGCATTTATTTTTTTCAGCCTCATTTTCCCCATTTTGCCTCAAGTTTATAAAGTCTGGGCAAATTTGCACGTCCTTCACAGAGTCCCTCCCGCTGACATAAGCATGGGGCAGATTCAGCTCCCAAAAAAAGCGTTATAAACGGAAGACTCCTTCCACCCAAAAACACCTGGAAAAAATCTTAGTCATATTTCTGCACAGAAGTTATAGCTYTAATTCCAAGTAATAAAAAGCATGGCAGGAAGACCTAATTATGCCTCTCACTTTAAGGCTGAGTTCAGCAAGAGGAGATAAACCTGTTACTGACAGTTCCTTGATCCTGTCTCTTCTTTTATAAAAACCAAACACCTTCTCTTAGCACCCCTTACATCCTGCCGGCGTCTCCTGCAGAACTTGGCTGACACCAGGACCACCGTGTTGCCTGGGACTGGAGGAAGTCCTGGGACTTGAAGACAGCCTGGGAACTGGAGGCCAGAAGAAGACATGGAGGGGACAGGCGGGCGGTCAGGAGGATAGTCCTGTTCCAGAGGATGGYCCTGTTCCAGGGAACAAGTTCCTTCCCTGGTGGGAAGGCAGGAGCGGAGCCTGGCACCATCCCTTGAGGAGCCTGGATCCCCCCTGGACCGGAGAAGAAAGCAGGGGGCGGGTGACCAACACGTCACCCACATGTGAGGAGTTCCTCAGGAAGCTGCAGGCTCGCACRCTTGGGGCATCTTCTGCTTCTTCTTACCCGGTCACATGTTTTTAGCTCTACTCAAGTCTTCTGCGTGTATGAAAAATGCTGGCCCTGCTGCTTCCTCCTAGAGCGGTGAGGAACTCTCATCTTTATTCTTCTTCTTCAAAGGGAACACTGGGATGGTCTGAGGCTGCCACCTCTATTTCTSAATACTTAAGGAGTCTCAAAAAATATCAAAGCCCACATAATACTTAAGCAATTTATAGCAGGAATAAGGTTCATTAAGTCCTGTGATTAATTTGTTTCTTTATCTTCTTCACATAGACTGAATGAGACTGGTAGCCCGACAGCTACAGCAAGAGCACTCACAGCTGAGGGGGAAAAAGGAGTCTGGTATTTACCAGACTGAAAGGAGCAAGGAGAACACTTGGTCCAAAACACTCATTCTGGCYCACACAGGTCTCCCAAAAAGGAAGACATCTGGGGCGAAAAGCAAGCTTTTATTCTTGTGGATCATSAGGGGTGTCAGGTCCTCATGTTCTCCAGAGTGGCACTTCCCCCTCCTGATTCTTCCTCCATTAGTTCATGGCTTCTGTATCTCCTAAAGACCCACAGTTGCTCCTCAACAGCCTCCCACTAATAGCATGGGGCTCTAGGGCTCTTAGAAGGAGATGGATCCTGCTTCAACACCMACACTTTGAAAATCACATCACCCTTGACATTGTCCTGTCTTGGTCATTACCCTCCCTGTGAAGGTGACAGCTATGCAAGATTGATAAAGAAGAGCAGGTGATTTTGTGTTGTTATCCTTCACATGRTTTTGTTTTTTACTATTCCGCACTGAACCAAGGATCTGCAGAGACTGAAATGACAACGGGCATTCCGATACATTGGTTTTATGCTCTTGCATATGCAAGGTTGTCTCTCTGGAAATATACAGGACYACAGTTGCTCTTTTTTTGCATTCTGCTCTGCATTCGAATACATCCATTGACCATAACACAGGTTGCACTACCCTCCTTTCTAGCATGTTAGATCATAACACAATCGTGTCAAACAGGTCTTTCCGCTGCCGCCTTCACAGACTAGGCTGCAGAAGCACAAATGTGCCTTACACAGCACAAATTAATTTATTGAGTTAAAACAGCAAGCTCAGGCTTTCCCTGCCTTGCAGCCTGCACATGCCCTGCTCCTCTGCCCATTGGCATCGTCTCCAATTGTGCAGTATAGAAAATCTTTCCACACTGTAACTGATCTCTTTTTAAGGCCTCAAACAATGGCCAGTTTATTGATGCCCCCTGTGATTAATCAGACATCTCCTGGAAATAAAGCTTACTTGAGAAACTGTTGAAGCTTCCAACATCAATAGTAAGGACCTGTACAAAATTGAAAAGCCCTGCAGTAAAACCTCCTTTTGAAGCTGCAATCATCAACGCCTACTCCTCAGGCYGTCTTTTTTAGCCTTCTCTTTTGCATTAGTCAGGCTCCTGAGATAAAGCCCTCTAGGGCCTTCTTCACTATTCCTGTGGTCCCCCTTTGAGCTCACGCCAGCCTATGCCTTCCCAAAACATAAACAACTGCTGTAATAAATACATGTGATAAGAGATCCCAGAACATTAATATCAGCAAACCAATAAATGTCTACAAGCTTTGAAGATACTGCAAGCCGGAGAGCTGTAACCAACCATGGAGGCCATTTAAAGACGTGGAAGGGGCCTCCTGGTGAGCACAGCCGATAGGAACTGACCCACAAGGCTGGGATTCCATCTGAAAACCTTTGGGAAGAGACTAAGCTCTTCATTTGGGAGATTTTGGAGTCTCCTACTATCTACTCATGGAAAGAAAGTAGTGGTCCTTGTTGGTTTGTTTGTGCTGGGTGGTAGTTTTCTACTCTCCTAAGCTTTATGAGAGAAATAGGATGCTGGGAGGCTGGTAAGAGGTTTAATGCTTGGCCAGTCAACCAACTGACAACACTAACAAGCCATGAGGGGCTTGCAGAGCTGAAACTATAACGTAAAGAGCACAGACTAAATATATGTGCAAGTGTGYCTTTAAGTCCTCCTTGATCCTCATCATATGGTTGCAGTTCACAGAAGGGAGATGGATTAGGGGCAGTTTTTGACAAGACAAGATCTGTGCTCCAGAGATCTTTGTTAACTCTTTCTGGGTTACCAATACAGAGCAGAAGCGAGCATGTGGGCTCTTCTGGCAGCCGAGATTTCCTGGGATGTCAGAGCTTCCTGGCCAGCCTCCTGCTGCTGGCACCCAAGAGCTGTGGTAGCCAGGAGGACCCCTTAACAGCTGGATGTGTTGGGCTACCTGTGGGGATCCTGGTTCCCCTGCTTTGAAGTACCCCCTCACARAGGAAGGGAAGTGAGGTGCTGCACAGCCAGAGTGAGGTCTGTTCTGTGTTTTGTTGATTTCCCTTCTGATCTCAAGGTGTGACTGCGGGTTGGTGGGGCATGCGTGATCCAGGATCAGATTTCAGCAGCATACGCAAGGGCTTTGCTTTCCTCGTAACCTCGACACTCGAAGCTGTCTTCAGCCTCCTCAGACGCTGCCTTCCCTTTGTTTTCTCTCAGATGTCCCCATTTAGCTTCATCTGGAAGGACTTCAGGATGTTTTTGATGTGCAGAGGCTTGTTCTTCCACCACCTCCGTGACGAGGTACAGCTTAACCACTGAGCACCTTGCTCCAATGGGAAGTGAATCGCACAGGGTCTGGTTAAAGGGATGTTAAGGGGCCTGTTTAAAGTGTCTACACTCTAAGGGGGAGGAGGAGGAGGGTGTGCGTGGGCCTCGGAGACTCCGAGCAGCTGTCTCGGGCACAGGCAAAGGCGGTAAAATTGGAAAAGGGAATTGGTCTCTCTGAAGCGCAGTCAGCAGCTAGGTGTTCTGGGCAGAAACTGAGTTTCCTCATGTCTTGTGACCAAAAGTGAAAACAGGCACTCTTGCGCTGTGGCAGATGCCGTTCTGAGGACTTCTGCTAGGGTTCCCTGCTAGGGTTCTGCTAGTATTTCCCTGCCCTTTGCACTGTTTTGAGCCAGACAGGCTTCTTGAAACTCCCGAGGAGCAAACCTTCAACCTCAGACCTTCTTCGGAGACTTTGGTTTTGCTGAGACGCCCCAGAGCTTGTGGCTGTGTAATTTCCTTCTTTCAAGACATGGCAGCTTAGCTCGCCCTGCAGCTAGCAAGGACTTTGCTACCAGAGATGAAGAGCAAAACCAGAGGAGAATCAAGTTTGAAGTGACATTGCTGTCCAGCAAAATCACAGTAGAATTTAATCCAGGTCTTTACAGGAATCCTCTTCAGCAAACTTTCTAGCACCTCTGATCTCCTCCGTTTTAGCACAATTTGTTTTGATGAATTAAATCTACGTGGAGGGTGGTGTATGGAGGGCAGGAGATCATCCAGATTAGCAGAGCTTGTGTTACATGCCCAAGGGCTCTCTCTCATTCTGCTTGCACTTGGAGTCTTTGCACTTGGAGTGCTTGCACTGAGTAATTCTTGCCAGCCGTTTAAGTGTAATCCATGCCTTCCCTGCTGGCTCTAGGAAGAGGTGATGGGAGGCTCCCAGTTGTGGATGCTTCGCTCTGAAAGGCTGGTGCTTGTTGCCCTGCAGCAAAGACAAACCTCCCAGCTCCTCAAGCATCCTTCATTTTGCCTCTGCAAGTGAATCCCCCCTTGGGTGCCAAGTGGGGTCGGGGATGCAGGAAGGGGCTTGCAGGGCCAGCAGTCACAAGGAAAGGACACAGAAGAAATGAGAGGCTTTGCCCATCATAGAGCAGGGCTTGGTTCTGTGGAGATAGTTTATCTCAAGCTGGCAATGATTTCTGCCTCTTTGATCTGCCAATATATGGTTAAAGGAAATAGCACAGAGAGGCTTCAAAGTTGGAGRATTTTTAAGGTAGTATTTTAAAAGTAGCTCAAGATTATCTGAGGCACAAGATCAGACAATTGCCAGCACAGAAATGAAAGGGAATAGAAAAGAGAAGGGAGCTGATGAGCACCTTACATGGAGCAAAGGGAGGGAGAGGGAAACACTGAAGTACCGATGGTGCTGAGGGCAAGTGAGGGCACGGGGCTGAAAGCAAGGATTCCCCTAGGAAAAACAGAATAAATAAAAAAGTAGGGGGAGCCAGGGAAATGTTTAGGTTAGAGACCAACATAAATGAGAGGGGTGGAGGCCAAGACCTTTAGAGTYTTGGCTGAAGGTCTCTACAGCGATGCCACAAACCAGCTCTGCAGAGGAGGCGGGTGCTGCTCAGCAAAGCGTTAGTGCCAGAAGCACCAACGTGCTTCTGTCTTGGCCCTTTCTGAGCCCTTCTCAGCTCTTCATGCCTCCCATTAAGGTGTCCGCCACCCTGCTCCGCTCTGCACTGCTCCTCCTGCCCGTGTCCCTCCTTTCCTTCCCTGACAGAGCCGACAGGTTCAGCCTTGTGGATCTTCCAAGGTGGGACGGAAGCAGCCGATCCACAAGAGGCTGCCCGGCCCTCGACGTGGCTCTGCCAGGGGCTGCTGCTGGCCAGGGAGGGGAGTGTGGGCCAGGGCAGTGACAGGCCGGGGGCCTCCAAGGCTCGGGGCAAGCGAGCTGGAAAAGAGAAACAAAGGACATGTTCTGTCACCCAGCTTCTTGCAGTTTGGTGACTAACACACCAGTGTTACCACATGAAATACAAGCTGTGGTGAGTGCCCCTGGAACTGAGAAAAAGGAGAAACGAGCATGYTTTCTTCTAGAAGTGGTTTTCATGCAAAATTCCAAAGGCCAAGTGTGCTTTTAGCAACTTAACAGTTTTTAAAATGTGCTTTATAGGGACTGAAATAAAAAGGGAAATACAGAGTTTTGTGGCCCTGGACGTGTGCAGGCCGGGGGCTCTGACCTTCACAGTCTCAAGCACAGGAAGTCTGGGGCTCCAGCTCCAGGCAGAAGCAGCGGCCGCGCRCTCCAGAGCCCTGCACATTCCTGCGTGCCAGACGGGATGTGCTTCCCCCGAGGTGCCGGAGGATCCGTGTCCCGGAAAGCCCCTCTCCTCCCCTGCGTGGATCAGGGGAGCCTCGCTGACAGACAAGGGCAGTTGTTGTTCCAAGGGCTCCTGCGGCMTCTGCGCAAACCCGGGCTGGCGCCTCCTGGCTCCACAAGTGCCGCCAGCGGATCCTTCCCGGACATGTGCACGGCTGTCCCCCGGTCCTTGCTACGTGTGTCCTTCCCACCTTAAAACAGACCTGTTCTACGTATGTGAGAGGTGAGTATGTAACTTGATTTTAGAGGCTCATCAAGCCCATAACCTCTCTGCTGTTGTTTCAGGGTATAAGATCAACATAGTGATGAATCTCCAAGTCCATGTGATCCAGTGAAAGCGTCTGTAACATAAACTCTCCAGTTATTCATACATCCCAGCAGGAGTAGAGAGGAGCAATAGCGGAAAGATCTTAAAGCTGGGCTGTTTTAAAAGTGAGGGCTTGCGTTCATTGTCCTTTTTATGCATTTATTTTAAAGAAAGCTCTTTTAAGATGCATGCAGATCCCCTTGTCCTGTTTCCAAGCTTAGCTGGATTTCACCGCTTTCACATAGGGCCACATGAGATCCAGGCAAACTGACAGTGCTTGGAAGTACCGCACGGACAGCCTTCTTGCCCAAGCAAATATGAGCCAGCCCCAGCCAAGACCTAGCCCTGTGAATCCGGCAGGAAGAGCTTCCTTAGCAGTAACAGCTTCCACCCTTAACTGACGTGAGAGCTCAGGCCCCGGCACCCCCTGCCTTTCCCTCACTCTGCTGAGGCTGCTAGAGAAAAGGACAGGCCCAGATTTCTACTCTCATCATCACAGAACTGTCTATCACTGAAGGACGGAGCCTTTTCCTATGAAACAAACGTGGTCAGGGAAAATCTTGTAAATTTTGCATAACCTAAACAGGTGACCACAGGAATTATGTAGGGAGAGTCCGGCATGTTTGAGGAGAGAGGGAAAGGGAAACTGGAAGATTCTGTATTTTTACAACTGCCATAATCCTCAGTGAAGTGGTTATGTSGCTGAAGGAGACAGGTCCCCCACATCTTCCCGCTCCATCAAACACATTTTGGTCTCTCTTAGACAAATGCTGACTTAGCAAGACTTAGCAATAGTGCCTGAGGTGYCACTGCTGCCACAACAGCCACTGCCTGGAGCTGTGCACTTCCAGCAAGAGAAGAAGATTCTCTTCAGCTTCTTGGTCACTCTCCCTCTTTACCTTGTAGTATATGATTCAGATCCTAGAGGAAAATCACATTTTTCAGGCTAAAAGGCTACTCAGACTGGTACAGCTGAAATGTGACCCAAGTCTGCATTGTATTACTTAATYAACTATACCCACTCCATAAGGAAATTAGGTAGACAGGCACATGGCCCCTATGCAGTGCACCGGGTTGTGGTCCCATTAGGAAATGCACTCTCTGTAGGGCCAGGAGGAGTTTTCAAGGAAGGTGCTGGACAGCCAAGTGCTCAGGGCAGCTGACACTTGGGGCAGCATTTCTCCCAAATTATCAGGTTATTCAGACATGCCCTAAACACCAACATTGGGGATTTATGGCTCAGCAGCAGGGAGTGCCTGTGGTCCATTGCTGAGGGGCTGCTAAGCTGGATGAAAGATCAGTGTTCTGTCCCAGGATCTGCTACTACTGGCCCTGGCTCCATCACCTCAATATTTGCTGCTCAACTTCCCACTTGTAGAGTGAGGAATTGCCTCCTTTATAAATCACTTCAGTTACAGCTGTATTAATAACTTAGCTCTCGTGCCTGTCCTCCAAGTCAAAGGCTGGCATTGCCCAACTCGTGTCCGTGTGGCAACAGTTTCCTGCTCTCCTAAGAGAAATCTCTGCTGCCTGTGGGGAGTGGTTTCTGGCTCATGCCTGGGCATTGCCCGGGAATCTCTGACCGCCCGGAGCAAAGCCGGCCCAGAAAGCTGAGCAGCAGCATGAGCAGCCTCATGCCACAGATTCCTTATGCTCTTTGCCCTGTTCAGTTCACCCCTAAGCCAGCCAGCTGATAGCCTATACAGTTATTAATTTAGCACCACATTTATTTAAAAGAAACACAAACCTGCTTATCATGTTTTGTTATCAAATACTGTGAAATTTGACTTTATTTTTCCACTATAGGTTTATAGGCAGCAATGCAAAAGCAAGGCAGATCGTGGAGCACTGAAGGGATGGACCTTCCAAAAATGTGCAATACCACATTCTGCATTTTAGGAGTTTTTAAGTCTTTTTAGACTTGTAGACGAAGTAATCATGCTTGGCAGCCTAACTCTTATTTACTGAGAAATGTAAAAAAAAAAAAAAAAAAAGTAAAATAAAGCCTGCTGGCAGATGCTGTGTTCTCAAAGAGTCGTGGTTGAACTAAAACCGACTGAAAACACATTCCCATTTCAATGGATTGGTGTATCTTGGATTTGGTGTATATCACACAAACTGCAAACCAGATGCTATTAACATTTTTTTTCATTTTTGCCCAGTGTACTGGCCATCTTCATGGCTATTTTGGTGGATCTTCCACAGAGCAACAGGAAGAGGAAAGAAAAAAAAGCCACATTTCTGAAAGTGTGATTGTAAAACCGCAGAGTGCTGGCTTGGGAACTTGGCTGCCTGTCCCTGAAATCCCTCATTTCAGTCCAAAAGTAACCCAACAAGCTCACGTTGAACACTCGCCGGCCCCCACCCTCAACAACCACCATTTCCTCAGCTATGGCCAACGCTAAAACTGGCCTTAAGAAAGCTGCTGCTGCTGGTTTGGCCTATGCTGCTTGCTGGATACGGAGGTTATTCGCTTCCCTGTATCCAGCCTGGGTATCCATGGGCTTTTTAGGTTGTCTGGCGAGCAAAGCAGCCGGTGACTTGGTGAGCACACTGGGTGGTGATGTGACCTCTTCGTTTACTGAAGATCGCTCTAATTCAAGTCTTTATTGCTCTAATATTTGGAGATTAATATTATCTAGTATTTGCCTGAAGATTGCTCTAATTCAGGAGAATTATTCACCAGGATTGCTCAGACAGGGCTGAGACACACACTGCCTTCCCAGTGCTTACTTCCCAGTCCTTACTTCCCAGTAAGGACTGTGTCCTTACACGGATTCTGGAGGCCAAGGACAGCTTTTCCCGCTCTTTTCGCACACCATCCACAGACACCCGGGCAGTATCCAGAGGAAACCCTCCTCCCTGGGCAGGAGCAGCAGACCCAGCTCCTTCTGCTCGCCCGTCCCGCTGCGGAGCTGGTGCCCCTGGTGACCAGGCCGGGCCGCAACGCGCGGCCCACGGTGCCCCCATGGCGCCATGGGGTAGGGAGGCCTCAGCAGGCCCGGGGGGTTAACGCCTGCTGAGTCCCGTTGAGAGCAGCAAAAACTGGGCTTATCTGTGCTTAAAAAAGAGCRCCAGGGGCCCTGGTGTGGGCAGCGCTGGGCCCAGAGGCCGCTTGGCTGCGGAGCTGTGCAGAATTCCATGATAYTGTGTTTATTAGGCTCCTGCTGGGAACTCTCACCCCAATGGAATACTTTTGGAAATCCTGCTTTCCAGGAATGTGTGAAGGTTAGAAATCCCATCAGGTTACATTTAATGGCTATTAATTGTATTATTATTATTATTTTATTGTTATTATTGTTATTATTATTACTATTTAGTGCTTCTGTACTAAGCACACATGCCTGCATGTGCCTGAGGAGCTTGCTGGAGGGAGTCCAAAACAAGGTCGCTGTGAAGCAGCAGAAGAAAGGAAAAGCCACCGCTCCATAGAGGAAGGCAGCACATCACAGAGCGGTCACGGAGGAAGCTGCTGTATTTAAGCACGTAGAAAGTGGGAAGCTCCAGAGGAAGGGACTTTAGGTGGTTTTCAGACGTGCTCAAAGACAAGTTGGGGCAAGCAAAGAGCTAAATTTACAGTGGGGCTTTAGGAAGTGCCAGTGATGATGATCACTTTGTAGCACCTTTGCTTTTARTAGAGGCTCTAACACCTACTGGCACCCCCAGGGTTGAGGCACATGATGCCTCTTCCCTCCTGAAACACCCGGGGCCAGCAATATGAACAGGGGTCTCTATGAAACAGCTATAGGAAGAGCCACAACTTAAGAGTAAGGGACTTTAAAGTAATTAGTACCTTTAAATACAAATAAGACATTTGAATCTTTGAGACTCAGGATCTTAGTCAACCACCTCAGGACTGGAGGAAAGCATCTTCTCCTTGACTRAACCACAGTCAAAAAATCTTTCCTGAATTTGGACTCTCTTCCCACTTCAAAAATTTTCAAAATTTCAGGGCGTAATTTGCTATCGTGGCAGCTATGTTGGAGTGGTGGGGAGTGTGAGAGTCTCCAGGAGAGATGAGATGGGTGTGTGGGTTGGGCAGGAAATGTTATAATCACTAGTCTTTCTTCCTGTCTCTCTATGCTTTTGCAGCCTAATGTTATTAAACTTTTCATTTTTCCTGAAAAGCTTTCCAGGAATCTTGACATTCATTGCTTCAAGATAATCGGGATTATAATAGTTAATACTTATAATTCCTGTCCTGGTATAAAATTATGAGGTAAACAAAGAGCCAAGTTTAAAAGCCTCAAAGTTCATTTTGGTAGAGGATAAGAAATTCAAAATAACAGAAAAGTTTCTGTGTTTTAAGATCCATCAGAAGTAGTCACTGTTTAAGTTCCCTGAAGCACTTATAGCCCAGGCATTACAGTTCTGCAACAGCCCATAAAACACCAGCTAGAAATAAAAGCCCAGGCGGGCTGAGGGCCCTCTCCTCTCCACACCTCTCCCTTCCTGAGCGAGGTCTTTGCTCGGTCCCCTTCCACATGCAGTCGGGCTGGAGCTTCCTCCTCACACTCCCTCGTGCACAGGCTCCTCGTAGGCTCCCGCAGACCCACCTGCTGCGGCTGCAGCCCAGGGTGACCACCCTGTACSAGCTCAGGGTGACCACCAAGCGACAGGACTGTCTTAAGAGCGATGTAGGGTACGCGTGAGTGCTCCCACTCGCGGGCTGCTCCGTGCTGTCCCTGTGGGTGACAGTACGTGCTATAAGGACTGCTGGAATTCATTACAGGAATCCACTGAAATGGATTAGGGACTTGACACGTGCTGCATCCCCAGCATGCAAGCGGGAAAAGCAGCTGCCAAGGCGCAAGCAGGCAGCTCTGCGTCCCTTCCTCCCGCTGCACCCGTGCGAGGTGCCGGAGCCCCCGCAGAGCTGCGGATGTGCCGGGAATCCAGAGGGCCTTGGGAGCAGGAAGGGGTAGGTGGAGACATCCTCGCGGCTGGAGCGAGGCGAGGCTCGGATAGACGCAGCTCCGGCGGGAGCAGGAGGAGCAGGAAGAGCAGGAGGAGGCAAGGCCGTCCTGGCAAGGGGCCTGTCCAGCGCGGGCTCCTTGAGGCCGCACGTGGGAGGCAGCGGCCTCCAGGGCGCAGGGAAATGAAACCGGAGCCGGGTGAAACCCCGCGGGATCCCCCCCGCCCCACCTCGCCCCCATCTCCAAGCGAAGAGGAAGCTTGGCAGAATAACAGCCTTGGAGCCCGAAGGTCAARGCAGCGTTTCGCGCTCCTGCTGGCGTTGTCTTCATGCCACGTGTTGGCTGYGTGCGTAACACCAGCACAGAGCCCCACTCTACTGCAGGAAGAAAAAATTGTCCTCAGCCTTCAGCCGAGCGAGGATCAGTGGGGTTTCCAGATGACGTACATGGAAATTCCAGAGGCATTAACCTCTTTTTAGCATATAACACTCTATTTTTATTTATTTCTCTTCAGGCCAGCTCTGAGGGAGCACCAATGCAATACCAATTGGCCCCATTCAGTGACTCAAGTTCACTAGCGCTACGGCTGCCCACCAAGGTATGGGGGCAATGCACAGAGCCTGGGCTAGGCAGAGGACAGGACTCCACTGAACACGATGGCTTCCCTGAGGGGAAAAAAAAAAAAAGGCCCCCTAATAAATAGATCCTGAGGTATTTGTAGATGCTGCAGCATTAATTGAGAGGTCTGCCTGTGGACCAAAACAGACACAACTTTTAGAAAGCTGCGAGTAAGAACTTGCTATAAYGGACTAGCAAGGGAGGAAAGTCAGAATTTTGGGCGGAAACTGTAAATGTGCCTGAGATCACAAGTCTGTGTTACTGGTCAGAGAGGTGGAAGTGACTCCGCTGGACCTGGAGGGCAGGAGCATGTCGCCTAAGGGGCAGTTTTGGACTAGAGGAGCCCACAGGTCCCTTCCGACCTTAGTCATTCTGTGATTCTGTAATAGCTTCTTTCCATATCCATGTAGCAATCTTGGGCCTTGCTTGTAGCAGGTTCCTAAAGCCTGTTACCCAATGCAAGACCATTGCAGCCAAAGCAGATTGGTGAAGACGACTTTGTGATTTTCTTTGCTTTCTTAAGCAAGTTACAAACCTACGGGCTCGGTTTCCTTGTTCTGGAAGCAGTAACAAGTATTTGTTGCATGAAATATTTCCTACAGACTTCCAGAAGGTAGCTCATATTTTTAAAAAGTTGCATTTTGTCTTTGTGGACAGAYGGGCTCTCCCCAGTGAGTTGAAGAAGAGCCTGGGAAGGAGCTGCAGAATTCCTGAAACGCCTRGAATGTTAAGGTGTCTGTTTTACACCTTTCTGCAGATCAAAACTGAAAGCCTAGGAACCTCAGCACATTGGAGTGAACATGTTCATCTAGGAAAGGGTATTCCATTATTTTCTAGAGGGAAGAATGATTCATTGGACTTACAGTAGGAAAAGGGGATGATTTCCTTTGTTTGAGCCTGCGTGGAGAATTCCATATTTGGAAACTCTGTGCAATTCCCCTTTTCCGTGAGAGCTGTGTGCCGGTTCCTAAGGGTGTGGACCTCGCTCGGCTCCAGARCAGAGCGGATTTTAAAGGCAGAGCACTTGCTTCCCACTGGGAATCCGCTCAGTTTACTCCACCACTTCAGCTGCTCCTCCATCCAAGTGAACATTTGTCTTTGATTTGGATGTTGAATTTAGTTATCTGCGTGGAGAATACTGATTGAATGGCCCTGCTGTTTTTATGTCCCCTCTGTCTGGATCCTGAACTTCAACTGARTTGACAGATTATTATTATTATTATCTGTCGGTTAACAGATTATTATCTGTTTTAGCCATTTATCTGAAACACCAGGTGGTTTGATCAGGTAAATAAAGGACCCAGCAACAGATGAGAAAAATGCAGCTAGGATAAATTAAAAGTCCCAGTGTAAAAAAGTCCAAGAGCATTTCACATTCACAAAAATGACAGAGAATTTTGTAGAAGAGGGTTTTTTTAGACTGGTAGGGTTTTTAGAGGGTTTTCTATTCTGGTAGCAAGGTACCAGACTAGAGAATGTAAAAGTGACGTGGAAAATTCCTTGAGATTTATGTTTTGAGTTAATACTTAATCAGACTTTGCTAAAGCCAGCCAGGCTAATRCAGTGGTAAGACAGGAGCCAGGTCAGATGCAAAAATCCCTATTACTACTTGGAAAAAAAAAAGCGTTGCACCAGAGCTAGCAGTTTTGCTTTTAAAGTGAACTGTAAAATGTGCTCTGGCTGGGAATATAATGTGTGTAGCTGCATTTTCCTGCAAAACTTGTCTCTGGAGGGCTAATAATCCCATTTGCTTTGCAGCAAAAGAAGAAATGCAGAGAAAAGCTGCAGGAAGCATGTGAGAGCTCCATGCAGAAGGAAAGAAAACGAGCAAATCCGAGGGCTTTTCTGTGGTCCCATTAGCCTGCTTATAGCCCTGACCTCTCCCCTTGTACCCATAGAGGAGCGTGGCTGCATCTCACTGCCCACCAGAAGGTGTGGGGGGTAAATGCTGCGTGACTTTTAGCTTGAATTGAGTAGAATATGGGCCAGTTTGGGGCGCAGACATGCCCCTATGGCCACCACGGTCCTCAGAGGGGAACCGGCGCTCCCTGAGGCGGCGGCTGCAGGCGCTAAGGGKCCCGGTGCAGCGTGTCCCCTACCAGTGGAGCGCTCGTGGTCACCCRTCCCCTCGAGGGTCCGACACGGGGGGGAAGATCCGCAGCTCTCCATCCCACTCCGGCACCACTGGAAGTGCGGAGAGGCAGCCCAGGCCGGCATGTGGCYGGCAGCGGCGCCCCGGGGCCGCGGGTGAGCGGGGCCGGCCTGGAGGCCTCGCGGGCCGCATCCTCGGGCCGAGCTCCCGCGGAGAGGAGCAGGGAGCCGGAGACATCTGGGGCCATCCTGCGCCGAGCACCGGAGGGGAAATTAGTCATCCGCGGTGGCAGCGTAGGAAGGAAAAGGATGAGCCAAAGGGAGAGAAAAAAACAAAGCTGCAGGCATTGTCTTGGTCTCTGCTTTTAGACCTGAACTTTCTCCTGATAAAAATAACGTTAACATGCAGCAGCCGTGAGTTTTAAAAGCCAGAGGGATGTGAAATCTGTGTTATAGCTGAGCCATTTCCCACTGCTCTTAATTCCCTCCTAGCCAATGGAGTATTGTGACTTTTTATTTTTTCCCTGCCTACACATCAGACAGTTCAARCCTAGTGTGGCCCTACGCAGGGGTAGAGTGAGCACAGCCCGCAATAACTTAACTTTTTTCCTCGATTCCTCCTAATGAGAGTGTGGAATTCTCCAAAACTTTACAATATCCAATTTAAGTAGCCTGCTTAAGTTGGGCTGGGACAAGGTTGCTCTTTACTGGCCCTTCCAATATTTCACGCTTTCTCGCAGATCAGGCCCTTTAAATCACATTTTGGTCTTTGTTTTCTTTTTAAAATTTATTGTTATTTCATTTTTAAAATGTTTACTTTTTTAATTTTTTTTTTCCTTTATGGTTAAGCAGAAATCAAAATACCCAAGTTAAGTGCAAAAATCTCACAACCCAAGTCAGTGTCATGATTATCGAGTTCTCAGTTTTGGCAGTATTGGTGATTTTCAGAGGAGATCAGAGACTTGGGAGCCTTTCATACACAGCCGTTAATTAGATTCTGCAGCAATTAAATCTAAATACAGATTTGCTGTCTAAGCTGTTTAGCTCCGTTAATACTGCTCAGCCATCAAACAAACTGACTTTGTTGGTATATCCAAACAGCAAAGGTTCGGGCAAGCCCCTCGATCCTTGTCTCCACTCTAGGCCTAAAGGGAATCCAAGCTCATGCTGCTGGAAGTCACACTCCTGATGTGGCCCCGTGCGGTTATTTCAGCGGGAGGATCCCATGTGGGCTCCCCAAGGTCTGCTCCCTTGTCCAGGCTCCTGAGTGTTATTTATTGGGATGCCTGGGAGTCAGACAGCCTCCCAGAGCAGCTTCTTGGTGCCTGCAAGAAACATTATCAGCCAGTACGAGCCCAAGGAATAAACACAAAGAAAGAAAGAAYATGACGTCTCAGAATCCCAGAATGGTTGAGGTTGGAAGGGACCTCCAGAGATCATCTAGTCCAACCCCCTGCACACGCAGGGACACCCAGAGCACGGGACACAGGGCGGCATCCAGGTGGGTTTGGAAGATCTCCAGAGAAGGAGACTCCACAGCCTCCCTGGGCAGCCTGTGCCRGGGCTCTGTCACCCTCTGTCAGTGAAGAAGTTCCTCCTCACATGGAGATGGAACTGCCTGTGTTGCCAAAACGTGTCTCCTGGCAGGTTTGGCAAAGTTTGCTCTCTCAGTCGCAGGAAAACCGAAGTGTTTGGGAGATGAGCACATCTCCTTGTCACCAGCTGTCCTTGTTTTTATCCTTCGTCTTTCACCATTTTACCCATTAAAATCTCAGTTGCGGAAGTTTGAGATGAGGCAAGAATTTCTGCTTCGCAAATTTTCTTTGCAAATGCTTTTTCTTTGATAATTCTCATGGTAGCAAAGAAAAAGGGAAGAAATCATCCCCAAAATCACTGGAATTGAAAAATAAAAAGCAATGCTTAAAACTTCTTTTTAATAAAAAGCAATTTAAAATTAATTTTTAATACATTTTAAGTATGGCTTTTTTAATACATATTTTTTAATTTTTATTTTTATTTAAGAAAACCCACTGTCTCTGGTTTCCAGGGGCCCAGCTTGATGTGACTGCTCGGTGTCAGCAGAGCTGCCGCAGGCACCGGGAGGGCAGGAGAGCAGCGAGGGGAGGGAGGTCACACGTAATAGTTTGCCGTGCTTGTATTTCTGCCTCTACCTTTTTCATAGCAGCTGTCGCTGATTCTGAGGTTAAAATAAAACTGCGGGATAAACAGGCTCTCTGGGCSTCAGCAGGAGGGGCCATTTGGGTTTATTTGGCATTTGGAGCCACTTCCCTYGCGAGTGGCCCCGGGTAAGGGAGCGCGGTGGCCACGTGTCTCTGTGCTCAGCCTGGTTCACATTGCCTTGCCCCCATTACCATAGTGAATTCCCTGTTTATTTACCTTGCGGTAGAGGTGCCCAGCTTGAGGGTTAAAAAAAAAAMCTCTGTCCCCCTCCTCCCCATCCCAGCGCCCCACAGTGTGGTTATTTATTCTGAGCAACGTTTCTGGGTTTCTTATTTGCTTTCTGGTCTCGGAGCTTGGGGATGGACCTGACTCACACTTTCCAAGCTCTCTGTGAGCTGAGGAACTTTTATTTTTTTCTTTTCCTTCTAGCAAGAGAAGCCCCCTTCCCTTGCAAGCCCTCGATTCCTGGCCTCGGGTCCAGAGGGCACGACGGGAGTGAGGAGTGGACGCGGCTGCCGGGTGGGAGCCCGGCGCCACGGTCTGCTTGGGCCAGGGGCAAACAGGAGCTGTCCATGTTAAATGAGGTATCAAAATATTTTGTGATCGTAACCCAAAGTGAGAGGGCTGTGGGTAATGTGTGACTGTGGTTGTCACAAACCTGTGCTGCTCCGGCGCCCTAGCTGCAGTTTATAACGAGAGCAGAGCAAGAGGGCTACCAGTGCCCAACCCCAAATCATGGAACGTGCACGAAAAGAGCCATGAAGGCAGCTTTCTAGATCTGCCTAGACACGTACAACTCCAACAGGTATTAATTTAACCAGTGTAGAGCAATCCGGAGCAGAACGGAGCTCGTGTCTCCCGTTCCTGCTCGGTGACGTGACCTGAGCAGCGGTCCGACACCGAGAGACTGGGAAAGAGGATGGAGCTCCAGAGCAAGTGTTATGTTATGTTATGTTATGTTATGTTATGTTATGTTATGTTATGTTATGTTATGTTACGTTACGTTATGTTACGTTATGTTATGTTATATTTGCCCCTCACACAACGGGTGCACAGGACAAATAGAATACAGAAAGTTTAGTTCCTTGCAACTCTTCAGCTGCGCAGGACATGTGGTTTTAGGGAACTTGGTATCCATCAAAACTCCCACAGCCACAGAACCCAAACTGTTATAAACCTGTGAGACAGAAAGGCTTGGAGATGTAGCCATCACTGCAAAACCAGGTACTGCCGCCAGTTCAATCCACTGATCTAATTTCATGTACCTGCAGGTTGCGTCAACTTATAGAGAGCTGGGGTTGCATGGACTAAAGCAGGTAAAGCAGAAGTTGCCAAGGAAAATTCCCTCCATTTCTTTTTTCAAGCTAAAACTTCAGTTTCCTACTTGTCACATCACTCCTRAAGAGCAGGAATTAGAGTACCTGAATCCCAAGTGGTCAAGTGGAGACACTTAGTTGAAGAGGAACTGCCAGTTTTAACATAATGCATCATATTTGGGAGCATTTTGAGATAGAGAATTTAAAAAGTCAACTGAGATTCAGACTTCCCCCAAGAAAATATCCATCAGTTAAATGGTTTAGAAATTAAAAATGCTTTAGCATGCTGTGATACRGATATTTTTAAACTCTGAAAAAAACTGGCATGTTTCAATAAACAAGAAGTGAAAACAGAGGATTTTACAGCAAAGYGAAAACTGTGTAAAGAGACACTATTAATATTCTAAAACATCGCAACTCAGCACATTAAGTATTCTAAATATTTGTAGCCGTAAACAGATGAAAATCAAGATGCAAAAACATGGGGGTTTTTATTGCTGTCATTTTTCAGAGCGTGTGTTGGCTGTGCCAAGCAGAGGCCGTAATTCCAGATCATAATTCCAGGCGCCGTGGAATGGCGCGGTGGCCGCCTGGCCTGGCCCGGCCCAGCCCGAGGAGCAAGGCCTGGCCTGCCTGGTGGCGTGAGGCAGGCACCCGTGGACACCCACATTGCAGGGCATCTGTGGACACCCACATTGCAGGGCACCCATGGGCRCCCACRTTGCAGAGCACCCATGGGCGCCCACATTGCAGCAGTGTGTGCTGTGCAGGTGGAGCCGCCGCGCGCAGGACAGGGCCCAAGGCTCTGCTGGGCTTCCCTCCAAGCTCTTCTGATAAAACCGAGTTGTCTAAAGCACCCTTGGGAGTCAATTAGCCACCCGAGTCCATCTCCTCAAACATCTTGTGGTCCCTGTAAGTTGCCTTAGCCTTGGCCTGGCGGTCGCGTGTTGCTGGTGCCACGGTGGCGTCAGGAGCACCGCGGTGTTGTCCAGGGAAGGCCTGGGCGCGGAGCCGCTGCTGCGCGGCCGGGGTATCCCGGCCTGCGCACTCACTGGGCGCTGTGTTGGGGCTCCCTGCGGAATCCAGGCACGTGCTGCCCGGGACTGGAGGCATCTCGATGGGCATCAGGGAGGCTGCGCTGATGGGCACGGACCCTGCTCCCCGGAGCAGCCTGCCTTGCTGCCGGAGCTGCTCCCGCTCCCRGTTCCTGGCTCGGCTGCCCTGCAGCCCGCGCTGCGTCTGTTGAACCACATTGCGCTGCGGCTTCAGAATAGGGAAACTGCAAAAACTTCCAAAGCCTTTTGATGGTGGCGCGGGTAAGGACTCGGATCATCAAAAGTGCCATTTAGCCTTTTGCTCTAGAACGTCAGTATCCGGTACTCRTATGCACGTTCTGTAGAGCAGCATCAGCGCACATTGTACACCCCAAGGTTTTCCATTGCAGCAATTCCAGCTGCTTTCCAGTCGGGAACCCGGAGCAGGCGGGCCAAAGAGGGCAAGCCAAACAGCCTCCAACTCTGCACAGCAAGAAGCTGAAGCATTAAAATGCAGGCAGGCAGGCTCGTTTCGCAGTTCTTTTGCCTGCAATAGCACCATGCTTCCATTTTTAAAATATGTTGATATCTCATTTTATCAAGACAGGTTTCTTTTAAAAGAGGTGACAGCCCTTGAGCCTCCCCCTGAAGCAATTTGTCAGCCCATCAGCACAAGGGACTAGGAATGGGGAACAAGATCATTAGCAGGCAGTAGAGGTGAATCCACATGGCAGACTATTGAAAGTGCAGTCTTGTGCTTTGCCTAAGTTACAAAATAAATTGTAAGAACTGAAACTGGGGAGTTTATGGTGGAATTGATAATGCTAGTCTTTTTCACAGGGTATACAGAGGACACTCCAGTGAGCATATATACTCTTATCTATATACTTCAACTTGACTCTACATGCACAAAAACTAAAAAATAATTTTAAAAAGCCCCTCACCTTTGATAATACATCTTTATAACACCACAATCAGGAGAAGGAAATACTGGTATTTCAGATATCACTATTAAGTTTATATTGTTAGGTTGTACTTAGAAGTTGTGGAGAAAAGTGCCCAACTTCGTCTCAAACAGATTTGCTCCCATAATGAAAGCCTTGTTTAAGGCTTGCCCTTGCTTTTCTTCTTCAAGCACTTGGCAGGTCATAAATAACCCTTGAGAAAAAACAAAGGAAGTAAAATTGTACCAGCCCCTGAGCACCTTGAGGTTCATTTAACTGTCAGGAGGATTTTCCCAGGGAAGAGAAATGGCTGGTATTAAGTAAGGTGTAAAGCAGTTCACACTGGCAGCATTCATTCTTTTTTTTTTTTCCCTGTGTATTTTATCCATTTTTGGTTTATTCTGCAGTATTGCAAGTTCTGATAGCATCAAAAGGGTTATGTTGGAGAAATACCAGATAGCTAAGCACATTTAAAAGAAAAGAAGGGGAAAAAAAAGGCACATTCTRTACCTTGAGCTAAAAGTTGGGTTAACCCCCATTGGTGTGAAAGGGTCTTAGACACCAAGGGGCAGTCAAAGCTGCTCGACAGCAGCGCTCTCCTCCCCTCAGGACTGAGGAGTATTTGATAACAGACAGTGCAACCATTTCTGCATCTGTGATACACTTACTGCTTACACGCAGCAGATAAAAGACATGGTTTTACATAAATTCCTCTGGTTTGTTTACTCAACACCAGCAGGAAATACCCAGAGTGAAAGATGCTTGTCATTGCTTATCTGTTTCATATATCTTGTACTGCCTGATGCTGCAAAAATATCCAGCAACCGACACTGAATGTGTGCCAAGAACCTGTGACGTTAGTCCATGCAGAAATGCAACATTTTTGGTAAGTTGGGCTGCTCCACTTGTTATATTTTGCTTACTATAAACCTGTTCATGTGCCTCCAGTCAGCAGCAGCCTCTCCAAGTCTATCAGGAGAGTCTGTGTATCAGATCCAATTTATATTCATGCAAGATCCAAAAGAAAACCCAATGATTTTTCCATAAAAAGGAATTAARTTCAGAAAGAAAACAGAATCCCAGGAAGCAACATTTTCCAAGCTAAAGATTCCYGCATACAAAGCCCCCAACTTTGGCAAAGTCAGTGGGACTCTGGTAGTCTCTAAGTATTTTTCTACCTTCAAAAGAGTGTAATAACTGTTTAATAACTGCGCTTTGACTTGAAGAGGATGTGCAAAAAGAAGAGCCAATACATACACATATATATTTTTACAGTTGTAATTTGGTATTTCAGGCCTGTGCAGTTACATGCTGCAGCATCTAGCAGAAAGTTATTAAGCTGTGTGTGTGCAATCTTCTTTATTAAGCCTTTTATGAGCAGCTATGACAGACTTGACAAGAAATTAGTAGCTATATATAATTTTATAGCTACATGCATTTTTATAGCTTCCTGAAAGCCGAAGTTTGTGCAGACTTGCTTTAATTACACAATTATAAAACAATCCATAATGGCAAGCAGCTATCAGCTGACATTATCTGTATACATCAGCATGAGCCCCCTTTGCTGGGCTTTGGCCCATTCCCAGCCTCCTTTTAATTATTATCCTTGGGAAACCTACCCGGGTGAGCGCAGCCCTTTGCACACAGTGGACACCCTGATACATTCTGCACTTTGCAGCAGTACAAACTAATTTAAGGAGCAGCTGCTCCCAAGGAATTCCCCTCTGGAGAGCTGGATTCCACCGTGAGGATTTTCTTTGGCAGGTTTAAGAGCACCCAGTGTTCTGTGGCTCTCACGTTTGCCGTGATGGACTCATCTGCTTCAACTTTGAAACCTGCTGTAATGGAGGCATAAAGAAAAGATAATTTCACACTTCAGGTCAGGCGGTTGACAAGAACCGGAGCCCTCAGGATTGCTAAATTTAAAAGAAATTAGAGAAACAATTGTTTCTTTGATGCATCCCTGCACGGTTAATCCCGTTTCCCTTGGAGAACAAGGGGGAATACCACCGAACACAGCTCCCGTCTTCTCTCAGCCAACATTTGGCTGGCAAAGCGCTCCAGTGCCTCGGGAAGGCCCCGCAGCCAGCGGGGCTCCGCTTCACCCCGGGCCCACGCGCAGCTTTCAGGGGCCTGTCCTGCTGGCTGCTCCACTCTGCCAGCTGCCGGGAGCAGCAGGCAATCAAGGGAAGCTCTATCCGAGCAAACACAAGCTGGGATTGGGCTCCAGCTGAAGACACCTGAATTTGGGCCTCTGTCTAACTCGGCTCGGTGGAGAGGGGCTCTCATGGCTCGTCAGCCCACCGGGCTCTGGGCTGCATGTGAGGCAGGTGCCCCGGCTTCCTGGGCTGTGATTCACCCCATCCATGCGAGCATCAGCAGAGGGAAGCGATTCCRGGCCCCGCTTCCCTGCAACATCCCTGTGTGCCTGGCAAACACCGCTCAGCATCCCTGGGACATCCCAACCCTTCCTGCCCTGCAGCTGGGGGTAGAGGAGAGACCCCAGGACCCGAACCTGCTCTCTGCCCGTGTTGCACAGCCCCTAACTCCCTGCCTTTGAATTGGGCTTCTCTTGTCATCCCATGTGTTTCATACACACCCCAAATACATCGTCTTAAATGAAATTTAGCAACCACATTCCTTAGTTCTAATGAAACTTGGCTATATTAGGCTACTACAGCATGCAGCTGAGTGCTTTTCTCTTCAGTTAAAGTCACCTGTTCATTTTGTCACCTCTCTATTTGTTTTACTTCGGTTTGCTCTGTGTTAGGAAGCCCTGGCCTCTTTCCAGGAGCAGCCTTGGATGCCTCTCATGGCTGCGGAGCTCGAAGAGAAACAGGTAGAACTATWATACTTGGCTTCCACCTTAGGTGCTGCTGTCAGGAATGACATCCTACTGAAACYTGGAAAGAGAGGCAGCCCTTCCAAGGTTTTAGAGACAGAAAATTAATCTTCCTAAAAATACCTGCAAACTCTGTCAGCTATTAAAATACCATTCTTACCCGAGGCTATCGCAAAGGTATTTTGCTTATCAGAAGAGAGTTTATTAATATGGATGCGTGTAGCAAGATAAGCAAGTACAAAGAGGTGAGGCTGTTTGAGAGCAGTCTAACACACAAGGTCCATGCAGTGCTCCAAATGATGTTGGCTACTGAAGGAATAAGACCGGCCACACTCAAGATCCGTCTCCCCCAGTGTCACATTCTCCAGTATTGGCCAAGTTGCGCAGATAGGAGCATAAAACCTATACAGTATAGGCAAAACTTCCCTGAAAATCTCTCTCATGTTTCAAATATTAGTAATTCAGGCAAAGGAGAAAAAGAGACAGCACCATCTTCATACATTGTAGACAGGAAAACTTTTATAGCCTCTTCCCTATACTGATCATTTTGTTTAATAGATGGATTTTTAAAATATTGTTGACTTTAACCTTCTTTTCCACCTATTGCCAGTATTAATTCAAAGGATAAAGGGGCTCCTTTACAATTTCACCAAGTGTTTTATTTTTGTTTATTTGTAGAGAAAAGATAAAGAATTGGGCCTGTGGTTTCTTTGAGACATACACTAGTTAAAATGCCTGACAGTCAAATGCACTTTTCTTCTCAAAGATGATGTAAAATATAATAATAATAATAATAATAATAATAATAATAATAAATAGAAAAACAATCAGAAGGCTTTGAGGAGAAGCTTGAGAGGGAAGAGGGGCCTTCAGGAAAATATTTAATCTATAAGAGAAATCTATATTTATTCTGTTAAAATACACATTTAAAAGTGTCTTAAAAAGAAGATTCTTTACCATTCTTCAATGCATTTTAATTATAACCACGCTGTTGTGGTTACTGTGTGCAACACTGCTGTGGTTTTCTTCCACTCTGAATCATTTTCCAAATGCTTATCCTTTGAGAAATGTTTTTTTTTGGAAAACTCTTTGTGCCAATCTAAAGACCACAGATTAAAATCTATGCAAATCTATGCAGCTGATTTCTCCACACAGGTGCAGCCAGCAGCAAGAAGTTACTGTGAATGGAAGGTGTTACACGGCTGAAGAGGCTAGTCAATGTTTCCAACCAAGGCATTAACTAAGAATGAAAAGTATGGCAAGTCCAGCAAGAAGTAAGGCCACTGACTCTGTCGCAGGGAGAAAAACAGTATCTGGCTTCTGAAAAATAGAGCAATTCTTTACTGGAATCTAGTTCCTGCGTRAGGCTTTAACAGATTTTGGGGTTGGAAATGGGATGCTCAACATCCATTGATGCCATCCATCCATGGCATCCACATGCCATCCTACGGTAAAGGGGAGAACAAAACTTTTATTGAGTCTTTTGACAGATTTCTACATTCCTGCTTTTCTATTAGAGAGTTTTCTGTACTGTGTTAAAACCTTRGCAAATTCTTCACTCTGTCAAGAAACGCTCAAAACTCCCAACTGTTCAGAACAGAAAATACTTTAAAAGGACATTGTTATTCAATTTGGTGCATTTTCCTTTGTGATGAACAGTACTTTACCATACTCAGGTGTGTTAGCAGATTAGATTAGGTTAGATCCCCAAATACTTGCAGAAACTAAGAAATATATTTTGAAAGCACTTAGATATATGATCTGAAGAAGCAGAACCTATACACTCAAGTCAAAATTGAATAGTCAAAATTGATCAGACATTTTCAAACCAGTGTAAAGATATTTTAAAAATTTAAGACGAATCCAGCATTAAGTATTTGCTTTGGGCAGTTTGTTTTGGAATCTCCCTGGTGAAGAGTATTACATTCGTATAAATTTGATCATCTATGACCAAACTGAAGACACAGCACATGATGAGAGAGCATCCAAGGCACATCTAATTGCCATAATTTGGGCAAGGCTGTTACACAATCCAATGGAAACATCACAAGACACTCGAGTTTAAGTCTTAAAATTCCAGCCTCAAGGYGGTTGTTTCAGAGCATCCGTTTGCACGCGTTGCCCCCAGCTCTCCCTGCCCCAGGCTTACATGGGAATCACAGAGAAGTCCCTCGTGTTAAAGATGACGAGGTCAACGAGAGCCTCTCCCTTTGGAGCAGACAAAAAAGCCCCATCACTTGCAGGGCTGCACATGCAGCACGAGGCACGGAGCAGTCGCTATCGCTGCGCATCATTCACCAGAGAAGGGTTGGGTGGAAGGGCTGTCACGCACATTCTGGGGCTTAAAAAGCAAACGACAAACCAAACCAAACCACACAACTGCTTTTCCCTGAACAGCTGGACCCAACTGATCATGTACTATGGCCCCAGCTGGACTTGAGTCTCTCACTGGACTTGAGTTACCCCARCTACTAACATAAAGGTTATGGTAGTTGGTTACTCCAACTACTACATACAACCTCAGACTTCCCGTCCATTGTGAATGCAGAGATGTCCCTTTCCCTCTCTTTTCCTCTAAATCAGTTAGTCCACCAAAAGATACCAGCCTGCTTCCTAGGGCTGTAGGCACAGCCCTTTGGCAAGACGGGTACCACCACTACCTGCTTGGCGTCATTACGGTGCCATCACTGTGATCTCTGGAAGATGGCTAATTGGCTGCCACACATTTAAAATACACATGCAAAGCTCTGCTGACAAAGCTTCTGTCACGAAATGAGTGGTGGCAGGGGTGAGTGACAAAATGCACTTCACTCGTATGAAAGAAAKAATAATAGTATTTATTAATATGGACAATGATTTCACRAGATTCTRTGGCAAGGTCACTTACTATTCACTGCATGGAGGCTCAAGATAATACACAGTTATCTTGGGATACCCTCCCGTTGGGTCACGAGGTTCACATTGGACCCCCTTGCTCTCCAGGCTCCTTCTGAGAGGAGTCTGGGTGCAGCTGGATCCAATCCTAGTCCCAGACCTGGTCAACGGTTTATGACTAAGGGTTCTTGTGCACAGTTACAAAGTAAAGTTAAAGAAAGAGAGCACGCTATGTTCACTTACCACAAATCTGTTGTGGGAAGGGGGGGGTCTCACCCTCAAGGAGTAACCTTGAGGCTGTGCAGGCCGCAGCCGTGTCAGGAGAGCTCAAAGGGCTCTCAGTCCATCCGCATATTTATGAGATAAGATGATTGACTTATAGTCATTCTTTCATTTCAGAGGCCCATTGGCCAGTGCACTAGCCTTACCTCCCCTTTCGGATGCAGCCTTCAGGAATGTTGCCCAGGGAGGTTGTGGAGTCTCCTACTCTGGAGGTCTTCAAAACCCGCCTGGATGCCGCCCTGTGCCACATGCGGTAGGTGTGCCTGCTTGAGCAGGAAGGTTGGACTAGATGATCTGTAGAGGTCCCTTCCAACCTTAAATATTCTGTGAATCTGTGAATTCTATGTTATGTTGAGTCTAAGTGGGCAACTGAACAGGGCTGCATGTCAGGTACAGGCCAGGTTGAGCTGGGAAAGGAGCATATCCATCACAGCTTCACACTCTACATGATCAGAAAGCCTCAAGCTATTTTTATATGCGAAATAATAGTCTCACTTCAAACACTTCTGTGATTTTCTTCACCATACACTTCAGGTGTTTCTCTCACTTGTGGCTGACAGGGCCTAATGTGTCRCTTCTCTCCTAGATTCTTTTCCCTCTTATATTCAAGGGAAAGGAAGAAAAAAAAATGGGAGAGAGAAAATAAAACAATTATGTTATTATCTGAATAAAAATCTCTTGAGAAGAAGAGCAGCCTTATCAGGCAAAGCACGGCAGCGACCAGCTAATAGGAGACAAAGAGCCAGTGTTTAGGTACAGGTAGAAATAATGCGTAACTTGCTATAGTGATATCATCATCAGACCTGCATAGCTAGAAACGGTACTGTSTCCAAAGTCATAATAAGTGTATACAAGATTTAAATTAAAACTTAAAATCAACTCAAGCTTAAATCACAGACTGGCTGAGGTTGGGAGGGGCCTCTAGAGATCAACTAGTCCAACCCCCTGCTCCAGCAGGGACACTCAGAGCAYGGGGTGGCACCCAGGTGGGTTTTGAAGACCTCCAGAGAAGGAGACTCCACAGCCACCCTGGGCAGCCTGTTCCAGGGCTCTAGGAAGTGTGAGATTTGAAGTGTATAATTGTTGCAGTTGTAGGCATTAAAAAAAAAAAAATGAAGTTTTTGAGAAGAGACAGACAAAAAGTATTAAACAACCGGTTTATGACTTGTGATTTGGCAGATCTGCCTAACATATAAACAATCCATAGTTGTGGAATCTTCTGTTTAAAAATGAAGCTTTAAGAAGAAAAGTTTGGATTGGCGTTCTTGTGACCACCAGCGCAATTAAGACTGGTTTGCTACTATGAGCAAGCACAAATACAGTAACTGCACTCAAGAACCTAAGTAACTGCATCCAAGAAAAAGAACCAGGCATAGCTTAATTAACCATGCTAGACATCTTTATTTTACCCTCTGAAGATGCTACATACATTTCAATTCATTAATGCCTAGCTTATAATTTGCTCAGACAATCAGAAGTTTGCCTCAATATTATTCTGAACACTTAATGATCTCTGAAAAATTTGCAACACAATCCGTTAGGTTTGTGGGAATCCCCATATGTTAGGTGGGGATTTATCAAAATACTAATCAAGCAATTTATTGTTCTATCTAGGACACAACACTGCAACTCCCAGTAGAGTAAATGAAGAAAGGGAGTCCTCTTGAAATATAGAACTTTTTACAGTATAGAGAAGCCAATGGTTCCCAGACTTTTTCTGAAGGAAAAAAAAATAAAAAAACCTGCCTGGGTTCAATGAAATTTGGGGAGCCGAAAATTCCTGGAAAGCTCTGGGAGAGCAAGCTCCACTGTTTTTGCACGCCAAGCTGCACCACAGGGAAGAAGAGCTCAGCAATCTGCACACAGCTCTTCCTAAAGAGCAGCCAGAGTAATTGTGCAGCTTGCAGAGCACTAACCCCACACCAAGGCACTGTTACCTCCACTCCTCACTTGCTGCCTCTGCTTCCAGTGCCCAGGCTGCCTCACAAGGACAGGGCTTAAAAGAAAACTTAAAGACATTGTGAATATGTATTTAAATCACTGTGTTTTGTGGGTTTCAGTTTCATCAAGAAGTTGAGCAATAGCAGGATATTGAAGTATAACTTAAAGAAAATAGATCAACACAGAGTCTCCTCTGTGTTTCAGACACTACATCAGCTGGAAGAGAAGTACCTCTCTAGCTCCCAGCCTGTGCAACATGGTATTGCTGAAGAATTTGGGTAGGAAAAATGCCAGTGATGATCAGTTCTTGCAGATCACTTAAGTAATTACTTTCAGAGTAAAAATGTGCTGTGTGTCCTCATTTTGGCCTTTGGCAGAGCTGATGCGAGCAAAAGCACCACAGCTCAAGAGTACCATGTACTGGGGGACTCTTTGGGCACATCCATTAGCACCATGGCTTAATAAAAGCCAAGCTGTAGACATCAGTWGTTCCCATGATACACGTTTTGGGGAAGTTTTCCTTAGAACTAGGTTTCACTTGGTCCCATGGGCCAAGGGTGGGTGGTAGTCAAAACTCATCAGGAGCTCCCAAAGCGTCTTCAAGCTCAGTCTAACCCAAAGGGGCTCGATGACGTGCTTAGAGCTCTGCAATACCAACGAAAGCGGCGTCAGTGGGGACGATGGAGGCCTCTGCTCAAAGAGCAAACCCCTCGTACCAGCTAACACAGCACACTTATGGTGCATCCTTCTTCCCATTTTTGACCGGCTGTCATGGAAAGTGATGCGTTTTCTTCATCCAAACATGGAAAGCCTGCACCTTGACTCTGTAGGACAGAGGATACCTCAAGTCTTCTGGTCTCTCATCGACTAAGGGACAGCACCTGAGCAGCACTGRAGAGAGGAGCGTTTCGTGTGATGCGCATTTCTTGTAGGAATTGTGAGAAATCTTCATTCCAGCACCAGCCTCAGACAGTCAAAGCTATTTTCAGTGACCAAAGACACCTGAAAAAAACTTGATCATCTTTGTTACTTCATCCCTGCCTTCTGCCACTTATTGGGTTAGTTCTATGAACTCTGGGGCACYACATCACATCTAGGGTGGGTCTGGAATAATTAAAGCAATAAATACACTTAGCAAATCCCAATGGTGGTCAAGAACATTCTAAGATAAAATTTGGGAGCATTAACTTTTGCCCCGGGGGCCCAAGTTAGGAAAAAACACTAGCAAAAATGCCCAAGCCAGGACAGATTTCACAGATTTTTTTTTTTTTTTGAGGGAAATAAAAGGTAAATAGAGATTAAAAGAAATGCTGCGATCATTCAATGGCAAGTCATGAACTGCACTTCTCTGTCGTCATAAAGTGAAACAAAGAAAAAAATTCAAAGTCATACAGCTTAATGAAGAATGACTCCTATGATTTTTCAGAAAAATACATCATACAGTACATTACGTGCGGAAGCTGAAAAACATCAGACAACTGCTCATAGATGAAGAACTTCCAGGTGATGAAGATAACTGTCTGAGCAACGAGATAGCAAAAGATTGCAGACATCTAACAAAAGAAAATAGTCTTTCATAGCCGCAAGTATTGCAAGCCAGAGAGCAAACTCAACTCAATTTTTTTTCCCCTGAAGCAAGTTCTTTCAGCATAAGTGCTGAATAAAAAGGACCAAAGAAATAACCTAGGGAAAAAACAAAGCCCAAAGAATAGTATGATTTGGTTTTCTTATTTGTTGGAAGCAGAAAAAAAAACCCCGATAACTACTATATGAAAAATTGGGCACGGATWAGTTTTCAGGGAATAACTTTTGTTATCCTGAGAACAGATACCTGAGCACAGTAAGTTCTGAACAAGCTAGATCTAAAAGTAAAAACCAACTTGTCCTCTTCATCTATGGCACCTATGCCAATTCCCTCATTAAGTCATGAATCAAGGGCTGATCCATCCTTAGATCTAAAAACCATGGTAGCAAACTGATAAAGCTTGAAAATAATGTAGCTTATTAGTAGTGGCAACTTAGCAAGCAAACATGAAAGATTTAGAACAGAAATTTAGTCTCCAACCCTTGYTCTTCAGCTCATGATAGCAGAAGATCCGGAACACCGATTAATCAAGCTCCCAAAGCAATAAGGAGCGATGGTAACATAGGCTTGACACAAACACCCTTAAGTACAGAGYGTGTCAAGTGCATCAGCTACCTAACGTGATCTCTACAGAAAGATAAGCTATCAAGCTTGGAAAGCTGAGCGTGTAAAACCTCTCCTGACATACAATTCATAACATATTTTAAGTCCTAACCACCATCATACTGTTCCAGACTGTGCTTGGAGAAACCTGCACATTAAATAACGGCAAACTCCAGGAATAACCCTTTCCTTGGGGAGAAGGAGGGACATGCAGTGTATTCGCATTCTGTCTCTCAGGGACAATCCTAAGGAGAAAGTCCCACAGGAGGGAYGAATCTTGCTTCCTGGCAAAGAGCAAAGCATGAGGACGCAACCAGACTGTCAAATATAACCCTGCAACAGGATTTTATAACAATTCTTTGCTGTTTTAGCTYGAGTTTCAGCAGGACCTTGGTTACTTCCACCTCCCCTGCCGTGAGTGTCYGCCGACTTCTGCGGCACAGCTCCCTTTTGCACCCTGCTTTGTTAATGGTAAGAGCTGGGCCCAAGGGCACGGGAATCACGTGGGATTGCTTTGGAGGCAATACGTTAATAAGATCCTGCCGTGGCCATCCCAAACAKTGGGATCAGCTGTCCAGGAACAGCCTCTGTTTGAGCACCTGAAAAACCTCTGGTGCAGGGATTTTTAATATAATGTTAGCTGGAGTTCAGAAAACTTCGGCTTTCAAACTATCTACTTACCAAATAAGCTAAATGCAGCATGGAGATTTTGAGGTTTAATCAGTACAGGAAAAGCAGCTTTTCAAAGCTGCTTTCTGAACTAGCCTTTGGGTAGGAAAAAGGAAGGTAACTTGAGCTTAAGCTTCCTTATCTGAAGAAACAACTGCAGGATGAGACAGGAAGCTCATGTCACACGTGGAAAGATACTGCATATTGTAACTTTTATATCAGTTGCATTAAATACTGAATTGACCCAGTGTCTTTCATGGCAGATGCTAATGTGGAAGAGGCTTTTTATTTGTTTTAAATATGTTTTAAATTTTAAATATTTTAAAGCTTTAAATTATGGTTTTAAATATTTGACAATGGGAATTCAAGCTCGAGAGTTTAAAAACAAAAGCTGACATTCACACACAACAGGTTGAAGGCTCATGGCTACAGCGCACGCACGTAGCTCTTGCAACTGCTAAGAGGATGCTGTGTAAGCTCAGACTTGAAATATCTAGGTGCCCTAGCACAAAAGTTCAAATTCCATCAAGGCTGACTCAGTCCTTCCGCCTTCCAAAGTACATAAATCTAATTCCACACAGTTTCACCGCGAAAGGCATCCTTAGGAGCAGGGGTCCTCCTCCCCGCCGCGCGTAGGAGCCAAGGGCTCCCTCCCTGTGATATTCTCTGCCCTTTCCTCGAGCCAACTGACCAGCTGGCTCCCTGTCAGGTCAACACTGACCAGGTCAGATCACGTAGTTACTCACAGATATTAAACATACCCAAAGCAGGGTACAGAAATATAAGTTACTACAAGCCATTTTTAATTAGTGCCACAGAGTTCCGAGTACAGGCTACGTAACATCCCCCTCCTGAGATGAAGCATTTTAAACCCTTCAGCTAAAAATAATTGAAGAGTGGTTCTTAAGATCCCAGTGTCAAATTCAAAACTAAGGGATTTGCTTCTTTGCAAATTATTTATTCGCAAGTTATCCATCAATGCTAGCTATCTTCAGGATTCAATAATTTGCAGGGAATTTACAGAGCTGTGTCCAATGCGCACAGTGGAGACCTTTAAATATTTCCTGGGACTAATTAGTATTACCGTGTTGATAAAGCTGGGCCGCTCACTTTGAGCATTACAGACCCAATTCTCCCCAACTCTGTTAACTTCAATAGTTTTTACATCTCCAACAAGAAGGAACATGGATCTTCACCTTGAGCTGGTTTTGGAATCAGCAGAGCTGGTCAMGAGCCCAACCAAACACTTCCAGCCTGTGAACAGACAGAATGTGTTTGGTGCAAGACATTTCTCCACTACACGAGCAGGTAAAGAGTTCCCCGGAGAACAGTTGTTTGAAATTTGGAGGYGATGATAAAGAAATGAGTCATCCTCCATCACACTGAATGTGCCCTAAGGTTAGATCATTTGATGTGGCAACTCAAAACCACATTTAGTTTTAGTTACTTTCCTAAGCTTACATCAAAGAGTCAGAACTTTCTGTAATTATCGTGATATGCCACATATTTATATGAGCTCTTTCATGCTTAGCTCTTGGGTAGCGTTTTTCTCATGACTTTAGAGAACTTTCTGAAGCATCTCAGTTAATAAAAAAAGAAGGGAAAAGTCAGGGATGAAACTCAGGAAGGACATACACAGAGTAGAATACAAGAGTAGAATAATCTTCCGAGAATACCAAACAAGTGATGGCATAAGTGAAAAAAATGTGAAGTGCTGTAATAACRGGACTACAAAACTTCCACTTCTACTATTACTAAAGCAGTGCAAATAACTAGGAGTTGTGCAGCACCATTTAGAATGATCCTACTTTCGTTTGCTTAAATGGTGCACAAACACCCAAATTACTGTATCAGTAATTTGGTGTACCAAAAAAASAGGGGCAGGGTTATACAGCAGGCTGCGTCCTTCCCAACGGCCCATGTGAACGTTGTGCCTTCAGACACTGCTGTTTCTAGGAAGTGAATGGATGATCTGAAGTTCTTACATATGTGGAATGAATGATGACTGAGACCTCACCAGACTTCAAGTTTTTTTAAGTTAAGCAAGGCAATGGTCACTTATCCAGAAGTTACATACAGCCTAGCTAAGGATGACACTTCCTTATGGACAACAKTCCATGTTCTTACCCAAGAGAAGGAATTTCAGGCTTGTTGGAGGGCACTGGAACACAGGGAGACTCTTGGCAGAGCACAGCAAATACTGACTGAAGAAAGAAAGCAGCTCCCCTCTCAAAGAGWTATTTGTCAGAGTTAAAAGTAGCGAGATGCAGTTACCAATTCTTATCAAGGTGCCTGCTTCAAGGAAGCCACTGAAACGTCAACATGCTGCTGGGCTTTGAACATGAGAACTTGGCKTTTTCAGTCTCATCCTAACAGTATGAAGATGCTGCTGTATGAAGTAATTATTGAAATTATTTTGCCATGTAAGTACTATTTTGACACAAATGATATTCAGTATTTAGGCGATAACCTGTATTTGAAAGCTTTTGAAATGCTAAGATGTAGAAGTTGACAGTTTTGGTGCTCCTTATCAAGAGCATCCTTGAATGAACTGAACCAATGCTACATCTCCACCACAGGAACTTGAGGATAACCACTTAACCTCTCAAAACACCTTTCCATTTGTGTTGAAAGCAGGCTAGGCTATTTCTCAGCAGAAGTTTTACTGTTAATTCTGTAGGTGTTCTCAACTTCAAGGGCTACACAAAGAGGTTGACTACTTAATTTAAGAAGTTTCAAGTGCAAGTTACCCCTTTCAAAGGGCAGCATTTCAAGAGCTCAGATTTTCACAAGAGGAACTCAAGGATGCTGCAAAGCAGCATCTTGTCCCGTCCTTGAGCGCTGCAGCAAGGCTCCATGCCCGCTGAGAGCGCTGCGAGGAGCCACCTCATTCAGAACCATCCACCACGAGCCTGCAAGGCCCTTTGCAGCTTGCTTCCTCTCAGCCGTGCCATTTCCTACRTAATTCGTCTCATTTTTTCCATATATTTATTTCTTGCTGCTTCTTTCTAGCTGTAACTACAAGCTAATGCTATTCTGTGCAACGGGACGCTTTCTTTTCCCATCACATCTGCACAAAACACACCAGTTTGCAAGTGTTTAATAAAACACCACATTACTACTTACTTGCCACTTAGTTCACAAGTCAAAAATATTCTTCAAACTCGAGAACATTTCCTTGAGAAAACACTCTTCAGGTGATTTTGAGAACACACGACCGAGTGCTGCATTAATGCAGAAGTTTGGTTAGTGGCCAAAGTCACTTTTCAGGTCCTTCCAAACCAGAGCTCTTCCCACCTCCCCCCAAAACCACAGTTTTCTTAGGTGTTTCACCCYTGGTATCAAATAGAAAGCTGTGCAGCATTAGATAAATAGGGAAGCTAATCCCAGGGAGGCCTTAGCCCTCACAATCAGGTCAAGAGGCGCAAGAAGATTTGCCTACGTGGCCACAAACCTTAAAATGTTCTCTAAAGGACGATAGTTCCCATCTCCCCTCGAAGGTGCTGGAAATCAGGTCACCTCCTCCTAACACCTCAGCTACGAAGGACCCCACTGCGCCTAACCTGCCGAGAGGCRATATCCGTACAGGATAACAGGAACCTGAGGGTGGTTTTGAACCAACATCAACCCAAACTTCCCTCCGGTCCCACCTTGCTGAGGACTTTGGGGCAGGCCGTGTGCAGGCCGGGCTCCCTCTCACCGCCATGGGGCCGAGGGCCGCGCCGGGCAGGGCCTACAGGCCTTGGGCCTGCAGCCCAAGTCACCCGCGCAGCCTGGAGCCCGGCCTTGGGGACACACAGCCCTCCCGGGATGCCGCTCCTTAGGATCTAAGGCTGTATTTCAACAGCCTGATATTTTAACAGCCTTATATTTTATTATTACATGCAGTTGTAGTAAGGCAAGCCCTTACAAACCACCAGCTGCCCTTGCACCCGCGGGACTGCCGGCACGCTCAAAGGTGCCCTCGCACACCAGCACGTCAGCAGCGGGTATTTACCGGCCAATTAATACATTTATCGGCTAATTAATCGGCTAATCCAGAGCACTGCAGGGAAGTAAGGAAAAATGGCAGTTTGTGGCTGATTTTCTCAAGCATTGGCTTCAGTCTCCCAACAACGTTAAATATAATGTACTTAGGTCAATTTTATACTCTCGCTTCCTAAGTCATAGGATCCTTCTAATATATTCCTATATATTACACGTAACAGAAAAAAGGCAAACATATGTAGAAAATATTACCTGGAATCCAGACAAGGATCTTCATCCCGAAGAAGTGCTCAGCAATGCTCCTGCGCCTGGATTTCAAGCCTCCTTCTTCTTTATCACAAAAGGCTGAATATTTTACCACGGATTTGTTGAAGTAACACTACACTGAAGCCAATGTACTTATTTTTCCCAGCATGTCAGTGTTTTCCAGCGTACTCTCTTGTGAAAGATGGTAACGTGCTATCAYAACACAGAAGATATTCCTGCTCCAAGGAACAAACATTCGCCAAATACAGAAGAGTTAAGAGATTGAACACCGAGCAGCTGTGCTGAGGGAAGCTATAGAGAGCAAAACATCTCCTGAAAACTACCAGAGCAGTGACTGAGCTGGAAACGGATTATTTGCTCTCATTCCAGTAAGCCACAGCTAGGAGCTCATCCCATACTGAAACTATTCCCTCTCCGAAGGAAGGGAAGTCGCTGCTGTGTTGTGGCASTATCTCAAACCTGTGCACTCACACAGCACATCGTGATTACCTGGCTCTGGCATCCACAGCTTCAACTCTTGCTCCCCAGTGATGCATCACTGTGTGGGCAACCAAGTATGAGCTTTGGCTTCCAATATTAGCTTCACTTCAGAAAATAATTCTACTAAAAGGTGTTTTATGATTKAACTGTGAGAATTGCCTACAAGTGATTGCAGAAACCTTCATTTTCTATTCAAGATCCAACTGACGTACTATTGAACAATGCTTGATGCTGCATTGTAATAACTAACTCCATGTAGGCATTCAATTACATTTTAATGCATCTGTTTCCTGCATCATACCTATTACAATAGGGATTTCTTATCAAGATATACTTATTTACTTGGTTCTGTCCTGCATCATGATCCCCTCCCAAAAAGGGCTCTGTATATTTATTTCTAAAAAGTAATCAGCACTGTTCACAAAAAAAAAAAAAAGGGAACAAAACCTACATTACAACAACTCTCTACGTTAAGATAATCACTGAAAGGGGAAACTCCTCAAATCAAAACTCCCTGTTTGTCCTTCTTTGCAATACAGAAGTTTTATAAAAGMAGCATGTATCACACTGCACCGAATGAACCAGCATCGGGTTGGTGCTTTGGGAATTATTTCCTTAGCAGACGAACCGAAGGCCTGGGAAGCTTCCTAAAGGGCTCCTTTGAGAAGGGAGACGTGCCAAGATGTGCCAACCCGAGTGTTTTGCTACTCCAGTTCACTCCCGCATTCAGCAGAG
>NW_020455866.1:1313987-1317436 GCF_003342845.1 Nothoprocta perdicaria | reverse complement strand
ATTCACCAGAGCGCAGCTCCAGGATGAGGAGCCATGCACCAGGGCACAGCTCCAGCAGCTCCGGGATGAGGAGCCATTCACCAGAGCGCAGCTCCGGGATGAGGAGCCATGCACCAGAGCGCAGCTCCGGGATGAGGAGCCATGCACCAGAGCGCAGTTCCAGCAGCTCCGGGATATGGAGCCATGTAGCAGAGCGCAGTTCTAGCAGCCTCAGGATGAAGGGCCATGCACCAGATCACAGCTCCAGCAGCTCCGGGATGAGGAGCCACGGACCAGGGCAGAGCTCCAGGACGAGGAGCCACTCACCAGAGCGCAGCCCCAGCAGCTCCTCAGGGGACGACTCCTGGCGCAGCTCGAGCCGTCTCACTTAGGGCTCCTCTGAGGAACCTCCTAAGGATTTTGGAGCACGAGACGTGACGGGGGCCGAGGCCRCAGCCAGCGCTGCATCCCAGCACCAGGGCCCTGGCGCCCGCCTCTCCTGAGGGCAGCACTTGGATAGTGCAGGGAAACAGGGAGCGCTGCAAGGCCAAAGGATATTGGGGCCAACAAAGCGCATCCGAGGATCCGTAAGCGACACCGGTTTCCACTGAACGCTGCTTTCCGAGGCAGAACCAGAACAAAAGCACAACGAGGGTGTAGTGTACCAAGTGTATATTTCAATTTACTGTATGCAGTCTAACAACAAATTTGGTCATAATTTACCAGATATACATAAATGATTTAAGTAGTAAAAGAAGATTCAGTTCCAAGAGAATAAGTTCATATCTTGAGGAGAAAAAAAAATGAAAACAAAACCAAAACAAAAGGAAAATACATTAAGAATGTTGAGCCAGGTCCAGTTTCTAAGCATTAAGTGAGCAGTATTCTAATAAAGCAGATTTAGGTGAATTTCAGATATATATATATTTTTATATATATAGACAGATCTACCAATTGTAAACTATGGTTTTAAAGGGGATAAATGGGATGGAAAAATCTTTATGCTATACTTACATATTCACAAAGCAGAACATTACTTTAACGTTTAAAATACTTTTCATTCATATCATCTTTGCCCAACTAATTTCTACTTTGGACCCCACCAGAATTACACATTGAACAATGAGAATAAGATGTAGTCTTCAGTGTAAGGAGGAAAAAAAAATAAAATAATAATAAAATAAAGCCAACCCCCTGCCCTCCCAACCCCCCTGAAAACAAAAGTAAAACCAAACCCTCTGTCAGGTTTGCAGTGATGTGGGAACGGCCAATGAAACAAATGGATAAAAGAAGCTATTTTGACCTGCCCGATAATTTTTCACCTGCTCTCGGCTGCAATCACCAACCACAGGATCCCAGCGGGGCGCTGCTGTCCTGCTGATGCAGGGGAAGCTGCTCTTCCCTCTCCCCAAACCCCTACCGAACCCCTACCTCGGTCAGGCGCAGCCCCCGTAGGACCCTGCCCATCAAAGCACAGCTCAAAGCTACCCGCACTACCAGCATAATTTAGTTACCTGATATAACAYAGGAAAAAAAAAMCCCAAAATCGCTGATTTGAGAATTAAAACAAAGCTGAAACACACGGTGAGCATTAACTGTTTTAACCCAGTGCTGCCACCCTGGCCTAGCCGCGCGTCCTCTCGTGGCGCCGCCTCCTGCCAAGGCCCCTCGGATCTGCTGCCTTGGGCCCGGCGAGCGGAGGGGCTGGGGACACGGGCGTCACGGCCGCCCCTCAGGGGTACAACACAGTGGCCTTAGCGGGGGAAAAACACTCTGCATGGCTACARAAAGTCAGGTTTCCAGAGGGGCTGAAATTCGAAATGAAGAGCACGGGGAGCACTGTCACTCCGGGGAGCAGACAGCTCCAAGTACTCCTTTGCTTTGGGTTTTTGATTTTTTAAAAAAGTTTCAGCAAATTAAGTCAACGAGTATATTCAACACTAGCAATGACCCATTAAATAGGAAAGAATAAAAAAATATCTTGGGTTCATTTTAATGATGAGCGATGGGCGCAAGGGCCTAGTGTCCAACGCAGGTTGCGTAAATCAGCCAAAAAAGCAGACAAGAAAGAAATGACCAACCGACAAGTTGTTTAATATGACACTGTCTCCACTCCTTGCGTTTCCTTCATCCTGCTTCTCCTGGGGCCGAGGCGGGCGCCAGGGAGGTGCCTGCCAAGGGAGGGGAAGCTCTGGCAGCCCTTGGTGCTCCTCAGCACGGCTGTCTCTCCCGAGCAAGCGGCAGGATAAGGGGAAGAAGTCCCCAGGAACGAGGGCAGTGGCCTGGCCCGTGGCCTGTAGTTCCTGGGGACTTCTTCTGCAAGAGGGGGGACTTCTTCATTCCTGGGGACTTCTTCTGCAAGATGCTTTTGGAACCGGTTCAACAACAACAACAACAACCACCTGCTTCCAAACTCCAAGCCGGGACAAAAGAGACCCTCAGTTAATGCCGCTACCGACTTGCTCCGCTGCTTCCCACCCACGCCACGCGCCGGCTCGGAGCCGCCACTGAAACCCCCAAATTTCAGCCTGGTGCTGGTAACCTCCATGATGCGTCTGTCAGGGATTGGCTTCCACCTGYCAGGGGAAGGGAGAGGTCAGGTTTGCAGGGCCGGCACGCGCTTGCGGAGGCGAGAGCCGCCAGCCCCCTCGGCTCCCCCGGGGCGCTGAGAAGCCGCGGGGCGGCCGGCGAAGGCGCCGGTGCTGCCACACCAAGCTGCAGTTTTCTCCATTCATGTTAACAGCTACATGAATGCGTAACATAATAAGTACAGTTACTACTATGTCTGAATAGGACCCAAATAGCTATATCCTATAAATAATAAAAAATACATTTTTCTTTTGATAACTGACTGTAGATGTGAGGACTCTGTATAATTCAACCCAATGGTTGGATGCTGTACAGTCCTGTGCAAATATCATAAAAAAATTAATAATCCTTTTTTTTTGCTATAAGGCTTTGACCCTAMATTATTTCACAGCAACATAACTACCCTCCAGCCTGTACCATGTTTTGCAAGCCTTCAGTCCCAAGATCCGAGCAGTCCATCCGCACAGTGTCCCCGGGCAGCGCCGCCCTCAGTCGTCCAAAGGCAGACAGACCTCCCCGGACTCGTCCCACCGGGACTGCTCGTTCTGCTCCTCCACGTCGTCGCCAAGCTCTTCGTCACCTTCGCCCACCTCGTTCTCCTCGTATTCCTCATCCCGAGGGAAATCTGTGTCCTGCACCTGGTCTACTCCCTCCTGCCCTCCGGGCTGGGATTTATCTGCACAGTCTACGCAAACTCCGTAGCGTCGTGATCCGTGTCTTATCCCCACGCTGGCCGCGAGCATGAAGATCTTCTTGCACACCATGCATTTATACTTTTTATCCTTTTTATGCACCTAGGGAAGAGAAACATGAACAGTGGGAGTCGTGGGCCTCAGACTGCATCTGCATACAGCGAGAACACAGAATCACACAGAATCACA
>NW_020455866.1:1253324-1313547 GCF_003342845.1 Nothoprocta perdicaria | reverse complement strand
TGGAGATACTACAGCACTGTAATAACGAGCACCACCAGCATCTCCACACACAACAGCCCTGACACCGCTYGAGGATCCACCCAAAGACCCATCCCCTGGGCTGGGCTACTGGCCACCCCGAGCCCGCCGGTTCCTGCTCAGGCCTGGCCAGAGCCCTTCCATGGCGCCACCGAGCAGCACAAGGGCTGCGTCCCCGCCGCGCACAGCGCCGGCACGCGCGGGGCCTGACGCCCAGGCACCTCCAGCACTGCAGGCGGCTTCAACGAGAAACTAAATTCTGTATGAGCTGAAAGATTCCTCTTCTGAAAAAGGAAACGAAACCCCCAAACCACACACGCTCCTCCCCGAAACCCAACGCTGAAAGCGGCCAAGCCAACCCTCACAGCACCTCCCCACCTCACCTTGCTGAGCTTTGCTGGCGTGTACGTACAGCGAGCTTATGCATAAGGCTGGAAGAGCTGCTCCCTAACGTGATTAACCGCAAGTGCTCCAACCACTACATCATTACGGATAAAGCAGCTGCTGCCAACGGCTGCATTTTGGGAACGGGCAGGAATGTTCCTGCTCTGACAAGAAACRCTCTTTGCATGGAGTATCACCAGACACACTGGTCTAACAGAGCTCAAACGCCAGTTCCAGTTGCCCACCTTGGCCGAATTTTTAAGCTGAGCAAATTCTTGCACTTCGTGCCCCACAAGGAGGTACAGCCGTGTGTTCAGCTCGCTTGAGGCTGTGTTGACACTGTTTTTGATGAGACTGAAATCGTTACCCAGATGAGCAGGGTGAAGCCGCAGCCCCTTCGATGTGTCTGCGGCCTCTCGGCCACCGAGGCCTCCCCCTGCAGCAAGCCCCGGGCTGCCCCTCGGGGTCCGCGGCGCGCGCTCCAGGGCGCCGCAGCGGGAATGCGCTCCAGGGCAAGCCCAGCGCCCGGCCCGGCTCCCCGCCGGGGCCGCTTGAGCCCCAGGACTTGCCCTCTTTCTTCATCAGCAAATGCAGTGTCCAACCCCGGGTCTTCCCTAGGGATCTATAGGAAGGSGAGCAGCAGCAGCTGCACTTCACTGTGACAGGGACCTTACAGCCTCTTCCCAGTCTCCCCATCCCATCGCCCTCGGCCACCTCCTACAAAAGGTGTTTCTGCCTCACCAACACCACGGTCACARCATCACAGAATGGTTGAGGTTGGAAGGGACCTCTGGAGATCATCTGGTTCAACCTGCTCAAGTAGGGACACCTGCTTGAAATAGAGCATTTGAAGACCTCCAGAGAAGGAGACTCCACAACCTCCCTGGACAGCCTGTGCCAGGGCTCTGTCATCCTCACAGGAAAGAAGTTCCTCCTCACACGGAGGGTCCTCTGCCCCTTTGGGCACCGAGGCCCTCACCAGGCGGCAGCACATTAGGGACAGCAGCAGCACTTGCAGGATGGAAGGACAWATACTTAAGCTGAGTGAAGTGCGGAGGGACACACAAGAAAAAATGCTGACTTAAAGACACTTAAGAGCTACTAAAATAGGCAGCTCRTAAGTGTAGGACAGTTTAAAGATTACTAAAAATAACTAGTGCAGTCTAAGCAGGTGTCTTCAAGAATGACATTCTGATATGACTCAGAAATCTCTCTTATCTTTTACTTTTTAAAGCATCACAGGGGTTAGAAAAAGCTAGTCAGCTCTTTCCAGCAACCACATTAAAACTGGCACGTTCACCGTCACTTTCTATCCACGGGTGAACGAAAAAGCCAGCTAGGTGAGGAGACCTGATAGAACATCCTCATGAGAAACAAGGTGCTCCACAGCACTCCAAGGGCTGGGGAAAGCTTCCCAAATCTCCCAAGTCCTGCTCACTTGTACTATTCCATGTACTAACTTGTTTTGAACAGTTGGCAAAGTATTTTGCAAAAGGAGTTTAAGATCACAGCTTGAGTCTTGCTTTTATTCCTCCCCTAAAAGCACATCTTTGATTTCCCATTGTAAAGGTCCTGAGGACCTGTAAGGAAATTGATTTCCTGTAAGGAAACTGATGAGACTTCATTAACGAGGTGGAGGCCACCCACAAAACACCCAGGACGGGATCCAGGACTTCTCTGGATCCTCGGGTAAGCAAAACTCCCATCAAATCTCCATTTACACAACACGCACAGAACAGGCGTAACTGCTGATTTTCACACTGACAGAGCTGTAGCCCGACTGACACCTAAACTTTGCATCTTGAATATTGCTCATCCTAAATCTGAAAGCAGATTGTGTACTGTAGCATCATTTGCCTGTTAAGCATTTCAGAACCACCTTAACATATTGTACAGTCAGTAAACAGCGTGCCCACATTAAAAATGGTGGTGTAGGACCACAAACAAATGTGCTATTCTACTGCTACAATACTAAGCCAAATTTTCCTTTGATTAACTACAGTGTATTTACACACAATGCACTTCTTAAGTGATTTTCAAACCTTCCTGAAGTCAGCTTTATCAGAATTCCACAGCATCTTAACTAATACTGTATTTTCCATTAAGTATCAGGAGGCACAGATGTGAACATTCACCTAGTCTAGATCTGTTAACATGATGACAAATCAGAGAAGAGCACTTGCCAACTACAAAAAATACCTGAAAACAATAAAACAAACTCATATTTAAGTACTCATGTGCACGCACACACACACACATTTCTTACCAAGGAATGTCTCTTCACATGCTCTCTTCGAGTAAACAGCTTCCCACAGATGTCACAACTGAAAGATCTCACGCCCGTGTGAATAAGCAAGTGTCTCTTTAGTGTTCTTCTGTATTTGGCTACATAATTACAGTGTGGACACTTCAGCTTGTTCATGATTAAAGCAGAGGAATCACCTATGAAAAAAAAGACATTAATAGAAAAAATGATGATAAAGAAATGAAGAGGTATTTGGATATGTTCTACTTGACAGCCAGCAACATGCAGGTTCCAGAACAAAGTATCCTCATCATCACTTTATCAGGTGAATCAGAAAACACAAGAATTGGAGCTCCAGCACTCACAACCTTGCTAAAAAAACCCGTTTGTAAACATTTTAGTACAAAACACAGCAGTTATTTGAAGAGATGTCTGATTTCATAGATCAATAAGTTAATTAAAAATAGAAAGAATTCTCTGAGGCTCTCATTGATCTCTCATATAAATTCAGAAACAATATTCCATTTTCCAGAGGCCACCTCTATCACAAAACAGTTTCATCTGGATTAGAAACCCTCCACATCTATGTCATTTATCCAGTTATGATCTTCTCTCGCTCCGTTCCAGCACGAMCTACGTGCAGGAGCTTCCTGCCAAGATCTGGATCTGCAGCAGCCGGGGGGAAGCGTCGTCAAACAAGCAACGTGCCTGACAAAGCAGCGAGCGGGGTAAGAGGCAGCACAACTCTGAAACTGCTATAAAAAGGAAGTCACTGGCTCAGATCTTAGCTATGCCCTTCGCAAAATCTAATTTGGTCTAGCAGAATAAGAAATAATGAGGGCAGAAATAACTTGTGGAAGTACAAAGACTCCGGTTCTTTCTTATGAGGGAAGGGWGCTATTTATATCTGTGGACCCAGGATGACGCAGCTTGCTCAAAGGATGTGTTTCAGATTGAGCTTTACCACCACACTGTATTATTGCATATAAAAAAAGGCACAGGCTACTGTGACAGTTACACAGAAGGCCACACGGGAACGTGGATTATTTGGAGGACAAGGTATTGATCCATTTACTGCCGTTACTTCTGAACATACAATTCTAACTGCCTACAAAGGCGTCCAAAAGGCCCTGGAAAAGGCCACGTGGCTGTATGTACAAGAGCTGCTGAAGTTCATGTTGGCAGGAGAAAGGCAAAAACAACTGTATGCACACACAGGCCTGCATRCCACAGCCAGGAGAAAACACCACTTTCCAGTCAAAAAGCTTCCAATTCATTTTTACATGGAAATTAAGTTCCGTTAGTGTCCTGAACTGACTTGGCTATTTCTAAGCACTCATGGAAGCTGAGTGTCCAGACTCCTCTGCAATAATATAAGCACTTACATGAAGGAAAAGGTAAGAAACTCAAAAGACATTTTGACTTGTAATCATGTATYCATCAACAGGAGTATGACACAGTCATCAGGGCTATAACAGACACAGGAATCGAATGGTTTAGAGCCAGGAGGACTGCAGAAGACTTGGGCTCTAATCGCTGGCCCACTAGTGATTTTCACCTTCCTATGACTCAACTTCCCTTGTAGAAACAAGAATATTAAGAATAAACATAAACCATACCACAACCATACCTAAATACCGTACAGAAAAGACGGGCAATTTTTTCACCCAATCCCTTATGTCTTTACAGGACACAAACTCTTCACAAAGGGTTTCTGTATGTTAAGAATCCAGCAATAACCGTTTCAGATGTGGTAGGGGTTTTTTCCCCCGGTATGTTCCAAGTGTTTTCAAAAGAGCTGCAATAACCCAAGCAAGCAGCTAGCTAAGCAAGGCTAAGTGAGACCACAGCACACAAGTCTGACTGAACAGGACTTTAGTTATGACTGCGCTGAATTAAAAACCTTTAACACAGCAAAAGCTTTTATTTGCACATTGAAATGTGTGAATGGAAATCTAATACACAAGTTTAAATATACTTTTTCAAGTATCTTCATCAAACAAGTACTCAATTTTAAAGCCCACTGCCTTCCTCACTGAAGGCAGGAGGAAAAAAGCTATTAAATCACTGGATACTGAAGTATCTTCTTATTCATGCACAACACAAGAGCTGATTAAAAATTATGTTCCAGCTCTTCTATATATTTGAACTCTCTTTCCTCTCTCCAAGCAGGCAGTACTACATACTTTACCCATAAAGGCAAGTAGTATGAGACGTTATTCCATAAACACTTAACCTTATACATTTATGCCTAAACTGATCRACTATTCCCAGCAGAGACAGAGTGGTAAAGAGGAAGAACCCCCCTCTCCTCTCAAATGTACTTGCCATTTTCCCAAGCGTCCTTTGGCCACGATTCTGGCAGCAGTCCATACTTGAAGTCATTGGAAGCACCCGGCAGCAGTCCGTACTTGAAATCACTTGAAGTACCCGGCAGCAGCCCGTACTTGAAGTCACTTGAAGTACCAGGCAGCAGTCCGTACTTGAAGTCACTTGAAGTACCTATTACAGACAGAGTTACTTGGATTTTCCTGCTTTTTGAACAGTCAGGTTGCACTTCAAAGATTGTTTTCTCAAAAAAATTAAGGCAAAATAGTTTAGTATAGTAGCTAATGTAAAAGCTTAACACAGTAGTCACCGTAACTGTTTTTCAGGCACTCTTCAGCACCAAAATGAGGAAAAACAAGATATTCCTAATTTCTACAAAATTACATCTCCGAAATATTTCTCATGTCACCTTTTTTTCCTCCRCATCCTGGGACATCACAGCTTTTCCCATTACCTAGGCTCTTACAGGAAGTATTTTTCTGCCTGGCTATCATTATGACAGGGCTAAAAAGTTTTCCCCTGATTTCTTTTGCTGTGTAGTGACTTCATTTGGTCCACCACAGGCAGTCAAGCTGGGAACAAAGCACTCATGCCCACGAGAGGTATGATTTTCTTTACTGCTTTAACCCATCTCAGCTGTATATAAAGTGCTCTACATACCTTTCATATAAATCAAGTATSCTACAGCTACGTCTAACTCCCTTTTTGAAAAATCATCTCCATTACTCTATAACCACATCCATTTAAGAGACTATAATTACTTTAAATATTCCAGCTTATAATAGTAGCTTGCGTTTTCACATATGGTCTTTAGACAAGCTCTTCATGGAGTCTGCAGGGTCCCTGCACATTTCTAAAGAAATACTCAAAACTGAGCAGTGCTTTCAARAGAGCCACCCGATCTAGTCCTGTCCTTCTGCCACAAGCAGTAATTCGCACGAGCTAATCCAGAACCACCCATACACGGCCCAGGCAGTACATACATCACACCTCGGAGCTGCCTGAGCCACTGGACAGAATCATACGTGGGGGTCAAAGACTCCCTCTGACAAAAGGGCAAATTCCTCCTCCCTCCCCAGCAAGTGCCAAGACAGGAGTTTATTGGAAAACAGGAGCCTGCAAATCCTCTACTCCCTCCTCACACTTGGAGCTGTTAAATAAACCGCTTGGGAACTGGCAGGTTTCCCTCCACGTGTCTGCACTCCATACACTGGATTCCCAATCCCTCCATACACTGGATTCCCAATATCGCTGCTGTCAGATCTTGAGGACAGGCTTAAATGGACACTATTTGACCTCCAAGCTCAAGCCTGTATTTAGTAGCAACCCTAAGAAGTCTTTGCTTGCCCTCAGCTGCTCATTCTAGGGATTTTCTGTGGAATCAAAACTCTCAGAATATAACCCAGRGTTCTGCAAGGCTAGCGGTGAATAAATTGCATACAGAAACAAACAGTTTTATCTCCATAGTTCTGTGAGGAGAGACRGACAGCTTAGAAATTCCTCCAGCATGAGGCACATGCATCAGTTTCATTCTCCTGCTCAGCTCCTCTCAYGGCTGGCAGTACAAGTGGCATCCACAGTGCGAGACAACAGCTTTAAAGGAAAAATGAGGTAAACTAACTAAGCCTCCCTACTCTTCAAAAGAGAGAGAAAACTATCCTAAACTACAGATTCCAGCAGCTGTTCCATGCTGTGCCGGAGAGCGGGAAGGACTCGCTGTGCCCGCGCGGCGCCGGGGGCCTGGGGGCAGCGCGAGCTCCGGCGCGGTGCCCGTGTGGGCTCTGCTCCCGAGGCGGGAGCCCTGCACGACAGGAGCAGCCCGTGCTGCAGCCACCAACGGGGACGGCCTGACAGAGAGGCCAGGAGCCTCCACACGGGAGGCAGCTTCGGGACACAGTACAGAGAAATAAGACACTTGCTATAACCTGGTAGGAATGCCACAGCTTCTCTTTATTCATTTTCCCCTCCAACAGACCTTTGTCTCCCTTGGAACTGCAGAAGATCCAAATCTTTTACTCAGGTTTTCCTTCCTATGGGAAGAATATCCATAAAAATGAATAGTCGACGCCKTGACTGCTCTCTGGGAGCAGCCTACATAATATATATACTGTGCACAGGCAGCACTGCATAGCTTTGAGAAGTCTTACTCTGTAGACTGACTCTAAGAGGTCTGCGAGGCCAAGCCCATTTGGGATGGCACTGGTCACTGCAGCAGTTGTCCTGGATGCAGGGAAGCACAGTGTGAATTCCACCAGGAACATCCACGCTTACGGCTAGTACTGAAGCCTGCAGCAAATGAGAAATTCAACCCACTGGGCAGATGTAGATCTCAGTGTAAGACTTGCAACAGGGCAAGGGAGACTTAGGAGTTTTAGTACTGTTAGTTTAGCAGAGGTAACAGCTAAGTCTTTCTACCTTCAGTTTGAAGAGACMATCTGCTAAAACACGAAGAACATTGGCACAGATACACCAGAGATACGAGCTTGCTACGGGCACTTCAGCCATTGCAGAAGACAGGGCTAAGGTGCATCTTAACTCAGCTTAAAGCTACTCTTTCTCAAAAGAAGTTGTTGATCTAGAAAACCTACCTTCCAAGCCAAGCCCACACGCRATGTGCTCAAAATGCCAGCGAAGGGCATTTGCAGCGCCCAAGGGCTGCTGAGACAGGTGCCTGGCCCAGCTCCTGCTCCCGCAGCCACCTAGTCCGGGGCTATGGGAAGCTGTGGGGGCTTCCGCAGGGTGCGTGGTGGAAGGGCAAGACATGGATCCAAGCGCAGCACGCGGACGGGAGGGTAGCACGAGCTCCCACCGAGGGGCTCTCCCGAGCAGCCACCTCCTCGGCCAGGTGGGACCGGGCAGCTCAYGTGGTGCCAGCCTTCCTCCATCAAAGGACATCCTCTCAAACTCGAGTTCRTTCCCCAAACAGGCGGGAGTTAATGATTCACAGGGCAGCTGGCTTGCAACATCTGCCCCATGCTTCAACCCTATGGCAGAGCTTTACACCTAACTCAACCTTAAAAGCAAGAAAACCAAAAATCCACAAACCTTATTTAAATCAAGAGATAAACTGATTAACTATTGGAATTAATACAGGATGTTAACCTAAGAAAAGGCACCTTCAGTTCCAAATAACCTAAAGGAGTTACCCAGGCTTTTACATAACCAACAAAGTTTTTATGGAAGTCTTTTATATTCTAATATGTTCCTTGTGAGGAAGGATAACCACAAATTAAATGTGCTCATTTGCAGGCTGGAAGGTTGCGGTGCTGCTGCTGAGAGTGGCCAAGAAAAGACAGCAAGCAAAGAGCATGTGAGCAGCAACAGCCTGATTTTGAAGAGTGTTGTAACCAGGAACACTCAGAACTTCCAGCATGAAAAGGAAGCATTACTGAAGTGGGAAAGGACAAGCAGTCTGAGAAGTCAGCAAKAAAAGCCATTGAACAGGTCCTTATCAAAAGGGACATGGAAGCAGGGGCACAGTGAAGAGGACACAAAACACAGTAGACACAGGTGGCTTTAAAGGACTTTTAACTCTTTTCTTCACACTAATCACCACTAAAAGCAGTGCCAGAGAAAGGAGGAACGCTGCTATTCTCCCACCACCTTTTCTGACATTCACTGCTCCTTCAGGTCAATTCAAAAGGCAAAGCAGATAAGTGATTAGGCCATGGCTACTAAGCACTGCAAAGAGAGCAGTGCTAATCTACTGATACAGTCTACTGAAAGTAATCCAGAGAGCTGGATTTCTTGCTTAGGGTAAGCAGCACGTGACAGGAAAAAAAAAAAAGTGTTTCTTATGGGGCAACCGACCCCATAAGGATCCCCCCAAGTGACTTATGGGGAAGGTGGAGGAGAGAAAACAGAGTTTGCAGTAGGAGCATCACACAGGAGCTGTCTCTCACATCGCAGGTCACAGCCCAGCTAAGAGAAGCCCTTYTGGCAGCAGGACCTTCCTAGTGTTCTGTGAGCCCCTCCGTGTGGCTCCTTATTTCTGTTGTTTCCCCAAACATGAAGGAATCTTTTACTATCCTGATCATAAAGACAGACCTATCACAAGGCAGCCCTGCCCAATGCCATCACTTGTTGCCAAATACACAATCTACTGGCTTTTGCCAAGTTGCTTATCACATAAAGAAAAAAAGCTTCCCGAGAAAGAGGTACATTCATTCTGTCTTTATTTAGAAAGCTATTTTACTGCTCCCATTAAAGTCCACACCAGTGAAAGCTGAGACTGTAAGAACGTTTCTCATGCACATCATGTGGGGGGGGGTAATTGCTCCCAGGGATCATCACGGACTCAGAGACGACCTTAGGTTTGAAAGGACCTCTGAGGGTCACCTAGCTCAACCTTCTCCTCAAAGCAGGAGGAACTTCAAAGCAGGATTACAGGTTGCTTTGGGCCTTGTCAAGTTTCAAATATCTTCAGGGGCAGAGAGTTCCTTAACTCCTAAGATGTTGCAGTAGCTACTCTCATAGTCAAGAGAAGTTTTCCTCATATCCAGCTGGAATTTCGCTTGCTGCAACCTCTATCAACTTTCATCCTTTCACAAGGATCTCCAACAGGCATTTGCTTGCAAACCTCATCTGCCCCGGGAGCCTCTTGAGACAGAAGACTGCACGCAGACGCCCCTTGGCCTTGTCCAGGTTGCTGGAGGAGAGGTCRACAAAGGAGTCTCCACAGCGCCTTCTCCAGCCTCCTGCCCACCCTGGTGGCTCTCTCTCCTTCGGGCTCCCTCCAGCTTGCTGGCATCTTTTCTTCCACTGGGCTTCCACCAAGCGCCCCTTTGTGCCGACACTTCCCGGGCAGGACTTGCTCCTTTCTYTCCCGAGCCTCATGATGTTCCCCAGAGGCCAACTCACACCTCGTTGAGCTTCTTCAGACCCTCAGCTCTGCTCCCATAGCCTATCAACCATCTCCCCATAGCTTTATGCCATCTGCAAATTTGCTGACTGTTGTGTGTCCTGCTCTGGGGACTGATGGCRATGAGAGGTTTTCTGTAATAGGCCCTCAACTTCTTCAGGAAGATTTTGATTCATAAACTTTTGGTCTATGTTGTGGGCTCAAGGGCTGTATATACAAGTGTTCTCTGCTCAGTAAAGCCACAAGTCGCTCTCTGCAGCACATGCAGAGAGTTGCTGCTGACACTGTTTTTACCAGGTGCCCCCAATGTCTGGCAGTGCCAGCACCATCCTGAAACACTGCCTTGAGCTGAACCCGTTTCCTTAAAGAAAGGGAATTAAGCAGCAGCTCTGACAGGAAAAGTGTCACCGTGCATGTCATCATCAGAGGCCACTGATGTCATCGCCCTCAAGAGCGACATACCAAGAACTAGCAGGGRCCTTCATTTGTGCTTATTCTTAAGTAACAACACAGCACAGACACCATCGTTATGCTCTGTCTGGACTCCTTCAGCCAGAACAGCTTTTTACGCTGCACAGTTGAAGCGTTTGGTGAAGCCTCATTCCCTACTAACTGCCCTGCATGAGGCAACCTGAACAGCCACAGTGTGAGCACCCAAAAACTGCAGGGTTACTCTGGCACCTCAGTTCACTCACTCCCACCAGACTCTGCCGAAGCCTGACTGTGCTTTAGAGTACTGGGGGATTTASTCTCTGCAGGAGACTTCATGAGAAGGAGGGCACAGGACAGGAAAGCAATTCTGTTAACAAAGCCCTTGCAACTGAGGACCTCCAAGTACCTCTTCAGAAACTTGGACAACACAAACCGAGCTTGCCAGGCTACCGGCACGCTCTCCTTAGAGAGCAACAAGTAGCAAAACACCCTGAAGAAAGGGCATCGACTTAAGTCACAAGCAAACACAGAACTGCCGCAAGTTTAACACACCACATACTTCTTGTGCACACTGCCTGGCTGTCAATCACTACTTAACAGTTGTTTTTCTTCACCTTTACTGACCATACGCCCTCAAAAAGAAATGTACCTGGAAATATGAGAAATAACTGAAGTTTCCTAATTCAGGCTAAAATATCACTAAAAAAGGGCAAAACTGAACCTCTGCTCTGTACTGCTCACTGCATATGACAAGGTGAAGCTTGCAYATGACAAAGTTGTACTGGTGATGGCAAGTGCTCAACAGAAGAGTCCACTAAGCTGAGTTTTTTGTTTGTGTCCCCTCCCTCAGAGGGGGATACCACAATAACGTTCAAGGTAAAAGCATCATATAAACCTTCTACATTGCAGCACTCTACACAATGTAAACCCTCTACACCATGAATACATTTATGGTATGGATGTATTTACTGGCATCTATTAGAAATGAGCTCAAGAAACTGCCTGCCTCTCTCTCACCCAACAGAAATTATGTTTTATACATTACAAAGCTAAAATATTTACAGTGCACATGGGATTACAAAAATTGGTCAGCAAGCACAACAACAATTCTCTCTGTAAGGAGAGACATGAAAACATGAAAAATGAACATGAAAATATAGCTGAAGGAACCACAYTTAAGGAAGACTACTTGTAACTTTGAAGTTTTAAGCTGCTGGTACTCCAGCCACCAACACTCTGATATCAAGGCTATACACTCTGGTGTGACAGTCACTTTAGCACAGGAATGCCCACATGGGGAGGGAGGGAGGGAGGTGCAGCTATGGTCAGCAAGGCTACTGAGGCAGGAAACCTACAGGTTAAATAAGGAGCCTTAACTTTTGGTCTGCACCCAGAGCCAGTGAAGACCAAAGTCACTCCAAGGCTTTGACCTGTCTCCTCCAGCTCCATGAGTACCTGCTGTGAACAGTGGAGCACATGCAGACAAGCACATAGGAAGTAAGGGGGCTCTATGCAGAGAAGGAAACAGGACTTTCTAGAGGAATAATTATCTCTAGGGGAAAAAATAGTACTTGTATTTTAATTCTCATAATTGCTTTTTATTATTTTTTAAAACTAAAACACAATAAAAACACCACTAACCGCTCTATTTTGAAAACCACCTGTACTCCAAAATGAGCAGAAGCCTCTCCCTGAGCAAGAGCACTTTCCCTGATTAGCCTATGATAGAGATAATTACATCTGACTTGTTGAGTCAGATCTTTGAGGTGTAAGAGTGAAGTTAACTGAGGAAATAACCCCAGGCACACAAATTAGCTGTGCTATAACCCCCAAATCAACTAAGGAAATATGCAGACCCTGATTTTATTTACTTACAGTTGTTGCCACCAAATCCATAATTTCATGRATGGCCAAGTCACTTTGAATAACACACACAAAAACCACCCACAACCCCAAGAAGGTTAAAAGCAAGAAATCCAGATCAAACAGACAGTCTGTRGTAATTAGAGGACATGGTCAAAGTGAGAAACTTCACCTGGTCCAAGCTTCTGTGGACACCCACAACTTTATTTTATGTTAAGAGGCAGAAAAGCCCTTTTAGTTGCATGATTAGTGGTTATACATTCCACAGAAATGTGACGATCTACTCATCTTTTAGAACATTTYCAAGAGAGATAAGTTAATGGAGGGGGAAGAGACTGACTCCTCGATAGYGAGTTCTCTAGATGACTGGAAATCCTTGCAGCCCTCAATACCAGATTAAACGGGATACAGGGCAATTTAAAAGGGTAAAGATTCATTTAGCTTTTCAAGTCTTTCAATCAGAACATCCATTAGAATCTCCATTCAGTCTTTCAAGAAGAATCTCCAGGTCTGAGGAGGATTTGATCAGAGTCACAGCAACAAGAAAAGCGAGTTTATCCTTACCAAAAATACACACACATGTATATACACACACACAGATAAGGGACATACCCCTTTAGTGTAAGGTCCTGACCAAGTTGCATTAAAAACGGTGACATTCCTCCCAGCAATTTGTTGCTTTTATAGTAAACTGAATTCTAGGAGTCCTTAAAGAAGGATTTGAAAGTTATCCAAGAATCCTCTTGTTCCACAAAAGGCTGCCTTAATCCTGTCCCTCCTCTCAGCATCCTCTATGTCACATACTGCAGTGGAGAGCAGCTTTACCTAGACTGAAAATCATGGCAACAAATCATCTCCCGTCAGCTTCATAAAGCTATCAGGACATTACATACAAGTCTCTGTAAGAATCAATACGGTCAGCTCCTGAAGGCACAAATAGCACTTCATTGCTCTGAAGCCAGATTATAACACATTTGTACTTTAAGAAGTTTGAATTTAAGAAGATTTAAAACATTATAAAAAGAAATCATGAGTACATGATTAAAAAAAGAATCGGAACCGCTGGGTTTTTATAAASCAGAAACTGGCTGAAAGAATCTGATACACTAAGAGGGTAAACTGTAAGGACACTGTTTAAGAGCTTATTAATTAGAGAGGAAAACAGTGAGACAGATTCTAATATTTAATGGGAAAGAAACCAACTACTTTAACCAACATAGCTAAAACTGGAGAAGGCTGGAGAGCTTCAATAGGAAATAAATGAAGTCAGAGAGGAAGCAGAAGCTAGCACATCCATGTGGCTACTTTCAGGAAAACTGAGGTTCAGCAAAAAGCAGTTTAATATGTTTGCTAAGACAARGCACGTAGAAGCAGATAATCAGTAATAAAACTCTGCTGAATTATCTAATGTTTTACCCAGGAGAAGTGGAAAGCTCACTCTGTATAGAATTCAAGCCAGCAGCACTGGGGTTTTTCTGGTTTGACTTTAGATTTTTGGAAGGAGGACAGTGTTTTAAACAGGTTTCCCTTCCACCCCTTGTGCTGCTGCTTCTACCTCACAAAAAAAAAAAAAAAAACCCACACCCTGACAATTCAGACCCCTAAGCAAGGGCACAATTTGAGGGGCATGTAAGGGGACATTCAGCAGCCCCTACTGGTATCACAGCTGGTCCCATCAGYGCAGCACCCAGTCTAACACAGGGGACTCATTCCTTCCTTCCAAGCCACAGCAGCAAGGGCAAGCTGACTGCTTGCCTTTCAGCACAAGTGCTGTTTTCCCTTTCTCTTCTCAGAGCTTTGCGTTAAGTTTATTCCAGAAGATACATTCTCATTGACTTTAACTCCCACTGCCTATTATTTTTGGCAGTTCATCTCAGCTAAAAATTTAATCCACAACTAAAAAGTTATCATGCAACCTACAGGTTACTCTACACCCATTTTTGTCATTCTTCCAGTCCTCCATTTCTTCTGCCTCATCCTACCCCTAAGGAAAGATGCAAGAGGGAGAAGAAAAAAAGCAAGAAAACTGGAATCAAGCCAATTAAAAGAAACTGAAAACTGACTGTGTGTTTTACAGAATACATAAATCATCTGCAGAACCTACTTGCAGAACTGAGATACRGAAGAATAGCAGAAGAGCACTGATTGCTGAAGCTCTGACTACAGTTGAGTGTAAGCTATGCCAAGCTCTGCTTTCAAGACCTCTGTGTTTTAAACAATATGCCCACACATGAAAACTTCATAGAAGTGAGAAATAATAGGTAGGGTTTTAAAAATAGTCCTTGAAGTGATCAAAAATATATTTACTTGGAATCACTATCAGACAAAGTCTGAAAGATTGTTAGTTGGCACTATTTTATATTTTATTAATAATAAACTTCCTTTACGATCTCAGAGCTTTTAACAGCTTTGGACAGATACCATAGCTAAAACTGAGTATACCTCTGGTTTGATCTCTTCTTCAAGATGCTGCTTGGATAAATTTCTGTAATTCCTTAGCATAATTAACAACTGAAGGCCTTGGGGTCTAAAACTGATCAAACATTAACTCAATTATTACTAAATTGCACACACACTATTTTTAAAAGAAAACTCCACAGGATACATTCAAATTCTGCATAARGCAAACATTTATTTCTGTTACTGCACACATCATGCAATAGGCACTTGCTATGCTTGCTCTGTGGCACTTCCAACAGTACAAAAGGGACTGTCTAACCCAACAAATTGGAAGTAGGAAAGAGCAGCAAAGAGAGTCACAAACTTGACGTCTGTGCAGCTTCGACCAACGCAGGCCCCTCCACTCCTGCTCCAGACTCTGCTGCTCTTTTTCACACCGCTGCAGCTAAGTGCTCGCTAGCAGGCAGTGCCACCGTCACAGGCAGATTGGCAGAGGCGGTGCTGAGAACACACCATCCCCGCTGCCGGCAAGACCATCCACACTTGAAGATTTTAGTTAAGACTAGATCCGACCTGGTGCTGTAGGCCTGTTTCATGAGACTCATACCAGGAAGGACACAAGCAGAGCTCCCAGGTTCGACAGCACCCAAGGCTGCCCCACAAAACAGGGGGGGCGCTGAACTCGGAGCCAAGGACGGAAGCGCAGCAGCACCCCGAGGCACTTGCGGCTCGAATGCGAGCTGCTCAGCCCAGCTCTCTGCCCGCAGGGCTGTCCCTACTGCGCCACAGCAACACCAGCCCGGTGCTCTGAGCTCCTCCTGCTGCCTCCCCTCCCAGCCGCTGCTCTGCCAGGGGCCGCGGGAGCTGCCGCACTCGGGGCCAGCCCCGGCACAGCTTCGGGCCCTGTGCCAGGCTGCGAGGCACCCACTGCCTCCAGGCCGGGGGGCCGAGACCGCAGGGAGGAGCGGCTCGGGCCCTGGCAGAGCTGCTCTGCCCAGGCCAGGGCTCCAARGATACATTCTGGCCTCGTTTTCAGCCAGAATGAGCACACAGGAAAAACTAATACTGCCTGGCCTTACACTACAAGGGAGAAAGGTCCCTAGGCTCTCCCAAGAGCTCAGCTGGGGAATTGTGCCTTCAATCACTAGAATACAAGACCCATGTGAGTTAGTATTTCCCTCTTGCATCTCAAATTTGACAGCTGAAATTTAAGAAATTTGAAGGGGGCACATATCCTACAGTGCTTTAGAAACAAGCATGTCCAAAGAATCTGGTTCCAGCTATGCCACAARCCTACCTTCAATTTAGCCCTATTTGGAAGTTATTTGACAAATCAGCTACCAATCCACATAAAACTGATATAAACAAATATTTCAAAAATACATTTCAAATACTTATGCCATATGCAGCAACTGAACCGTTTTGCCCCAAACTTGCACTACATTGTAGGCTATCTACTGACAGTTTGYGTGTGAACCAACTTTAGTTTAGCAAAGAGGTTTTTAAATCTTTTTAGCATTTATATTAATAAATAATTCTTATTAAAAAAGCTATGATTTGAATAATCTCTCAATTGATTTGTTTAAAAACCAGCTAAAGAGATCTTCCCTCCATTATATGCCACTACAGCATCATTTYTCACCTGTCCTCAAACCTGCTGAAGTAGCTGGCAGTACTCAGTTYGGTAGCTTCCCAGATATCCCTATCCAATAAACTGTAGAATAAACTTGCTTGCTGACACCCAGGCCAGGGAGAGGACCACRACAATCTAGTGTAGGGAAAGTAACTAGAGAGGCCTTTCCTGCCTCTCCAGCTACCATCATTTACCACTCCGTTTTGTGCCGAACTGTGGTCACACAATAAAAATAGCCGTAGGGATTCTAGCTTCTATTTTTTTTTGAATATAAACTATTAAGTACACAACAATGCAATTTTAGTTCTCAAATGATATGATTAACACAAAAAATGCTTACTTGCTTCTTCCTTAATAAACTGCAAATCTTCTTCTGGATACGAGGCTGACGGCTGCAACGCTGAGCAGTCTTCCGAGTTCTCCTCGTTATTAGGTGGTATATTATAAATAAATCTCTTTGTCGTTTGGTTTTTCCTTCTTGCTTTTCCGGGTTCTTGAACCGACTGTCCCTGCGAGCCCATGTCATTCCACACAAAAACTTTTCCCTCACCTTGGGACTCATTTTCAGCCATTTCAGGTGAGCTATCCTGGACCCAACTGCAGTCATTCATTTGGTAGTTTTCCATTTGGCCCTCCTCCACAGAGTAACCATCGTTTTCAGTCTGTACGCTGCTTGCCAAATTGGTAAGGTTTCGTGTTGCCCAGAAGCTGGCAACTTTCTGATCCCGGGGAGACATGCCATCCCTGCTAACAGATCTTCTGTTATAATCCACTACAACAGCCTCCGGAGCTTCCGATTTTATACTTATGTTTAAGGCATCTTTAATGAAGTTGCGGCAGGACTGGACTACCTCGGTCATCTGAAGGTAGCTGGCCACTGACATCACCTCAATGGCATTTTGGCTCGTAAGCACGAGGTTACCAGAGTATAAGAAGTCCAAGATGACAGAAAAGCCTTGAACAGCAGCAACGTCTAAGTAGGTAACAGTGGTTTGGTTACGGCTTTCTTTGTTTGTAAAGCAATACAGAGTCTTAAAGAAGCGGCTGCCTGCAACCAGGATGTTCTTGTGAGCTCTGAAGACCCTCCCACTCACCACAATATTGACATCACAGAGAATGCCCTTCTTCCTCTGCTCGTTCAGCTCCTGCAGCAGCTGATAGCAGTACGAGTTCTCATTTGGCCGGTTGTTATAATCACAGTATCCTTCATTATTCAGTTCTGACGGTAATTCTGACTCCTGCAGTTAGGAAAAAACAAAACAAAACACATAATTAGCTCTTCATTTCTCCAATAATTTCAGTAGTATTTGAAAATCAACTTAAGAACACGTTATACAAACTAATTTCTTCTCCTATACTCTTAAARGCAGCCTGGAATATGTACTTGGAGAAAGTATTTTTGAAAACTGAGAACTGATATCTCATCTCCAACACCCAAGTTTGGAACAGAAACAAAACCATCAGGATTCCTGTAAGGACAAAGGAAGTGATGCTTGGGCCAAAAAAAGGATTTTTAGCTCAGTGTGAAGTATGTATTTCTGTTAACCCATATACACTAAGAGATTCAGCAGTCTCTCTTCTATTAGCTGATASCCATTCTCTGTCCTTCCACAGAAATCTCAACGTAAACAGAACTTTGACAACTGATTCAACATTTTCTCATACCAAGATGAATGTGGAAAAAACTATCTTCCAATTTCTTTSTACCTGCAAATCATATCTGATAACTTTATATGTTCTAAAGAAAACAAAGCAACGAGAGTGACAGGCACATTTTTATACAGCTTTAGAAGTTAAATATTTAAGTTTATTTTCTGTTTATGTTGGGCACGGCATTAAATATCAGCATCAGAAGATAAGTAGAGTACTGAAAGCAGTAGTGTCAAGCAGCAAAACACAGAAATTAAGTTTCAGTTGCATTTTTTACATCAGGACTATCCTGAACCAAACAAACCTCAGTGAAACTTCACAGCAGCAGCTTTAAATGACACATCCTTTCTATATAGGCAATAAGTACTTCTACAGTCTTCTCAAAGAAGAATCTCAAAGTTGTCTTGTAAACTTTACTAACAAAGAATAATACGGGGCAATCCAAAACAAGACAACAAATTGTTATCAGACTGAATTATATTGTTATTAAACTAACAAGTTGTAATTAAAGATAAGGTCTGACAGTAGGATACTGTTAAGTAAAATAGACCTGAGGAAGCTATTACAGGTTAGATGTATGTAGATTAAYCCTACCACAAGCCCACAATCTACCCTGGGGCTAAAATACACCCTGCAGAAAAGCACTATTCCAGGAACAAAAGGAGATGGCTATGGTAGAAACCAATTATACAAAATGGTCATTTTCCACCAAGAAGGAATGAGTGCACTAAATCACTATTAACCTTAAGTAATAATCCCAATGCAGATCATTGGGATGACAACCTCAGTTGTAACTACATCTTCTAAAATGRGGTTTTACATCTTTAAACAGTAACTAATGCCCAAATTAACTCAAAGAAAAAGTACCATACTAACTTCCCCTGCAGAGAAATTTCAGTTTGATGTCACATTCAAGTTGCTTCTGAACCCTTACCCTTCTCAGAAAAGRATTTTCTCTAAACACACCCACTTCCAACACTGCTCCCTGTTCATGCACAAACAAGCACCAATCTCTACACATCCCTGCCTTATTTCTGTGCGCTCTCCAACACATCCAAGCACTCTCAGCTGAGAGCTCTGAAACAGGAGCTGTTTCAGACAACCCCATTTATAACAAAACAAGCAAACAAAAACACACCACACACTGGTATTCTGTAAGTTCTTACAAGACTTCAGACCTTGACCAACTTCTGTCACTCCAGCAACAGTTTCAAAACATTGATTACTGMCACTAGATCAGATTAAAACAAATTCTGAACCCTGAAGTGTTGTCACTATGTCACTAGTCAACCAACAAAGTTAATCATCAATAACTTAAATAAGAAATGTTAGATTAGTTACTACATGTGATAGAAGCTGTATTATCTGAGAATATATTTTAAAATATATTCTATATAAACTGCAATAGTTTTTTCTCTGTAGGGATGCCCGATTGCACCAGGATGGCAATACAGTAAACTGAGGATTCTTATGTATCCAATTAAATTGGAGGAGAGGAAAGTAAGACTTAAAATATGCCTTCTCCTAAAGGAAACTACAAATAAGAGTAAATATAATTTGCAGTCACGTGCTACAAACAAAGACAAACCGAGCATGCATTCAGTATGAGAAGTGGAGAAGGCAGAGTGAAAATAAGGAGTAGCAAGCAACAAACATCAAAATCCTTTGGTGATGGGAGAAAGACCATGAGTGTTAGAGACACTGCACTGGTTCAAGCCAAGCATTAAGCTGCACGCAGCACCTAACTGCTGCCTGCTGGGACCAGCTCTCCGTAGCTCTGCACCTCACACAAAGGAGCCCCCATGTCTGAACAGTTGGCCCAAAGCCTACCCAAACCCACTGMCGAGCAGAATTAATATTTACAACAAAATAAATAGAACAAAAATAGGAAACTCCTTGGAGAGTTTTTAAATCCCTCATGGCYGTACAGAAAAGGGGCAACATAACACACTAGGAAGTGAAGGTCAGAAACCATTTACAGAAAACCCAGGAAAGTATTTTCAAGCTTGTATTACTCATGTCATGCTCATGGCAATCACCAGAAGAGCACTGCTTTTCTGATAAGAATTAGAAGAATGTCAAAGAAGATCTGCTTAGATTTTTTGCTATTGTATTTTAAGAACACAGGCAAGATATCCCCCGGCATAAGTTATTTCAATATCAAACAAGCTGTCCTTTAAGGAAAACAAACAAACAAAAACCTCTTGGGGGGCGGGGGGGAACRGGAGAATCATATAAAAAGAGACTCTTCCAGTCTTGGTTAGATGTCGTGCTATATGTTTATAGAACAAGTTTGTAGTTGAGATTTGAAAGTGATCTACAAAACGTGGACTGCTTTAGGGGAAACAAATATTGTGTGTATTTTCAATTAACGAGACTCATCTGAACATACATCAAGGTAAATGACTATTTAATGTGTATAATTCGCCAACTAAACATGCCTAAAATACCAACAGTAGACTATACAGAAGATATAGATAATCTAGAAGAGCTCCTGGAAAGCTGCTTTTCCTTCCCTCCTGTGTCACAGGATACTATGTCTCCTCAAAACAGGAATATCACCAAAAAAAAAAAAAAGATCCAAGAGTAGATTCCATTCTAAACTCAGATATATTGAAAATACACATATTATCACACATTTATCACACATTTCTAATCTCTTTACTGTTACTATACTTTTTAACATGCCTTATAAGATACATGTACACACATCACCCAGAATTCAGCAAATATAAAACTGGTTCTCCAACTGAATGTTCAATATCCAGTGAAGTGTTTCTACATCTTATGAAAATATTACATAGATCACAGCAAACAACAGTTCTTGCTTGGAAAGTCTGACTTCCTCTTCATTTTCCCCCTGTTAAGGGTAATTGAAGAAGTTAACTTARAAAATTGTATCACAATTTCTATGTGTGAAGCACAACTCCTATTCATCACTGCTCACACAAAGCAAACAATAACCATTCACATGGAAAAAATAATATCACATCAAAGGCCTTCCTCCTTTTGGAGAGCTGCTGCTTTAAGCCAACATGCCTGTTGGCTGGAGAAAGCTTTTCTGGCTGTATTTCCAAAACTCAGCTTCAAACTATGTTCACAGAGAGCATGTTTTAAGAAGCATCTTTAAGGGGAGAAAGCCCCAGCAACCAATACATCTGAATCTCATCGATCTAACTTCATCACAGAACTAAAAATCTCTTGCAGTGACTTCCTAGCAAGTCATTTTGGTGTGTAAGGTTTTTTTTCTCCTTCTCTCTCAAAGGAATGGACTTTTACATTAACACAGAAGACAGTTTCACGACAAAGTATCTTCCCTGATACTTTGATATAACAGAAGAAGATTTTAGAAACTAAGATGGAAAGAAATGATTCAAGGTTTGTGCCTCAGAAAGGAGCACCAACCGACAGGTCTGTACCTTTGAATTACAGCAACTGCAGTCACTTGCAATGTGTTTTGGCATCTCAAGTATATCCCACAATTAAATTGTAATCATCATTCATATCTTCATGAGTATAGTATCCAACAGATTTACACAGATTTCCACACCTCCAGTTTCCTTTCCACACTTGAACACTGGCACCGTGCCATATGTTTATTAGCAACTGCTAAACRTGTCCTGCAGTTGAAGCCTCTCAAGACAGGAATACACCCATGTTATCCCTAAGACAAAGGCTGAAAGGTCTCCCCTTAAGTTTAATTGAAACTAAAAGCTCTGACACCTCATTATGCATGTTGAAAACAGGCTGCAAACCACCTCTTTTGTTCCAAGTATCTGGTTTGATGACATTAATAATTGTTATTCTTTCCATTTTTACACATACTTTCATATTTTTAACGCATCCATTTCCACTTATCTGTACACTTAATCTAATATTAAGACAATAGCCGTTCATTTATTTATTTTTAATCTGCTATATAGCATGTGCAACCCAAAACTGCACTGCAAAGTAAAATACCAAAATGTAACAGCACAGCAACACAGACAGTACTGTTTTCTACTTGAAACCATCCTCTCTCTAATGCACCTTTACAGAAGCCTGCTTTGTTCAAGCCTTATCATTGATATAGTACAAAAGAGCCACTGATATTGTTTATTGTTTAATTCAATTACTTAAAGCTTAGGAAAAAATATTTGTGGACTCTATCAGTGGTATAAGAATTCTGGTGCGTATTTATAAACTTTTCCATAACAAAGGTCTGATCTTCAAGTACTAACAATTCCTTTAAAATCTTTCAGGCTGCTGTGACACACAAGCCGAAATACCCCATCTATCTAATAATCTTATGATAGGAAAGAGAAGCAGTTTTAGCTGCAAACAATCATTCGGAATATGTTGATTTTTGCAGGGGTTCACAGGAATGAGACAAACCTTCAACTGCGCCATGAAGTAGCATAGCAGTATCTGGTGACACTGAGACTAAACAGTGACAGGACATACCTTTACATGGTAACTATTCACAGCTCAAAGCTATAAACTAAACAAGAAGATTGTTTAATGTTATAGCAGTATATTTCCCAAATGGGAACCCCCCCCCCCCCCCAAAAAAAAAAAAAAGAGATAAAAGAAATTAAAAATAAGAGTTTCAAAATAGAAGCTGAAGTCACTTTAAGACAAGCCTGGCCAGAATGCTCGGTGTGAATAGCCAACCTCAGATTGCAGGAAATTGATAAAGTGACCTACTGCCACAAAATGTCTGAAACAATAGCTGCCTCCGAGCTCCACTCCTCGCACACACTGGCTAAAAAGGTATCATTGTTCCTCTTAAAGACAAACACCTTAACTCCTAAGTCTGAAATACTGTTTGGGAGAACTCMGACTGCACCACGGCTGCCTTTCCGTGCAAACCTCCATGGATTTCATATAAAACTTGTATTCCTCTCTGCCGCTGGCTGTGAGAAAAACTTGCACTCGCTCGACATTTTATCGGTCACCCTGACGTGCTGCCCAGTTAGAACAGCAGCTCTTGTCCAAGGTACCCTCAGCTCCTGGAAGCGCTACTAGGGATAAGCTCAAATTAAGCCCCGCACTCCGGCTCTGACACCCAGCGCATCCGAATAACAGGGAGCTGCTCTCAGCAAAACGCTGACGGAAGCAGCGCAGCAGACCCATGGGGAGGGCTAACTGCAGCCAACAGCGCGGGTTCGACCCAGTAAACTCATCTGAAGCTCTTCAGCTGCTGCCTGCTGGCAAGTTAGGTCCAACTTGCCACTCGGAGCTTAACTTTCACAGCGCAGGCATCTTCAGGAAGGCAGGCTATGGAAGCACTGGTGACTCAACCAGAAAAAGTTAAATCTTAAGTATTAAGAGATTTCTGTGCGCATATGGCCTAGAGATAGCCCTGCCTCGTAAGAGGGGCAGGGAAGGCAGGGCAGCTCCGGGGCTCTGGCGCAGCGGAGCTGACACGCTGCCTTTCAGGAAACCGCATGTTTATCTCCAACACACACCACACGACTCGGGAGCTTTCGCGAAGTCACRGACTCCAAAGCAGTGTATCCAGGARCGGAAAAAAATAGTAATAATAATAAATGAATAAAGGGAACGCAAGGGCATGGGGCGGCGGGCGCGGGGGCAGCCCCGCGGGCCGGGGCGGCAGCAGCGGCGCTGCCCGCGGCCCTACCTGCTCGGCGCTCACGGGCTCGTTGAGGCGGTGCTCGGCGGAGAGGTGGTGCCGCAGCAGCAGGGCGCGCTTGTAGTTGCGGGTGCCCTTGCAGAGCTCGTCGTGGCCCGCGGGGGCGGCCGCCGGCTCGGCGGGGGCGGCGTTGGCGGCGCCGCACCAGGCGCACGACATGAGGCCGCTCTCCTGGCAGTAGCGCAGCCACGGGAACTCCTTGAGCCAGGCGCCCTGGAAGGCGACGTGCAGCTTCTGCAGCAGCGACTTGGGCCTGGCGAGCGGGAAGTGCTTCACGCTCTCGCCCTCGCCCGCGCCCACGCTGCTGCCCTCCGCCTCGTCGCCCGCGTCGCCGCCCGAGCGCCGGCTGCTGCTGCAGCTGCCGCCCTCGGCGCCGCTGCCCTCGCCCAGGCTGCCGCCCTCGCCGTCCTCCTCGTCGTCGCTGCTGTCGCTCAGCGAGCCGCCGTCCTGCTCCTTGCCCTCCAGCAGCGCCTCGGGCTCCAGGCCCTCGGCGCCCTCCAGCTCCATCTCGTCCTCGGCGCCGCGCCCGTTGAGCGGCTTGCGCGGCCAGGCGGGCGCCTCGCAGCCGCCGCCGCCGGCCGGGAGCSCCGCGCCGCCGCGGAACGCCAGCGTGCGGCGGTTCCTCTCGGCGAACATGGGCCCGCTGGCGGGCGGCGGCGACGCGGCGTCCCGCGGCAGCAGCAGCTCCTTCTCCTCGGCCGCCTCCAGCTCCTCGGCCTCGAGCCCCTCCAGCTCCGCTTCCTCGTCCGCGCCGCGCCCGTTCAGCTGCTCCGCGTCCGGCCGCTCCCAGGCCTCGCCCGCGGCGCCCGCGGGGCCGCCCGCCTGCGCCGCCGCCGCCGCCGCCGCCGTGACGAGGCCGCCGCCGCGGAACGCCAGCGTCCGGCGGTTCATCTCGGCGAACATGGCGCCCCCCGCCCGCCTCGCGCCCCGCGCCCGCCCGGCGGCGGCGGCGGCGGCGGAAACAGCGGCGGCGGCTCTGCCCGCGGGGAGGGAGGCGGAGGGCGAGGGCGGGCGGATGGCGGAGCGCGGCCGCTCCGGCTCCGGGCCTAGCTGCGCGCCGCGGGCTCCCACAATGGACCCGCCTCGGCGGCGCTTCCGTCCCGACAGGCCCCGGATCGGGTCGAATGGCAAATGAACAACGGACGGGTCCCACAATGCACCGGGCGCGCCGCCGCAGGGGAGGGGGAGCGCGCGCGGGGGGCGGGGGGGGCGACAGCTGCGCCGCGTCACGCCCCGCCCCCCCCGCCTCCCGCGCGCGACCCCCGCTCCCCCTCCCCCCCGCCCGCCGGGCCGCGCACGCGCAGCGGCGGCCGTGACTGGGGGCGGGGGGGCTGCGGCCGTTAACGGTCGCCGCGGCGGGTCCACGGGCGGGGCCCGGTTTGTTGCCCACAGGGCGCTGGGCAGCGGCGGGGCCTTGGCGGGCGGGCGGCCGGCCCCGCGGAGTTCGCCCCGTGCGCTCGGCGCGGGCCCGGGAAGGGCTCTAGGCCCGGCCGTGCGCAGCGTCCGGGCGGCCTTCGGGGGGACCTCGCCAAACGAATAGAAAAAAAAGAAAACAAAGTAGCAACCCCCCGTTAAATGCGCCTGATAAGTCCCACGTGCGAAGCTGCGCTCTGAAGCGGGAGTGTAAGCGAATAATCGTCCGTTGTGTAAGTGCGTTATCACTGGATGGAGCCCTCTGTTTGCGGGCTGGGAGTTGGAGGCGCCCTGTCTTTATAGCGGCACGGGTTCTTTGATCTTAGTGCACAAGAGGTACCGCACAATGTCGCGTTGAGTGGTCAGGGAATAGCTGAGGCCATCTGAAACCAGGCAGACGTGGACAGGAGCAAGGAGAGATGCTGAACAGGGAGCAGAAGGTGTCAGGGAGGACCACAGAGTCTTCCAGGTGAAACTGCCATAATAAACTTTTAGGAAGGAGAGAGAGGGTTGTCATATTCCTTGTTTCAAAGAGTTGCTTGGGGAAAGAGGGACGGAAAAGGTAGCTTCCACTGACTATGGTGAAGAACATCTTTTTAACACTTTAGAGTGATATTGGGAGGGGATYTGGTCCTGGGGAAACTTTGCAGCTATAAAAGACAGTACCAGATGTCCAGGAGAAGCACAAAGATGATGTGAATGTAGGTAAGGAGGTAGGAGTGTGTGGGGGGGAATAGAGAATTTGAAATTTGTTGTGCCTTCCTGGGGCACAGGGTGGAGACAGCAGTCCAAACTTGGGTCAATCAAAGCATTCCCAGGAAAACAGACCCTGCAAAGCACAGCACAGACCAGTATTTCAGAAAGTTTGGAGCTTTGTGATTTATTGGTGTTCGTGTGTTCATGTGAAACTTGACCCTTTTCTGTCAGTGTTCCTTAATTGACTCAGCATTTATCCGCATTAGCATTTCTCCCCCCGTTTGGTAATGATACTGCTTTTAAAGAAGTGTTTGGTGTTGTAAATTCGTTCTTGCAAAGTGTCTGATCTGATACAGGTTGCAGCGAGTATATGCAGAAAGATCATGTTAAGATTTACTAGCAGCTGATGATTATGAAGGAGATGCGTGGTTGTGTGGGAACATAACCTACATGCAGGACATTTAAAACCTGCTTGGCAGAGATCTAGATAAGGAGCTAGGTTAGGATATACAGGGACTATAGCATAATGAACTACCATCTCTCTGTCGGGATGGAAAGAAATGTAACTRGAGTGCAGCAGGTAATGCAGAATGCTCTCAAGTTAGTGAGCATATCGCATATCATAAAATAATTTAGATTAGAAGAAACTTCTGGAGCTGACTGTTTAAAGCAGGGCCACTTTCAGCACTGCATTATCTTGCGCAGGGCCAGCACCTCAGACTCCTGGACTGTGTGTTCTGAAGACCTTCAGTAATAGTTTCCCCAAGACAAATCCTTTCATGTTCCCACTTTGCTGCTTGCTACAATGGATTCCTCCTTCATTCAGTTCAGTTAGCACAGGGAACCTGACTGAATCTTTTGTGGATAATTTAATTGGCATGTAATGGCTCTGTGACACCAGAATTCAGCCTGTATTGATGTGATGGATAATTCGCTTTTACTGAGTATCTTCATGGACACAAACATCACCAGGTGATCTTGACTTCTGCGTAACTCTTGATTGTCACTAAGTAATTTGCAAAACTTTTCAGATGATCCATTTCTATTGCAGATTTTTTTTTTCTTTAAGAATGTTTTGTTGAAAATGAGGTTTTATATTATACTCCTGATGGGACTAAGTATTTCAACAAGCAAATTTAAATGCATTCTTGCTACAGCTTTTATTTTGTAGTTCTTCATCAACTCTTCTTTAGTTCCCCTATGAAGCCCATGGCTGCTAAGATTCATAGTTGAAAGTAAGCACTGCAGTCATGGTAATCTTAAAAAAAAAAAAATACCTTTTACCCACCATACTCTCTTGAGAAGTGAGGTTGTATTTACTCCCAMATTTCAGAACAACAACTAGAATTTCTTTCCTCTTCCCTTCTTTGAAGACATAGTATAAGAAAGAATTTTTTTAGCAATGAACTGTCCTATTTTATAGGTAACAGATGCTCTTTTGTTTGATGTCAAATCTCATTCTCCAGACACAATGTACAGCTTCTATACCTCTCTGATATAATCTCTTAATCTCGCATTTCTTTCCACTTTTTTTTTTTTCTCTCTCCTGTTTTACAGAAACACATGAAAATCCCTTCTGGTTAACTGGGCAAAAAACATATGAACTTATTCAGCTTTCTGTAGATGAAAAGTTAGTGCCTCACGGGTGAGAGTAGCATCATGTAAAATGCAGCATAGCATTTTACACCAAGCAGCCCACCTCTAAACTAATGCAATCACCCATCACTGGCATTACTTTGTGGAGCTTCCCTATGGAGGTTTCAGTTGTCTGACACTTGAAAACTCGTATTTTGTAAAGTCCAGTCTTTAACTAAAGTGCTAAAGTGGTCGTCATCCTGTAAAGGAGTGAACATCATATACAAATCTTTTAATCACTCTCTCTCTCTCTCTCTCTATATATATATATATGATCTGGGGAAGATGGTTGATTAAACCATTTAGTGGTTGAATATCATCAATCCTGATCAATTACATATTTAATAGTGCTTAAAGTATTTAATAGTATATAAAGTCCATTTCACCAAAACACTTAAACGTGTTTTTATGTTCTGATGAATTAGGCTTTCTGCAAACAAACTGCAAGCTCCCGCATATCAAATAGGCTCTTTGCTTTTAGCTGATAAACCCCATTGTGCAGGCTGAGGATTAAATTCTCCCCCTTGTGTGGTCCCCGATGTAGAATATCCTCTTAATTAGGGACAATATGTTAATTCTTAGGAGCAGCGAGCTTTTTTGCCTACATCCAGAGTTTCCTTTTGTCACAGCTGAGGAACTTATTTCAAGTCTTTTATAGAAATCAGTGAGGAAACTGATATGCCATCAGAGCTATGATGCAATTTGGGCATATGCTGATCGTATTTTTCTGCAAATGATGCTGATACTAGTAGCATGTTATATATGGAAAGATGTACTGTGTGTCCCTGAATTCTTGCTTTGATCTAACCAACATTTTGAGCTTGACTCTTCCAAGATAGCTTGTAAAACTGTTGTGATGCTCTGTTTCATGCCATAAAGGAGGTGAATCCTAAAAGAGGAATTGGGAATTTAGATTTTTTGCTTTTCTTAAAGGTGAAGTTCCAGTAACAGTCTTTTTATAATCTTGAAAATATGCATTCTTAGAGTTGTGAAAGTTGTAGTTCACATGCTCCTCTACATACAGGGCTTTAGGAAGCTAGAAATTCACTGGTGGGAGAGGAGCTTTCTTACTTCCCTAGGATGAGTTTACACTATAGAGGAGGCTTCTTCACTGTGGGCAGCCATTAAAGTCAGTGTGTGGGAACCAGAGCCTCGCTGCTGTGCTAGAAGCAAATGCGCATTTGTCATGATACACCCAGAATGGAAAAATAGACTCTGACAGAAAGTAAGTAGCATAACCAACCAATTTATAGTACAAGCAGAGCTACTCCACAAACAGGTACCAGGAAGGGAAAGCAGTGCCTGACACTCACAAAGATTGAGAAACCTCATTCCTGCTGCTAGCCTGAGGTTACGTCTACGCTACGTTCCCAGGTRTAGCTGAAGGAGCCCTGCCCGAGCTGATGGTTTGGGCTCAGTTGCCTGGAAAGCACCGAGTGTTCTGGGAAGGACTGTGTGCTGAGCTTTCATTGCTGTCCAAGCTAACACAGATACATCTGTTCGTGTTACAGTCTTGCTTCTAAATTACAGATAGGGAAAACTTGTGGAAATGTAATTCCCAACAATAGGAACTCACAGGTGTGTTAAGTGTCAGGAGAGATCAGGAGTAATTGGTAGSAGCTATTGTGGTATATTGAATCAGTTTGAGTTTGTACAGATATTTCTCTTAAAATGACTTCTAGCTGATATTTGGAAAGATAAATCATAACCTTTATGAGGATRTGCAATGAGTCACTTAATTACACAATCCCRCCTTTTGACCTTAGACATGATACAAATGTGTCATGAATTAAAACTTAGCATCATTATCTGATAACTATTCCCTGGCACACTCTTAGCACACAGCAAGTATGAGATAATGTGACTTAACCCAGCACAGTGAAAAAATCTGAGCCTAATTGTTTTACTCTGCATTTGCTGCAGAATAAAATATACACATGGACAGGTACTGCTGCTATAGGTTGTGCCTACCTATAAAGTTGTGGAGGGGCATTGTGTTCCGGAGGCAAGTGTGACATTTGAAGGTTTTGCCGTTGTGCAGTTACATACCAGCTCTGATGCTGCAGTTACTACTGCCACAGCTCTGCTTTGTTTGGGAGCTCATTAATTTGCCTCAGGCAAAGTGAGCAAGGTTAGTTTAAACCCCCTTGGTTGACTAATCTGTCTGACTTGYAGGGAGCGCTCACAATTCCTCTTGCCAACAGAGCTGTGGGGGTGGAAACTCTCAGCAGAGGAGTGGTAAGAAGCAACTGGAAGAATGATAATGTCACCAACTGGCACACCTGTCTGCAGAGTGAATGCCAGCGTGTGATGTAACGCTGCGTGCGCTGTGGAGATTGTTCTCTTCCAAACATGTCCGTGCTTTCGGTATTATACATTCCTGGCTTAATTCTCTTTACACTAAGTACTTTTACAGAGCTCTGGCAATATAAAACAACTTGAAAGTGTTCAAAGTTTTAGACTGCACCCCTTTTAAGGTCGTCTTATTCTTCAGAACGACATAGAAAGGGACTAACAAGTGAGTACCAACTACTGTAGTCCTGTGGAATGAATTTTGTCATTGCTGGGCCAGCACCTCAGCTGTTCTGTTAAAGGATTCCAGATGCACCATAAGCCCTGACTTCAGTGCGATGCTGCGGCCCCTCAGACGAGTGCAAATTCATTCCAGGGCTTTGTGTCACACTGATTTCTATTACTGGAGAGATCTTTGCATTGCAGAGTATGGGCTCATGTTTATTTGCACATATTCTCATGGTTGCTATGTACATGACTTCTKTTACTCTAGAGAGACCCAGTTGCACAAAGGTCTCTAGAAAGAGTTTGTCTGCCTGGCTGTGAACAGCTGCCTTCCTCACTGACCTTCCAGGTTTGTCCTTCCCATCATGGAGCCTTTTCCTTTGGCTGCAGCATTGCCTTGTCTGAAGGAGCCACAGACCTGTAGCAGCTTCAGTCAATGCATGGATCCTCCATGCTATCTTTGATGAACAGTTGCTGTTTGACAGATTCATCATTTAATCCATTTTCTGCTCTTTCTTCCTTCCCAGTTCAGTCTCTTCCTTGTCTCTCCAAACAGTGCTGTAGAAACTGGGCTTCTAGATTTCCTTACCAACAGGTTGTACTTTGTTCAAAGCTGTTCTTGTTGCTCTTCTTACTCATTACTGTATTGCAGATTTTGGAAGAAGTCATTCCTTCTTCTGGTTATTCAGATCTTTTCAGTGTGGTTGCTTCATACAATTGTTTTCCCATTTTATCCTACACACGGACACTATTGTTACTTGTTTGGTCAGTCACCTGAAGCCTAAAGGASGAAGTACTTTTTTTTCCTCCAGTAAAATACCTGAGCACCTGCTTCCCTCTAGTTAAGTATGTTCTTATTTAATTATTTATTTGTTTTTCTGAAGTAGGACTGTAAAAGCTGTTCTAAAGCATGCTATAGTAAGAGGAAATCTTCTCATTCTTTGGTCTAGGTGTTTTATTGCTGGGGGGAGGGGGCTCTGTGTTGTTGTTCTTTTTTTTTTTTTTCCCTGTATTCCTATGGTTGTGGCTATGACAAGATTAGCCTTAGCAAATGCAAAGCATTTCCTGTTTGTTCTGGTTCTCTTGTGAAGTGAAATATCTTGGTTTTACCTAGTGTTTGTGAGCAGTTCTCATTAGTGGTGTTATCCTTTTTTTCCTGTTCCTTTTTGTCCATCTTTGCCCCTGCTCTGAATGTAGGACAGCTGCTAAAGTCATTGGATGTCAGCTTTTGACTAACTGAAAAAATATTGTCTTCTTGGTATTCTATGTTTTTTGTTTCTTTAGTGATTCCCCTTAGCGTTCCTGTGTTTATCAGCCTCCAGCTGGTCCAGATGTGCTTTATCAGGGAGTGAATGAGCTGTGAAAGATACTCTATAATCAAGAAGAGAATGAGGCTCCTTTTCTGGGTATGGTAAAGACTGCACTTTCTCAGGGACTTTGATCAGTGCCTGCTCTGTTGGATACAGCCTCCTACATGTTTGCTGCCTTCCCATAGGTAATGCAGTTTAGTCATTTCTGCTATAACAGCTACTTCGCATCTCTTGTTTTTCTTAACATCATCATTTTTTGTTTATTTCTAAGTCTGCTAACTGATTTCATAGTACTCTTTTTTTTGTCTTAAATTATAAAAATTCATTTAAAAAATGCTTATCCCTGTTAGCTTTCCTGACACTAATTAGTGAGCTGTTACTACAGTTAATGTGGGCTGCAGAATCTCAGCTGGATACAGCAGTGAGTAGGACTGAAACTTGGAAACTTTGCTTATTGAAACGTCCTGCTTGTAGGACAATGCTTGTGAATCTCTGCCTGCAGAGGAGCTAATAAAACAATGGCATCACTGTTTTAAAATAATAACAGTGTTTTAAAATCAAACTTAATCAAATTTCTTACAGTTGAGTGGAGTCCCTAGCAAAAATGCTAATGCCAAATGAGTAAGGAGCAGGTTATTCCATGTTACTAGAGACGTACTCCTYATGGGATAATGTAGTCTACACCATTACTAGTGTGTTGGTGGCCAGTCAGGGTCATTACAGACCTCTTGGCCTTTTGCAGGCAGTGCACAGATGTGGCTCCTCCGCATGTGCGGTACTGTGCAGGCAGGGACCAACAGYAAGAGTGTCAGCCTAGCAGCGGCTCCCAAGGGATGGAGGGGCAGCCCTGGCCAAGGCCTCCGGCAGCTTCCAGAGGAGCTTCCTGAGGTCACCAGCTGCKCTATCTCCAAGCTGGCGCGAGCCCAGCAGACACCCCTCAGGAGGGTGCGAAGGACGCAGGGCTCTGACACACTTTCCTCCTTATTTAATTCTCCTGCCCACTTCCCCAGCCAGTCGCTGACCTTGCACTCCTCTTTCATTTTGTTTTCCCCCCCCTCCTTCTCTCCCCAAAGCAGCCTAGTGTAAGCAAGAGAGGAGTAACAGCAAAATTGACTCTTTGTCCTCTCCACATGCTACCCCCCTACCTGATGTACATTTTCCCAAATTATAAAATTGTTCAGCCCTATCAACATGTTCCTCTCTGCATGAGGTACTGCGTGAAGTCCCCACAACTCAGTGTTGAGGAGTCTATGCCTACTGTGTCACTTTTGTTCGTGTTATARAACTTCAGGCCTTCTTGGGATAATGCCTTAGTGCCTGGGAAAGCGCTGCCTAAATATTGGTGGCTGACCCTTCATGATGGCACAGGCTTGGGAATTGTCCCAGAAGCATCGATGTGTCCACCTCAGATAACAACCGTATGTTGCTGTGGGGCGCGTTGCTCTTTCCAGATAGACACTGCAGAAACTCATGTCTACTCATCTGAAGGACAAAACAAATATAAGATTACTAAAATAAATATAAGATTACTAAAATCTAATGCTTTGTAAAATCCCAGTTAAATCGGGAAGCTTTAGGTTTATCTCAGTGTAATTGTTCGAAGTTTTCTAGAAGGTATAAACAGGAAAAATGTAACTTGTTTTCTTTGTGTGAGAAGGAATAGAATTATAGTACTATTGATATTAAATCAAAGTAGCTACTTGACTTTCTGTAAGTGTAAGCTGTTAGCATTCTTGATGATTAGGAATGTATCATTAATTATGTTAGAATAAACAAAAATCTCTCTCGAGAGATATACATATGGATTTTAGAGATTACAAGTGGCATTTTAGTAATCTTTTAATTTAATCTGTGGAGGCTACATTTTAAAAACTGCGTGCTAATGCTAGAGTTATCCCCCCAATGAGGCTGCCGATACTGCCATACTCACTTAAGCAGTCCTTAGTTCCTGGGTCAGAAACTTTAGCAAGACAGTGTCTACTCTCATAGAAGATTTTCACTCATGGAAGTTTTTATTTCTTTGTTTTTAAGATTTTTCGCATTCACTGCAGTGTTCGTTGTGTGAATGTCCAAACCCATAATTGGTCTGTGCAAGCCCCAGTCTGGCAGAAATTCTAAATTTCCTGCTGTTTGCAGAAGAGGAACTCCTAAAGCAGACACTGCTTTGGTCTCTTTGATTACGAGGCTCCTGTGTTGGCAGATCTGTCTTGCCATATTGTCATATGGTTTGCCACTTCTTGCTGAGATTACAGCCACACAAAGTATCTGCATGAGATTGTTAGCACCAGAGAAATCTGTGTAGTTAGGGGAAGTTGCAGCAACTCTTATCAGTGGTGGTTATTTTAAATGCATTTGACAACTACTTTCTTTTCTGCCTTGATTCATGGAATACTGATGCAAGCTGAAGGCCTTAGTCTTTGTTGTTTGGGTGCACAATCAGCAGGGAAATGCAGTCTGGGAGACGGGCTAAAACTTGAGACAAACAAGAAAGTCAAAAATCAAGAAAAAAAAAACCTCTTACTCTTTGGCTCCAGGACATTAAAGACTGTCAAGGTCTGGTTCAGGTTTCTGGAATTAATTCCCCGAGGAGCTGAAGACTATCACAGACATCATCACCCAAATGCAAATGAGCTTTCTTTAACCTGCCTCTGTGACATAAATACATTACAACATATACATTAATGAAAAGCACTCAAATTATCAAAGCAAATCATTCTCAAACCTCTCCCCTGGGGCAGAGGAAGGGAGAACAAACAACATGTTGCTTAATGCACCACTGGAAAGCGATTGCGCATTGCTGCAATGAGCACGCTGTAAGAACGGGAATGGGCTGGGAGGTAATAGAAAACTGCCTTTGTTAGTGTTGCTGCTCAGAAGGAAATATTTACTCCAGTGTGAGTTAAAGGTTTATTTCAGATCGACAGGTAGTGCACATTCATTTTCTATTCGGGTAGTCCCTGGTTAGGATTTGCCTGTTATTTTCTTGCTTCTGCCAAGGGATCCTGACTCTGGAAAGCAGGGCAAATTACCACAAATCATTGACTCTAAGTGTGTCTGGCTATAAAATAGGGTAATTTATTGAGCTCACTTAAAAAGACTTTTTTTGCGGGGGTCGTATTTCATTAAAGCTGGTTTGCTTCAGCGGCATAGCTCTAAATATAGCTCAGCATGTAAATTACTTCCTCCCCAGATCGGTTCAAAGACATATTCCGAGGCAAAAATGCCATTTTGGGCTGCGTGATGCAGGACGGGACCTGCTGTCCTTGCGGAAGCAGGGCAAGGTGTGCTGCTGGTTTACCTGAAGGGTGAAGCTTATTTCATCGTTGGTACTTCCCCTAGTCATTGTGTGAGTTGGGCTGAACGTGGAGTCAAGGCTTTCTCTGGCAGTGTCTCCTTTTTCCCAAGGGAAGAGGCCTCACACTCCTACCTCACCTAGGGCAAGTCTGTCGCCCAGCAGCTGGTTTGCAGAAGGATGTAGGAGTGAGCTGCTGGCTAGCTGCATCATACCTCGCTGCTCTCCCCATCAGGACAAGGAAGTCTGGGGTTTAAAGGTGAGTGGAGTGAGCGAGGAGCTTGTTTCACATTTAAACTGCGGTTTCTGAAAAATTGAAGCTTTTTTTTTTCAGAGATTTTTGATTTTTTTTTTCTCCAGGAGATCAGTATCCATTGCTAATTGCATCTCTCTAGCACAMTGCTTTCCTTCTGAGCACGGGTTGGAAGATGCAGCGTGAGCATTGGCACGGCACGTTCCCTCTCAAGTGGTAGGGATTCACCACAAGGGGATAAACAAGTTTAATCCCGAGATAGCAGAAACAAAGATTTCTTAGCATTTCTTCTGCATGGTTCTTTACTATGATGTTTCCTCCTGCAGGACCTTTGGGGAAAGAGAGAGCAGTGCTCGCCTGTGAGAATGAATTGATCACCGAAATGGTTTATTATGCTTAGAATAGGTGGTGTTTGGAGCAACATATGAGCAAAATGGGGAATTCTTGTGTACTCGAGGCATTTCAGAGTCACCTGTTTGAAGGGACAYGGAAAAGTCTGTTGTTACTAGCACTGAGTAACTTCTAGGGCTTGAGCTGAGTGACGAAAGGGCTGTTGCAACCTTTGAGTGTGGGAGCCATAAGCACTGGTGAAAAATATGAAGAACTTGTTTGGCCAGCGTTGCAATAAATAAAACTACAGTGGAATTTACTTCTGTTGCTAAAGTCCGATTTTTTTTTTTTTTTTTTTTTTTGGTAATGGCTGGTTCTGGTTTTACGTAGGAAATGTTGAAATGTCAGCTTTCTTTGGGATGATAAAACAGGATGAAAATTGATACTGACATTTTCTAATTTCTTCTAGGATGTGGATTCTGAATTCAGCTTGTTGTAAAACAAGATCTTCCATGATAAATTTTCCGTATAAGCCTTATGCTTAACTTTTTGCAGGTGCTAAATGCTCCTGCTAAAGCTGATGAGAGAATGAAGTGGGCGTTTTTGTCACATTTTCACCACATTTTGAGTAATTGCTCAATAAGTAAACCAGCAACCTGCCTCTTGTCCRGTCTTTCATAAATAATGGATGTTTGGTATCAAAGCCAAAATGTTAGATCTACAGCAGGCACAGAAAGAAGTCACAACCAAATGYGACTGTAGGAGGGAAACATTAATTCTGTTAGTGTGGTCTGTGTAAATCTTGAATGCATTAATCTTTGTTTCTGAATAACTGTTAACTTGGAAAGTAAATGGATATTAAACTGATGGTAAATGGACTGAAATGTTTATGAATAAAATGATTATGACAGCTTCTAGAAATCTGTCTAGAAATTAGTTGAATATAATTGAAAGTTTCAGTATTGCTCAAAGTTTTGTTCTGGAAACAACTTCTCTTGTTGTTTCCAGAACAAACAGAAAAAAATAAAAAAAAAGGTCTTGGCCAGACCATCACTTCTAGTCCTCTTTATGTCTTAATTAGTAAATGCACTTCATGATTTTTTTCTATTAGTTTCTATTAGTTTGAGTGAATTAAGTCATCCYAGTGCAGTGCTTTGAAGACAAAACTGCATAATAGCAACTACAGTAAATCATGATTGTTCCTGAAACTCTAATCAAAGTTATATTTGGTGTAATTAATCTGTAAATGACACTCAMTAGTAGTGGCAATTTCACTACAGACTTCTGAAAATAAAGAATTGTTGCTGAATATGCCTGCAAATTTAATATAATTTGGTTTTTACATGATCTTAAAAATGTCATATTGTCAAGSTATATAGGAAATTAAAATCATGCGTTTCTTTACTCTTTTCCCTTACCTACCAGCAATAGTGCCCCTCGTGTTACCAGAAGGCTTTTGGCCAGTGTATGCAGCCCAAAAGCCCACTGCAGCCTCAGCCCTTGGAGGGGAGGCTGAGTGTGCAGCTGCACAGAAACGTTCTGCTCTAATATAGCTGGGCCTGCACCCTAAATCGCATGGAGCTGATGGGAGAGAAGGCAGCTACAGACCCTGTGGCAGATCCCTGCTTCCTTTCCCCTCCAGATATATCTCTCCCAGGAAATAATAATAATTGGTGTTGGGTATTTTTAGATCTCATTTTTGTTGATCTACTCTGAGGTCAAGTGAAATAAAACTGCAGATTCGAGTGTCCTGTTCCAATGGTACAATTAGTGGCTTGAAGTAGAGGCAGCTGTTGGAGTTGCTGCAAACATGAAACTGGCAATTGCTCAGCCGCACGTGCATCGCCGTGTGCATCTCCCCGCTCTGCAGCGAGGGAGGTATCTTAGACAGTTAGTGTGTGGAACTGGGTACTTACTGAGTGAGGTGTCTTAGACCTCACTCAGTGTGTGGAATTGGGTATTTACTCCATGCTCTGCACCAAACTACCCCAGCCAGCTGGGAGCCCCGTAGCCGCTGGCCCTGGGGGCTAGCAAGCCTCCAGGCAGCAGCTACCTGCGGTGAGCGGGGTCCTCAGGGCCTCTTTCACACTGGCTGACTGGGTTACCCCCTTCACCTCTACATTTTGGAGGTGTAAGCTTTGCTCTTTGCAAGCTTGCCGGGCAGCAGGCTCAGGTTGCTTTGGGATTATGACCCTGCATCAACGTGGGGAATTAGCACAGGCAAAAATCTCACWGCCTGCATCAGCTGTCTTCAGTCTGTCACATGCCCAGCCAGCCTCCGTGAGTGCAGCAGCTAAGCCGGCCTTCAGCGGCCGTGCGGTATTGCTGGGATGTCCTCCTTGGCGCCCTGCGTGTCTCAGCTGAAGCCTTATGAATTAACGTGATGCCTAAATGCAGCGTGCCCTGGATCTGCAGCGCAGGGCAGCAAGCAGCTGTGGTCGACAGCCTTCCTGGCCCGGGTGAGCAAAGGCAGACAAGCTCTCTCTCTCAGCACACCACGTAGACAAGGTCAGTCGTGGTGACCGTGAATATCGCCGCCAGAAAGCCTGTAGATACTGTGACTTAAGGCAGGCACTGGCTGTTCGTGGCTTAGTCAGGTTGGATGCTTGCAAAACTGACCAGATAAACCCTACACACAGGGGGTTCCCATGCTCACATCTTTGTTAGACCAGTGTGGAAAAGTATAAATAAGTATGTATAGGAAATGGACAGGAGCTAAGGAACCTCCTTAGCTCCTATYTCTTCCTTTTTCTCACTATGGCCTTTTGCAAAGACCCTTATGAGAAGTGGTAAAATATTTTAACTCAGTGCTCAGCTCATGATCTGCAGTAGGGGTGTGTGGCTGTAAGGGCCACAAGGAAAGTGCCGCATTTCTTCAGAATATTAAAAGTTTTTGGCCACTGAATTAAATACGTTTGGTTTGGCTCCTTTTTAGGTGATGCCACACACTGGAAAAACTTCCACATGAAATATTCAATCAACCTGATTGTCATATCATTTCCTGGAAATGTGGTGGTGGTCTGAGGTAGGGAGTCTATCTGCTGAGTTGACTGCAGACTTTTCTGGATGTTACTTCTGTAASTCTTTGTCTTTGCTCTTCTACCTTCACATTCTGGCATCTGTGACACTCCCCAGACTTGATTGGTTTCTGCTTTTCATCTTGCTCACACCTTTGGCTGTTGAATGCAGCTGGAGAAAGTCCAGGCTTCTCTGTAGCGCCTAATTCTTCAGATCAAATSCCTCCTTGCAGGTTTGGTTTGGGCTTTATTTTTGGCTGAGGGGTACAGTAGCACCAGCCTTGTTGATGGTGCAACAGYTTATCTTTGTGCAAACTTTTCTTTGTACCTTTCTTTCAATGTTCTCCAAGGTCGTGCCTCGTTCCCACTCTCCTGTTGTGCAGATGCCTTTTGCTGCATTTTTAGCTGTTACGCATCCTGCACTGTCTTCACTGTCCCTATCTTGTTTTTYTATTACCTTGATTGTCTGCCCCAGTCACATATTCATCCTTACGGTCTGAATAATCATAAGACAGCTACTATTGCCTAGGAAATTCTTCAAATACACTTGTTCAGGAGGCAGGCCGTGTACCAGCCTCTGCAGGAGCCTGTCCCTTGCAAGGGGTGCTGGTACCAGGAGCGCTGTGCGGAAGAGGTTCCTGAGGCCTGGTCGCTAGGACAGCCGATAGGCCCCAGGTATCTTCTGGGTTTTGTGGCGAGCTCAAGTCAGATACAAAGATGAACTTGTGTCCTCTGGTAGTTTTTCTTCTCCATGGACAACAAATACCCTTATACCTTAGTCTTTTATTATTATTATTATTATTAATTAATAATAATAATAAATAATAAATATTAATTAATTACTATTTATTTAATTATAATTATTTAATTAATAATTATTTAATTAAATAATAATAATAATAATAATCTACTTTATGCTGTTTCCTCCTGGAGCAAGATTTTTTTTTTAAAACATTTCTCTGATGCTGTTGTTGCAGGGACACCTAGAGCATATGGCACAGAGAGGCATCCAGGTGGGTTTGGAAGATCTCCAGAGAAGGAAACTCCACAACCTCTCYGGGCAGTCTGTGCCCTTATGAACTCTATCAGGCTCATAGTCAAGAAGTTTCCCCAAATTCAGGTGGAACTTCCTGTGCTTCAGTTTGTGGATGTTGCTTCTTGTCCTGTCAGTGACCACCATTGAAAGGGTCTGGCCTCATTCTCCTGACCACCGCCCCCCACCAAGGTATCTGTGCACAGCAATAAGATTTCAGYCTTCTCTTCTCCAGGCTAAACAGGCCCAACTCACAGACTCTCCTCGTACGAGAGATGTGCCATTCCCTTAATCATCTTTGTTGCCCTCCACTGGACCCTCTCTAGGAGCTCCACATCCCTCTTATACTGGGGAGTCCAGAACAGCACACAGTACTCCAGGTGAGGCCTCACCAGAGCTGAGTAGAGGGGCAGGATCCCCTCCTTGACCTACTGGCAACACTCCTCCTGATGCAGGCCAGGATCCCATTGGCCTTCTTGGCCACGAGGGCACACTGCTCACTCATGGTTAACTTAGTGTCAACCAGGACTCCCAGGCCCCTCTCCGTGGAAGTGCTTTCCAGCAGGTCAACCCCTAATCTGTACTGGTGCCTGGGGTTATTCCTCCCYAGGTGCAGGACCCTGCACTTGTCCTTGTTGAACCTCATGAGGTTCCTCTCTGCCCAACTCTCCAGCCTGTCCAGGTCCCTCTAAATGGCAGCACAGCCCTCTGGAGTGTCAGCCTCTCCACCTAGTTTTGTATTGTCACCACCAGTGAAATGGCTGGAATACAGTTTGCAACTTCGGCTTGTACCGTGTGGCAGGGGTGGCTTTTGCCCACCTTTTCCTCAGCTGGACAGTCTTCACTTTTGTCAGAGGTCCCAGCTTACATTTATAACTAGTCATCTAAATAGCCGGCACTGGCAAAATTTTGTCTGTGTGGTTGCCTTCTTTCTCTTTTCCTCACGCACATTCCTTTCGCCAAACACACTCCAGATTTCCCTTGGCCTATTTTATAAGCTGCTTGCACTTGAATATTCCAGTATTTCCCATCATTATTACGTGTTTTGGTTTTTTTAAGTCGTCTTGGTCATTTTTCATTAAACATCTGGCTTCCGTAAAAATCTGCATACTATAATGGATCTAGACAATTAATTGTTTTACCACCGTTATCTGCAAGACATTTGTGTTCTGAATAGCCTGCATTTGAAGTAAAATATTTGAATGGTTTGCAAAAGGTTTGATTTTTAAACTCAGGCAATCAAGCCATGGTCCATTGCCAACCACTGCCAATATCGAGGTCCTGTTTCTGGCAAAAGYCTTGAGTGCAACATGGATTATGCCTATCAGCTCTATAATACTATTTCTGAGGAGAAAATCAAGAAGATTGGAGACTGTATGTAGCTTCCTTTTCCTCATCAATGAACAAATCTGCCTTCATCCTAATCATGTGTCCAAATACTCCCTTTTTTTTTTTCTTCTTTTTTTTAAGTACATTAGTGTGCTCTCCACAGCATTGGATTCTGGCATTTGTCCAAACCTTTCCAAGTCACACTCAGCAGTATCAAATTCTATCAGTTTGTGCTTGTTTCCCTCATTTTACTTTTTCCCTATTTTTTCCTGATTGTCTTTTTTCCCTTATTTTCCTTTTTCCCGTCTTGTGTTTTACCTTATTTTCCCCTCGCGGGCTCGTGCGCGCAGAGCCGGCTGCGCGCGGTGCGCACGAGGCCTGGCCCGAGCGGAGCCCGCGCGGGCTCCCGCCGCGCAGCGCCCGATCCGCCGATCCCTGCAGCAGCTGAGCGGCCGAGCAGGGCCYCGCAGGACAGCCCAAGGGCACTGAGTGCCTTTCTCCAGGCAGCTCAGTCGACTCCCTGCTACAAAGATGACATTTTCCTACCCTTGTCACTACCTGAAATGACTGCAAACTTTTATTTTTTTTTTCTCCAGAATAACTTTGAATACTGTGTGAGTATTATGTGCCTGTACTCAGCAGGCTTGCATTTTCTTTGCAAAGCCTGGGCTGTGACTGCAGATCCCACATCAACCTGTGCGAAGGTTTTAGCAGAAAATGATTTGGCCTTGCAAATATAGCAGCTGGGTGGAACTGGGGGCCCCCGAGCTTGCTCTTCTGGGTTGCAGGCAAGGTTTTAGTCTGCTTCTAGCAAAATGCTTCTGGCAAAAATATAAATAAGTAAATAAATACATAAATGCGTTTTTTTGCCTTTTGAAGCCCCTTCCTATAGCTTTTGCTATAGATATCTGTGGGCCCATCAATCTGCATTTTGCTAATTTAAACTACTGTTTCTTTATCTTTTTTTTTCCTCTTCAGAACTTGCTGTCTGCTCTTTTGCTGGGCTATGGAACACACATGGCTATTTTAAGGGGAAAGAAAAGCAACTACAAAATAAATGTAAATCAGGAATTTTTCTTGATTCTCTCATCCCTATAGATCATCTGAGATTGTTTACCTTAAAGATATTAARAGTGTTATAAAGGCCAAAAAGGGATTTTTATTTTTATGTTTATGTTTCATATATTTAAATATAAAGTTTTCTTCCCAAGGTCCTTGCTTTAGGAGTGAAGTACATTTAAGGGTGTGTTGTGTAAAGATTTCCCTCCCTTGCTCCCTTCAACCCCACTCCTGTGATTTGATCTCCTTGTTCCTCAATACCTGCAAGGAGTTGGACCTTTTTGGTCTCCATTTTTACTTTTTTCCACCTCTCATACTGGGAAACGAATGGGATATGAAGGCAAACTTCTCACTCGCCGTAAGAAATGCAAACCAGCCAAGGCCTAGCAAGAAACGAGCTGTTATTTCTCTGCATTCAAGTTTCAGGCATTGAGAAGAGCCCCGTTTCAAGAGCGACGSGATGGAGCTTTGGCCGAAACCAACTCGCCTAGACACGTGCTGGTGTCAGAGGGCTTGTGCAGCCAGAAACAAAAAAACAAGCCTGCGTGAGCAGCTTCCCCTCTGGAAGCAGAAGAGGTCATTGCTTTTATAATTAGAACCAAATACAGGACATATGTTGGCACAGGCAAAGCGAGATGTCTGAGGGGAATCATGTATATTTATATTAAATCCCTTTTTATGAGGGAGAAGTTCAGGTCACAGACCTTACAGACTTTTTTCTTTTTTTTTCTTTTTTTTTCTTTTTATGAATGAGTGATAACAGATTGATAGAGCAGACCTATTTCTTTGCCACCAGCAATCGAATGATCAAATGCTTTTGTGTCCCAAACGGGTGTTTCCTAGAGTTTCTTTCAGTAAAGGAGGCAGGAGTTTCCCAGTCACATTCACTGCAAAGGTAAGGAAAGGGAGGAAAGGATCAGAGAGCCAGTGGGCTTTGCRGGCTGCGCTGTGGTGCCGTTGGGAGTGGGAATCACGTGTGATGGGCTGCCAGCGGAGCCTGCAGCCCTTCTGCTGCTCCCAGCTGCTTCAGTGATTGCCCAGTGCGCCAGCCCTGTGGTTATGCTGCCTCTCTCCTACTGTGAAATACGTAACGAGGTGGTACTGAGGATCAAATGCTGGTCCTTTATGTTACCGCAGATTTGTAAGGAGAAGGATGTGACCTGCGCTGGCCGAAATTGCAGTAATATTCAGTTATAATCCCTCAGGCAAGCTGCACAACTTCCCTGCCTTCATTGCCCAGCACAGATGATTGCCACAAGGACAATATGTATGGTTGGTATATTGCAAAATTAATGCAGACTGTCACTACGACTGGGAATTTGAGAATGTTTCTTATTTACAAAGACCCTYGACCAACAATTGCCTCAGAAGAAATGGCCGTGACATGTGGCTCAAAGGCTGAGGAAAGCCATCCCACCATGCCTCCCTTGGCACTCGAAGATCGGGATAGTGTCGTTTCTGCCTTTGCCAGCCTTAGTGCAGCAGAACAGCCTCATTCCTGCTAGAGCTGAGAGCTGGGAGAGAAGCAAAAGTGAGGACTGGGATTAGATGCAGGGAAGATGCAGGGCTGCGCGTTATGGCTTTGCTCACGAGGTGACAGCAGAGCCTGGAACGTGTCAGTTCCCCCGTGCGCGCAGCGCGCGGGCGCGCGGGGAGGAGGTGGCGCGGCCTGTGCAGGGCAAGCGTGGCCGCGGGCCGCGGGCCGCGCCGCGCCAGCCGCACCAGGCAGGGCCCTGGGCGGCGCGGGCCGCTGCGGGGCCCTGTGCTGCTGCCCTGAGCCGCACGGGCAGCGGGGCTGCGGGGCCCTGTGCTGCTGCCCTGAGCCGCACGGGCAGCGGGGCTGCGGGGAGCGCCGGCGGGAAGCCCCACGTGCGCGCGGCACCTAGGGAGCCGAGCGCCAGCTCACACAGTCACGGGGCGGCTGCGGTTGGAAGGGACCTCGAGGGAGCATCCAGTGCCACCCCCTGCTCCAGCAGGGACACCTGGRGCGCGCGGCACAGGGTGACATCCAGGCSGAGACGGAGACTCCACAGCCTCTCTGGGCAGCCTGCCCCAGAGCCCCTGCATGGTAGCATCCGGCGGGGCAGAAGGCGCCAAGGCCGRCCCATAGCTGGGAGAAAAGGGAAAACCAGTTTGCAACCTAAATTCTTTTCAATAGTAGAGGCTGAATAAAATACCAGTGGGGTCTCTGTGCTGCGGGGAAGCCAGAAGCCCCGCGGCATGAGGAGGGATACTTCACTGCAGCACTGGCTCGCTGTCCTTCGCTGTTAGCCTGAGCTCTGCTCACTCACACAGCAGGGCCCTGGAGGCACTTYGTCACTGGCGGACTTGGACTGGTCTCAGTGACAGGGGGACACAGTCCTTCCACAGATACCGTTCACACTGGTCACCCTGCAGAGGTGACCTGGCTGGCGCGGAGCCCTGGGTGCTCGTGTGTGCTCTGGAGCAAACCCGCTCCCTCCCCTGTGCTGAGGGCTCCCTCCCGAGCTCTGGACAATCCAGAGCAACCAACCACCTGGGTTGTTCCTGGAAAATAATGCTGGGTACTTCTGAACACACGTAAAAAGGACACCCACCTTCCCCCAAAGCAAAGACGTTTTAATTGAATTTCAAGTTGTAAAAAAATCCCATAGAAATACTATAAAAATCCAATTAGAGTATTTCCTAAATTTTGTGAGATGACATACCCACATAGAAACTCTTCAGCACCCATATTCTGTGAAAGCCACGTATAGGAAGAGATTTACTTATTTTATGTTTCCTATGTTGCAGTTCCCTGAAGCATTGTAATTCAGCTGCAGCTAAACCTGCACTTTCAGGTTTTCTTCTCGTTGAGTGAAAGGTTGAAGCCTGARAACGGATTCTGTCAGGCTGCTTTGTGCTTCCCAAAGGGAGCTTTGAAGATAGAATGTGCCAGAGAAGTGGYTGACTTAAGACAGCAAGGTTATGTGGATAGGAAAGATAGCAGGGATGGCGTTCATCTTTCAGGTAGTCTCTGACACTCTGCTTGATGCGCTCACCATTACCTTGTAGTACTCGAGTGAAATAGATTCTCTATGATTAATGGCTGGTCTTAATCGTGTGGGCTCTTCCTGCTTGGTGGAGGTTTTGGAAGCTTCCTGACGCGGAGTATGCATGAGGAGAAACAGGAGTACGTAAAGATCAGTGGCTGAATTGCTCTCCGAGGTGAGAGAATGAGTCTGTTGACTTGTGAAGCAGATCAGATTTAGGAATTTAGATCCTAAGATCTGTGGGAATTTTGAAAGGAGTGAAAACTTCAAACAGAGGTGCATTTTGTCCCAGGTTATCTTGATGGAAAATGGCTTGGGAATGTGCAGCTCCTTGCGAGTGGGTCCAGGGTGTTTCATTGCTGGGCAGGTCTCATTCTGCACTCACTCAGCCTGGCTTTGTTATTAATTTCAGGAGAGTTAATCCTGACCTGCTCCCACGTCCATGGMAGCAGAAGCAGTTTTGCAACTCCGGAAACTCACAGGGTATTTCTGAACAAATGTGTGGATGTGAGTTTACTCTGAGGAGCGAACACATTTGGACGAGCCCAGTACTTCCTATTTGTCATCTGTGCCTCATTAAACCCAAAGGCAATTAGCGTTGCCATTTTGCAGTTAAGGAAAGGGAGATTAAGGGATTCAGTGACCTGCCAAAGGTAACTGTTGAGTTGTCCCGTTGTTGGAAGTTCTCTGGAAATAAGGGCTTGGTTCTCTTGACTCCRGAGTCATTTGCACGTACAAACACTATATTGTGTATGAGGAGCATGACTCTGCTCTCCCCAGCATTGTGGGTTCCTACCCACCACAAGCCTAATAGGGATCAGATGTGAAWTTGCAATTGCATTTTTCCTTCATTTTCCAGAACAGCCATGTTTATGCTGTCTGGAGGAGAGCACTTTAGACCTGACCAGCAAAAAGTCTTTTCAAGTAAACAAGCAAACAAAAAAATGCCTCTTCGAGCTCACTTTGAACAAGTCTGAGTTGGCAGAAAGACTCTSCACCGCGTCCACGGCTATAGCCAGGTGGCTGTGATGGGTTTGAGGCCGGGCTGCAGGAGTCCTCCCAGGGATATTGCCACTAAGGTGTGTGGTGCCTCTGAAAGCAAAGGAGCAATCAAAAGCTAGGCGTTGCTAATGGTGTTTTCCACCCTTTCCTGTCAGCATACAGCTCGCCGTCCTTTCTGTGGAAGCCAAGGTGCGTGGGCACTTGCACGCAGGTGTCCTCTCGTGGCTGGGGAATTTAGCAGAGAGCTGACAAAACGCTCTTCAGGAAAGCTCTACTGTGAGCTATGTTAAGATTTTATCTAAACAAGTCAACCAAACAAGACAGAAAAGTCCTCAGGAACTTCACTAATTGCACTACCAATGGAACCACTTGGAGAAGTGGGATGAGGATTGCAGGATTGCTTGGGAAAGATTTGTTTGTTGTAGAAATCTTTCTGGCTTTCCACTTATCTTTGTTTTTAACCTGTAATGTCCCACAAAATCATGAAAAAGGAAGGTGTTTAGAGTAGCCAGTTTTGYTTAACTGTAAGTCAAACTTGTCACCCTATTTACTGAGGAAAATAAGTACTCAGCAGCCTCTGTACTGAGAAAAWTTACTTGCTGTCAATTGAATATGCTGGATTTATTTATGTAGGAAAAAWAGGCAAAACAAAAATGTATTTTGAAGCAAAACAAAAATGAAGATTGAGAGATATTTTAGGTTACTTCCTTCACACTCCCCGCATGCTGCTATCTGAGAGTTTTTGCAGGGATAGTACGATGCTGGAGACACCACTTTCCCATATTCCTGGTAACTGATCTGCCAGCACCTTGGCAGCAGCACAGGGGAGAGTGCCAGGCCCCTGTCACCTCTCTGCAGCTTTGAGAATGCAGCTTTCCTTCTCGCTAGTTGGTTTTTAATCCTAAAAGCAATTACTGTTATTGCGCTGCAGTATTCAAGGTTCAGAGCTCCAAATTCTGCCGGTCAGTCCATGGGGAGGGTTTCTCTGGCAGGGGAGAGAGCGATGGAGGGAGGGAGGGAGTGGGGAAGATTGGTTTACTGTTATTTAGGTTGCAAAGTGCTTTGAGGAAGAAATGACTTTACTGCTTGTTTCACCATAAATCTTTCAGCTTCATGTGTGCTTACGGCAGTGCTGACATTACTGGCAGACCATAATTTAGGTGAGGATCTCACGTGCTYGTTGATAGGTCAGGCTGGGCTGTATGGAATGAATGAGAAAGGGAACAGCATTGAGACTGCGCAGACCTAGCGTTTCCTAGCTTCTAAATGCCCACACTTGCAATTCCAAGAATACTTTGGGTCTTGCTGAGTYGCTGGAGCTTATAAAGCCCTTGGATCAGAAAAAGGCAGATGTATAATGCTAGGAAGCTTCATAGCCCCAAAGTGACAGCTAAAGACGGGGGTTTGAGGCTGCTTTGAGTTTTTAGAAGACTTGTTTTCCAGAACACAACACTGTGGAAGTGTTGGTGGAAGAAGAGAAACAAGTTGTGGTTTATTTATTTATTTAATTCCTGCAGTAGTCTAATGTAGGAAGCAGGATCTGAACATCCGTTCTGCCTTACCATAAGCAAAATGACATATCCACCAGGTCATGGTGAGTATCCCTGCCACCAGCTTTCTTCTGGCCCCTCTTTAAATTGCTGGCTGGCTTCCAAAAGTGAGCAAAAAGCGTGTCCATCCTTGTGAGTATCCTCACAAGTCCTAGTTAAAGCACTTCTCTGTTGGGAGATTTAGGGTCTGTGGCCTACAGGGGTACCTCAGAGCACAGCCTCTGATGTGGGCCTCAAGGGGTGAGTCTGAACATGGTGAGAGACCCAGTGACGCCTTTTCAGGCACCCGTAGAATGACAGAATGTTCGAGGTTGGAAGGGACCTCTAGAGATCATCTAGTCCAACCTTCCTGCTCCAGCAGGGACACCCAGRGCAYGKGGCACAGGGCGGCATCCAGGCGGGTTGTGAAGACCTCSAGAGAAGGAGMCTCCACAGCCTCCCTGGGCAGCCTGTGCCAGGGCTCTGTCACCCTCACAGTAAAGAAGTTCTTCCTCACCTGGAGATGGAGGGATTCCTCACCCATCCTCCAAGGAGGCTCTGTGGACCTGATGTCAAGTGGTGACAAGGAACTAACTTTCCTCCTAACTTTCCCATCTGCTGCTGGTAAAAGAAGTAAACAAGAAGCTCAAGCAGAGTGACTTGCTGCTGGATCCGCACAGCGTCTGTGTTGCCAGGGGAGAGGGGGAAGTRTCTGAGCGTGGTTCCTTGCCAGGGATGGCACGGAGCATGTGAGCAATATGATATATGGATTACACTGCTTGCCAGGGCCAAGTGCTTAAAGTGTGATGAAGTGGCATCTATAATCCGCCCCTTGTTTTCTTTTCCCGCAGAACCCCTCCTAGAGAATTTGCCAAAAGGAAGGCAGTTTCCTCTCCTGAACTGGGAAGACACGTATGCTTCAGAGCGAGTGGGAGAGGGAGCTTTGTTCAAACAGCGTGTTCTTATTCATCATTATCTCTCTTGAGATTTGATCCTGCAAGCTGCTTAGCAAGGATAGTGCTGCTGCCCCACTGAGTGCGAAAAATGTGTGCTGGAGTTAGGGGCAGCACTTAGAAAATCACCAGATCCTCAAAAGGAAACAAATCCTGAGAACAGAAAGCTCAAGGAGGATCTCAGTAATGTGCATAAATGCTTGATGGGAGAGTATAATGAAGAGCCAGACTTTTCTCAGTAGTATCCAGTGAAAGGGTCAGAAGAAATGGGCACAAAAAAATCCATTTAAACATCAGAAAAGCCTTTTTCACTATAAGGGTGATTGAATAGGTTTTCCACAGAGGTTGTGGAGTCTCTGTTCTTGTAGATACTCAAAACCTCAYGGTCCCCAGCCATGAGCAACTCTAGTTGACCCTACTTTGAGCAGAGATGTTGGACCAGGTGGTCCCCAAAGCTGCCTTCCTACCCCGACTATTCTGTGGTTCTGTGACTTAAGAAACAAAATTCAGACTTCAATTGTGTTTTCAACACAGTTTTAACTGTCTTAGATACATCCGAGTAGTCTTCTAGCCTGAAAAAGGTATATTTCCTCTAGGATCCGAAATATGAACTACACTGTAAAGGGGGCAAGGAAGAAAGAAGCCGAGAGTGGGATGTCTAGGACCAGACGATCGCCAGAGATCTCTGCCCACCTCAGCAATTCTGTGATCCTATGAAATCTGTTGCCAAAGTGGATTAAATCTGGCACCAGAATGACAGTAGATTTTTTTAAAGATACTGCTGAGGAATATTGTGCTTAAATATTATTTGTGTATTACCCAAATGTCTTCTTGGCTATGGCTCAATAAAAAGTCTGCAGTATTTTAATATCTGCAGCTTATTTTGCAAAAAATATCATTATTTAAGGCACTTCTGAGGTCATTTTTACTTAAGTACTTTACTGCATACCATTTTAATGGCACACAAACATATACATRAATGTGTTGCACACTGCTTGTTTGTCACACCGCACAGTCTTGGGTCCAAGATGGGCTTTCTGTTATTGCTTTTGCAGGTTCACATTCCTTCCTGCGTGGTGTCTCCCCTTCCGTAGGTACCACCAGATCATCCTGTGGATTCCAGTTCTTTTGGGGAATCCATTGACTGGGTGTGTGTGTCCTGAAGGGACAGGTAGGGCAGCTGCAAAGGCCGGGAGGGCCAAGGATGATGGAGACGGGGACAGGAAAACACAGAGCATTTCAGGAGTTTGCTCTACTTCTATTCACTTTTTGAATGAGAAGCACCAAAAATTCTTACATTTAAAGCCTTAACTTTTACATGTCTTTGTAGTTTAACCTTTGAAATTTGCCAAAGGCCACTTGCTATCCCTAAATAGCAATTTGTGGACATTAATAACAACACGCTTGTTTATAACAGAAAGCCTCTCTCTGGCAGCAAACCACTTTGTTAAACTTCTTAAGGACTCTCTTCTGAATACATTTACCTCAGTCTTTCCATTACTCCTAGGCCATAGTCTAGCATAGCTGTCAACGATTAATCATAATATTAAAATAGATTACTGAGACAAAACTTGTTACAGATAGCCAGTGCTCGATCCAAAGGAGGACAMACTCCCGCTGGAGCTGGGGGGCTCTCCACGCTGAGCAGGGCCACGTTCTTTGTGGCGTGGCTGGTTACACATTACACAGGACGTTTGGGGTTACTCTGTGCTGGGGGGGCCTATTTCTGTTCTCGCGTCAGGGCTGCTTTGGACGCCCTTCAGCGCTATAAACAGCAGCAGCCCCGCGACGCCCCCGTGAGCTGCGCGCTGCCCTAGCGCCGCGGGTCACGCACTGGCCGGGGGGTTTGGGAAGGCAGGAAGCGGTTTCCTACTGCAGCAGGGACTTCCTGTGCAAATTCAGGGATGTCCACGGACRGTCAGATCCAAAGAAACAAGTAGATGACTGATATATAACCGAGGTGGAAATTTGGTTGCTTAAATCGAAGCGACAAMAAGCTGGCCTTGTCCCACAGTATCTGCCTCTGCTTGAGCCCCTGTGTTTTCACCTGTAAGGCTTTGGAGAGGCCAGTCACTTAGTTTCCCAGCCATGTGACTAGTGCTCATTTTGTCGCTGTCTTAAGTCATCCAACTTTGGGTCTGTGACCTGGGCCTCGCTGCCCTTTGAAGGGACTRGTCTGGGGGGTGAATATGTCTAAGGCAGACTGATAGTTTGGGTTCAGCAAAAATTGCTGTTGTTTATGTTAAAACGTGTAAAACATAGAGCTGTTTTGATGCCAACAGTGCCTCCATTTCCCAAATCACCGCTGTGGACACTTAATTCCTTCCCCAGTCAGACAGAGGACTGTAAGCACAGAGCTGTGGCAGCGGCTCCTGTTGCTCTTGCATGGTGGAAACCAGAGTCCCGCTCGTGCAGAGCCCTAAGCRCCGGGGAGCCCGGCTGGCCTCGCCCGGCAGCTCCTGCCGGGCCGTCCCTCGCAGCCGGGCGCCGCTCAGGCCGCGTGGGCCTGCGCCGGGCTGGGAGGCACCCCAGGGCACAGCGGGTGTCACCGCGGGCGCTGCGCACGGGGGAGACCTGCCCGCGCACGGCGCTTCCCTCCCGCGGCCGCTGTCCCTCACCAGAGAGAGAAAATAACCCCCTCGAGGCATCCCAGGGCTGCCCCGAAAGCTCCTCGCCGCGGCTGTGCTCGCTGGGACTCCGAGGAACATCCCTGCCAGGCGGCCTCAGCCCTCACAGGAGGAGAAAGCCTGGAGGAGCATGTGCCGCTCCAAGCGCATATGCTTACGTGTATTCTCTAATTTGCTAAGGTTTCAGATTRTGCAGATAGAGCGAAGCGGTTTGGCCCGGAGTTAAGAGGGCGGAGGAGGGTGTGTAKCCATCAAAGGGTGTGTTGTTTTGGCTTCTCTGTTTAGGTTTTTATAACGCTGCGAGATGAGCGGCAGGAAGGACGGGAGCTACCACAGCTTCCAAGCCCTGCCACGAGCATGTCCGGAGGACACACTTTGGAAGTAGGACTAATAAACTTCAACTTAATTATTTATTAATTGGAAATGCTTATAAACCTTTAAGCATTTGAAGTACTATTTTGGACATAGCCTGATGTTTTCCTAAACATCAGGTAAGCCAAGAGTAGAAGGTATTGTAGGGAGGCTCTGTAATAACCAGTTAAATTCCCATTGTAAAAAGCTTATATTTCATGGCCAATCTTCCAGCTTTCCTCAGTGACAGGTTTCCAGCTGCAGCAGGAGAAGTCGCTCCTGCGTCCCAAGTCCAGCRGAGTCGGGAGGGAGGTGGTGAACTCCACCCACGGGTGACCTACATTGTGGCTCTTCATTCAACCTCCTTGCGAGAGCCACTTACCACAAGAGGCCACTAGCAAAGTCCAGAGGCAGCATCCAGCACTCCTAACCACACACCAAACCACGCAGCTCGGGAGGGCCTTGCCAAAATAAGCACGTCCTCACCCACACTGGACTGTCTGCCTGACCGAGGCCGAGGCAGTTAAATATTTCTCTGCAAGATGGTTTTTGTTGCTGGAAAGTAAAAGTTCCTTGTTTCCCCGTTGATGTACTTCCAAACTCAGTCAGTCCCCTTTATGGAGAAATTCCTGTTCTGCAATACGCATCGAAAAGCCTGGCCTTTGGATCTGTTTTCTTTCTTTTTTTTTCTTTCCCTTACGCAGAACTAGGTGGAGTGAAGGCCACTTAGAAAGTACGTGGCTTGTGGAAAGCTAGGTTCTGCAAGTCTAAAATGAGACAAAACAAAGCCCAAGGCTGCTTGGCCTTTGGTGTCCCTTACCTGCCCCCTACCATCCTTGGTCTTTGCTCCCACCTTATGGCTTCATCCTACCTAAGGAGGCATCAGTTTTSAGAGTTAAGGTGACCAGAGCAGCTCAGTTCTGTGCACTCTTTCAGCTATCTGCAGAGGCAGACTGGTATCACGTATCTGGCTGCCAAACTCCCCAAGTGGCATTTCATGTTCATTTTCAAATGAACCAGCARGCCTATTTGCAAATCATTTTTAAGAACGTATGCTTCAGCTTGCAGTAAATACATCTTCTCAGAGCTGTGGTAGGCAACCGGCTGCCCAAAGCTGCAGCATTTGGGCCAGCAGAAGGGGAAAGGATTTCTGCTGGGTATTCTCATTGAAGGATGGGTCAAGGACGTGTGTGAGCTGGTGCAGATCTGGGTTTTCAGTGCTTGCTGTCTGAGGCCTGGGTGAGGATTTGTAGGTGCTGGCAGGAGAAGTAGATAGATGAAAGSCCTGGTGCTGCCAGGGCCTGGATGGTCGGACAGGTGGAGGGTTGAGTCCTTTCTGCGAGAAGAACTCATCCTACTGATGAGCTGGATGGGAGTGAGGGACTGTAGCTGGGTCGCTCTAGTACAAAGATAGGGAGTCAATGTGGAATTATTTTAGGAGAATATGAAGTTTGAAGTAGCTAGATTCCTCTGAAGAAAGGAGTCAAACTGATGAGAGGGGAGAAGATCTCCAGGTCAGGCTGGGCTCATTTCTTTGTGAACATCACCCTTGGCCTCAAGTTGACTGCCCAAGATGTGATAGGGCAGAGGCTGGAGGATCCTGCTTCCTTGTGTGCTCACTGCTGTTCAGCCTTCAGAATTTCCTCAAGGTAAGACCAGCCTGGTAGGGAAGAAGCCCGTTCCAGCTTACACGGATCAGGCTTTCATGCTTTCTGTCCACAAGACAAGTGAAAGGGGAAGAAGGAAACTGTTGAGGAAAACAAGTTGAAAGGAGGGAAGGTTCAAAACAATACTGATAAGAATCTTTTCAGATTTGAAAGATCCCAAAGAGCTTAATTAACCCCATACAAGAATTGGAATTTCTGTTCCATGGCATGCTCAATTCTCATTTACTGAACTAGACATGCAACAGAGCCAGTAGTGCAAGTGACAGTATTTTATTCCACAAGGACTTTTTTTTTTAAAAGAAAGGTTGCTGGTTCTTTTCAATAACATTGAGACCTTTATTTGCAAAGCAACAAAACAATTAGTTTAGATTTTCTGTTAAAGCAGGAAAGTTAACTAAAATGCAATGTAAGTATTAGATGAAGTTAATGAAAATGATACTAATGATGTTTCAGATTTTTCCACGGAAAAAAAAGTCACAGAAATAGCTATGTTCTGCACCGTTCATCCATGTGRTGGGTAACACTTCTTTGCAAAGGAAAATGTTCTGAGCAAATATTTCTGAGCAACTCTGCATTTGGAGAACTGAAAGAAGCAGGTTGTAGTTTCAAACTACATTTTTTGTTCAGCAGTGCAGCCCTGCGTGTGTTTTGGTTTGATTTCTGCAGGAGATTTTTTAGCCAAGGTCAGTTCACTGCTACACGGCAACTCTGCAAATGGTCATACTTGCACAGCTGAGAGCAGCATGATAGTGTGGAGGTGGGAACAGGCGCTTCTGCACAGACCCACGTGCCCTGSGTTTTTCATATATAAATCTAATAATGTAGAATTAAATATAATGCCTGCTTGACAGCAATCACTAACGCTGTCCAAAAGGCAGTTGAGAACATTCAGTAGCAAGGAACAAAAGCAACAGAGGAGAGGATGTATCACATTGATCCTGAAGGAAGACTCTCAAGACCGTTATCTAAGTATGCTACTGTTCAGTAGTTGGTGCTGGGTCTGCATGTGCAAATAGCCCCACCAGAGCACAGTTTGCTCTCCAGGATAACCAGAGCACTCAGCTTAGAGGAGCAGTAACTAACAGACTTCAGTATCCTGTGACATTCTGGGCACTCAGTTTTGAACTGATCTTAAATCTGTGATCACACTCACGTGAGAGATGTTGATCAGAAACAATATTCCTCTATTTGCAGTGACTTCACTTTAATCTGAACAGATCGAGTCAAGCAGCTGCAATGATTCGTGCTGGTGACTGTTGATACTGCAGAAGACTGTGGCTTAATGTTGAATAGCCACATTTTGAACAGCCAGGAGAACAGGTTTTTTGCATGCATCGGTTAATTAAAGGACARGTCATAAAGGTAACTGAGCATGAATTATTTTAAGCCAAAGTTCCTGCAGCCTGAGTCACCCTTAGAAGCAGGAATGAAAAAAGCCCTTGTGCATTGCAGAACCCATGGAGACAAGGACTGGAGCACTAGCTGATAAGAGATAGTGCAGCTGGGGCTGGCCGAGGCCTGAGGACACCCAGTTGTGTCTCTGCATGCTGGTGTGGCTGCAGGGGCTGTACTCAAGCTGAAGGACCCAGGTGTGTTTGCCCTCTCCAACAACACGTGCCTGCCCTGGGCAAGACAAAYGCCCGGGCTGGGTGTGAGTTGCAGTGTGTGTTTCAGCGGCTGCTGCATCTGTGTCCCCRAGGAACCACGACCCACAAATGTGCGGTGGCAGGGCCGCAGCTCTGCTAAACCACAGCCAGATCAGGCACAGCCTGCAGAAACCACCACGTGTCCTCTGCTAGCTGGTCTTTCTTCTGAACTTCTGTGTTTCCTACAGGTTCACGTGCTTCACTTACTGTACTCGTAAATCCTCAGGGTGGCAGGAATGACCTCGAGAGAAGGAAAGGACTTGGTTCAAAGCAGTCACATGCAGGTGTTTTAAAAGCCACCTGAATCCCTACATTTCCAGTGACTTCTTATCAAAAGAAGACATCAAGGGAGAGCAAATCAGTGGTGATCAGCTTCATGGGTGATGCTAAGAACTATTTGTAAGGAGGAGGTTTRGAGAAATGAACATACAAAAGATTGCCATGATCATGTTTGGAACTTGCCTCCAGAATTATAAGAATGTACAAAAATATTCTGTATAYGTACATATAAACTGTGATATAAATTTACTTAGAGATTGGTCCTCTTTTATTTTTGATAAAAATTCTTATTAAATAGAAATGGCCAATATTTGCAAAGAGGCCTGAAAACAGTTGTGAACAAGTAGATTCATTCTTAGAAGTGTATTGCCAGAAAGTGTAACTGCACAAATCTGCAGTAGAAACCTGACTCTGGGAAGAAGTAGAAGCTGAACATCAGTGGGATGGCCTAAGACATGAAMTCAAGCATTTCCTCTCAGGTTTGTAGCAAAAGAACATTTCTCATCAATTGATGACTTGCAGAAGTACCTGGTGAATGAATTCAAGAGAATTCAGGGAATAAGAAATATGTAAAACCTTATTATGTCATTTTTGCTCCGAAAGGTTGATTCTAACAGGTTTATTTTTTCTGGAAGACAAACAGGCATGCAATTAGTCTTGAACAGACAAATAAAAGGGAAACAACAAATTCAAGATGTGAAACAGTTCAAATATCTCAGAGTGATGTAATTTCTCTAAAATCTTAAAGAGATAGAGGTGGAGCTATGCAGATCTGCATTGCACATTCAGTGTTGAATCAGAAATTGCAAAGAGAAGGCACTTGAAAATCTGAACTAAGAAAATAAAAGCTACCATGTCAACAGCAATTAAGGAACCTCCTCATCGTTACAGAAAATGGACAGTATGAATGCAGGTATTAAAAAGCTATCATTTGCAGTTTATGCAGAATCACAGAATGGTTAAGGTTGGAAGGGACCTCTAGAGATCATCTAGTCCAACCCCCTGCTCCAGCAGGGACACCCAGAGCACGGGGCACAGGGCRGCATCCAGGTGGGTTTTGAAAACCTCCAGAGAAGGAGMCTCCACAGCCTCCCTGGGCAGCCTGTGCCAGGGCTCTGTCACCCTCTCAGGRAAGAAGTTCCTCCTCASMTGGAGATGGAACTGCCCATGTTTCGACTTATACTGTTTGCCCCTTGTCCTATCGCTGACCTCCCCTGAGAAGAGTTGGCCTCTTCCTCTCCATGTTCACCCTTCAAGTACTTGCATTTCACRTTGTCTCAGCACACTGGCCAAGAGGCAAGTGCAAAGCAGGAGTGACCCAGGCAGAGGGTTCTTGCTCAGCCCAGCCACTAGCTCTGCAAAACTTAAGCTTTCTGATAAGTTCTGACAATACKCAAGAGGTCAACAACAGCAGAGAGATTGTTGATGGCCACAGTGGAGTCTACAGAGGCCTTGATGTCACCAGTTTAGTGAATACTATGGGGATTTTTTTGTGTGCATATACATACGTGTATATATTTACATATGTGTGTTTATATGTGCATATTTGGTAATTTGCATGTGTATGTTGCCATGTGAATAAATACTCGTACACGTATGTTTGCAAGAAAGAGGTGCAGCCGGGATGGAAGGCAGTGTAAAGGGAGAAGCTGTCCCAGTGCCGCGCGCTTGCCGAGGCCGGCTGCAGGGAAGGCTCCGCTTCCGGCTGGCAGCAATCGGCACACCGAGCTCCGAGCGCGGGAGCAGGAAGCATTAAASCTCAGACATGCAGCAATTCGTTTTTCTCTCAAGATTTACTTAAAAAAAACTAATCGAGCCAAGTGTCCTTTCTCCTGGTGGGACGGGGAGCGCTTTCTCTGCAAACAGGGCTSTTTCTGGGCCAGGCTGCCCTCGCGCCGGGCACGACAAGGAGGAGAAGGAGCCTCCCTCCTCCCACGTGGCTGTCCTCGCTATCTCCGCTCCTTCCCTGCCCCAAGCTGCATTCCAGGGCTCCTGCCCACGCGCTGCCGTGGTGAGCGGGCGAGCGGGACGGCCTCTTTAAAAGAAAAACAGAAAAAAGGCCATGCAGCGAAGAAGCGAAACGGGGTAAATTCGTCATGAACTCCCCCCCGAGCCTCCCTGTGAGCCGGCTTTTCCACTGGGGAAGCGTTTCTGAGGGGAGTCCAGCTACGAGCGGCTTCGCACTCCCATCTCCACCAGAAGGCCTCGCTTTTTGCAGTTTCTTAGCATTTTACTTAGGCAAGTTGTATGTTAACAGGACTAGAGATCTGTGTGGTTAAGGGATGACTTCTGAGAGAAACAAGATTTCTCTTGTTCCCCAGTGTTTTCTGCTGTTAAAACAAAAAAGAATAGTTTTGAGAAACACTGAAGGAATTAAAATATGGATGTGAGAAAGCAATACAGAGGATTACTGGTCATGGCATGAAGGCAAAGTAACTTTATGTCTACCTTGATTCCCTCAGTTTAATGGGAGGCTCCGAATCACAAAGTTTTCGGTTTTTCGTATCCCACTTTTTATGCTTTGTAGCTTATTTTAAGGCAGTTGTGCATGAGCATAGCTTGGAGGACGCTCCAAACCGACCTACATGGCCACTTCAACTGGGTCATGTCACCGGAGAGTAAGACCTGGCATCTCCTGGCCTGTCAGGAAGATTTCTGAGCAGTCGAAATGGGAAAAGCCAACCTGGAAATCCAGTGAGATAAAACTGAGGATCTCCAGTGAGATCCAGTGGAAGAGACCCGCCGGCCTGCCAGACAGAAGGATATGTAGACTTCAAGCATGCGATCGCTTGGTGTTTTCCTGGGACACCAGCTCATTTGATGCCATCATGGGCCTGTCTGGAGGTGGATCAAGTTCATTCAGCGAGGAAACGTTGAAGCCCAGCCTCTTTTTCTGAAGGACTGGGAAGGGGAGAGCCGAGGCAGGAAACCCTCGGTGCTGCAGTGCAGAGCTGCACTCTGTCCTTGGCTCCATTGCATGAACCTTGGTCAAGCYGTAAAATCAGAGTTCCCAAAAGTGGCTGCTGATAGATAATATTTCTCACTTTCAGACTATCTGCTTGAGAGACGGTTGCTTGATTTATGGAAAGGCTGTGGACAGGGCTGGCCATGTCTCAGCTGTAGAATGAGATATTCACAGCAATTCTCTTCTTCCCAGAGAGTCACTGAGAGAAATAAATTCATTTGTGTTTGTGGTGTGATTAGATAACGTGATAGCACTTCCACAGAGCAGCCTGAGGCGAAATTAGTAATTCTGCCTCTGGATCAGGGTTTCAGGAGTGTGTAGGAGGTAAAGGAAGGGCATGGAAAAGTGAAGAAACCAAATGCTCATGGGCTGTGCCTCACCATCCAGTTCTCTGTTATTCAAGGATTCCCCAAAACAGGACGTTCTCGTGTGACTGAATACCACCCCAGCATGGAAATGCAGGTGCCTGTTTCCATCATCTTAGTCCTGGCTTCTCCTACTTGTGGCTAGTTGGCTTTGCAGCCTTTACTGCTCTTTTCAGCTGTGTGAAACCACTTCCAATACACCAAAACAGAACGTGCCTCCMGTTTCATTAAGGAAATGGCAGTACTATCAGAATGAGTATCATCAGGAAATGAAATCATGAGGAAGTGAAATGGAAGAGGTATGAAAATTTACTTTCTCCTCCCAGTTGCTATGACTTCTACCTCCAAGTCTCCTGCAAATGAATTCAATTTTCTTTTCATTTTTGTATTTGGAGTGTGGGCTCCCAACTCCACGGGCTGTGCTTAGCCAGTACAGAGCAGCCCGAACAGGAGGAAGTGAGATAGGGTGGYATAGTTTACAAGCATTTTATAGTTGTAACTTATTAACAAAAAACTTGGCCTCCAGTGAGTGGGACAACATTAATGTTCATTTTGCCCTTGACATTTTCTTACTTTGGTACAGGCTTAAGGCAATGCCTGCTGTGAATTTCTCCATAAACCCAGTTCTGATCTTTTTTCTTTTTTTTTCTCTCTTTTTATGAAGCAGGGTGCCTAGTAATCCAGTAAGTGGCAGCAAATGGCTTAAAGATTCATCGCCAGTAAATCATTATCCAGTGAATGAATGAAAGTAATTAATTTCTTTACATGACTGTGAGTGAGTGTGAACAGAAGAGCTATGTGCACTCACTGATATTGATGAGAGAATTCTAGCAAAATGGTGCCTGTGCTCAGTCTGCAGCAAGCTCGGGATGTCGAAGCCAGGAGCTGCTCTGTTGGGCTTTTTGCTGATGCCTCATCCACGTCTGACATGGATGGTGAGGAAGCAGAAAACTGAAAAATAAGCAAATCCTATGCAAACAACTGCCTTATGCCTGTTTTGTTAAATGCTTAGGAAAGTATGTAAATGGAASGAATGGGGTATTAAGAAAAAAGAAACAGTCATAAAAAATGCACTTCAAGGTCACCAGGGGCCTCCAGCTCCTTTTAATTCCCTTTCTTTTGTAAAAAAAAAATAAGCTGGATTACAAACCAATGTTAGGATTTATAAAATAAAAGGAAACAAAAGCAAATATTTGGCCACAAATGTGCTACAATGGAAGTTACATTTCCAAAGAAGAAATGTGAGAAAGGGATATGTAAGAAACCATTTATGTGAAATGTTTTATGAGGGAAAAAAAAATAATAGTATGTTAATAAAGTAATTGAAAAAAAAATCTAAGCTATTTTCTTCCACTTCTAATACATACAATTTTTCAGAGTGGAAAGATATATCAGATTTATCCATTCTGCTTTGGTGTGGAGACCCTCCAAGGCAGCAGGCTCCATAAGCCATTAATAAGCCATTCTAAGGTTAGAGATTACCCTTGAGGCGGGTCACAGCTCCTGGGTTCTGCTGCGTCCCTCAGGACCTTGTGTAGCGGCCAGGGTGGGCCTGGGGACCGCAGCCCTGTCCTGCCTCTCCTGCAAGGTGAACTTTGCTGTGCTCAGCCCTGATTTACTTCTCCACAGGGTGTCTTCAGCTCGGAGCTGTTGCTGAAGTTTCGCTTCCCACCTACGGTAACACAGCCCGAGAGGAGGACATAATCTGGGGGCTTGGACCTCTCCTCTGGTGGGAGCGATTCAGGAGGTTAGTAATGATCTTTAAAGCACCGGATGAATAATGAGCTGATTGTTATCGAGATTGTTAAAAGGATCAGAGAAGTATCTAGATATTTAAAAAAAAAAAAAAAACTGTGCCCAAGGGCAAGGCTGAGGTTTTCTTGTTGTTTTGTTTTATTCATAACAATTGAATAACTGGAGGCATCGCCTCTTATACGGAAGGCTTCGTTTTTCCCGTGGTAAAATCCCAGATCACACCTCTGAGGACATTAAGAATAAGCGAGAGGCAAAAAAGAACCATGCAAATGGAAGGGACTACTCGCATCACTGAGTCAGATCCCCCGTTATCATGGGCATCACATACTCTTTCACAAAGTTATGATAATCTTAAAATCAAATCTGATACGTGCTTTGATATTTGTGCTGGAATTTCCCCCCCAGATTAGGAGTGGACGTCTCTCGCTTGAATCTCTTTCTTATGTCTGTGCAGTGGCGCACGCAGCATCATCCGGGTTTATAGCACTGCCATTTCCACTGCTCGTTCTGCTGCTCATTTCCAAACGGGTCTCTTTGTGTGCCAGGGCTCAACTTGTAGTGTGGGCACCTCGTTTCCTGGGGGGGAATAGCCCTAGGTGGGGCAGGAGATGAGGGGCAGCACCGTTCTGCGGGAGACAGCCCTTGTGGGCCAGGGTGGGAAGGGAAGGCACAAGAGAGGGTATAGGAGGAATGAATGAGAACGTGAGGAAAAGGAGTAGGAAAAAGAGAAAAAAAAAAAA